>NC_139458.1:168725000-168927500 GCF_057233095.1 Heloderma suspectum | reverse complement strand
TCAGATTGTCTCCTCCCTTTGGGGCGCTTCTCTATATAAAAGCCAGTTCCCAGTAGTCTATCACATTCTGGTATGACTAAAGCCCAGTCCAAACGTACATTAGAATAAAGTGCTAGATTTCAGGCTGTGGGTGGCAGATATCCTTTTGAATACTTT
Source organism: Heloderma suspectum (assembly GCF_057233095.1). Taxonomy (NCBI): domain Eukaryota; kingdom Metazoa; phylum Chordata; class Lepidosauria; order Squamata; family Helodermatidae; genus Heloderma; species Heloderma suspectum. The sequence continues at coordinate 168,927,344 of NC_139458.1, read as the reverse complement.
TGGATGTTACAAAGAAAAACAAGTAAAATCCCTGCAAGTGAAATCTAGTGTATCGAAGAGATGCCAGGAACTGAACCCCGAACCTCCTGAATGCAGAATATGTGTGCTGCCACTGCTATGCTGGTTTTCTACTTTCAGGGAGTTCTTTTCATGCAAGGGAACATTCAAAAATGTGCTTCTGCACCTTCAACCTGAAATGGTACAAGGTGTAGGGAGGAGTGATGTGTGGAAATTGACAGGGAAGGGTTAAGCACCAACCTCTTGCCTAGAGCTTCTCAGTGTCAAATTACACCCTCTTGATCTCAATTGGAAGAGGAAAAGCAATGGCCCATGCTTTAATGTCATGAGTCTAAGGCAAAAATTATTAATCTGACCTAAATAAAAGTGGAGAAGTCCACCATTTAGCCTTTAGCTGTGGAATGAATGCAGTTTCCCAACTGAAATGGCAGATGGGCATACTAGTGAATTGAACCTTCTTGAGTTTAATTCAGTCAAAAAAGGCAGCTATCATGTTTTGCCTGCAGAAGGCTGCAGGTTCAATCCACAGCATCTCCAGGTTTTTTTTAAAAAAAGGAACACAGGTAGCAGGTGATGTGAAATACCTCTGCCTGAGTTACAGGAGAGCCGCTGCTAATCAGAGGGGATGGTATGGATTAGGACAGATGAAGAAAGAGTCTGACAAAGTTCTCCGAGTCTGGTGGTTAGGTGCATGTAGGAAAAGCTGATCCTTGCTGAAGCTTACTGTTTTAACAGCTGAAGTTTACTGTTGTTTTAACAGCTTATGTTTGTTCTCCCATGCAACACATTGCAGTAATCCAAGATCACTAAAACAAAGTGATGCATTTCCTGTATGTAAGGGGTGCACAGCCTTTTGGGGCCTGAGGGCTGCATGTGAAGCTGGCTCGAGGGCCGCACGCGTATGCACGCATACATACATCCCAGCAGTCCTGGTACAGATCGTTCTTTCATTGCTGCTAGGAGCAGCAGGGGAAGAGCAATCTATATTGGATTTGCTGGGGGAGTGGGAGTGGACAACCTTCTTCCCTAGCGATTTCTCATCTGTGCCTGTATCCAGATCAGTGGGAGAGGAATTCATCAGCAGAAGATGGCAGCATCCATGGAGGGGGGCACAATTCAGGCATTGGGGACTGCATGCAGCTTCTGAGGCATGGGTTGTGCACTCCTGCTGTACAGATAAGCCATAGCTGGTAAAACACGTAGCTGGTAAAAGGCGCTCTGTGCCACAGACACCACTGCTGCCTCTAGTGGCAAAGAATAGATCAATGAGCAGCTCCAAATGGCAAATCTGATAATTCAGTGGGAGCACAACCCCTCCAGACAAGATTGAATACCACTCACCTGGACAGACGGAACAATCCACTAACAGTATCTTGCCTTGTCTGGATTGAGTGTCAGTTTATTAGCCCGAATTTAGTCCATTACTGCAGCAAGGCACTGATTTAGCATTCCCACTGCCTTACCTCGGTTTGATGGAAAGGAGAAATAGAGCTGGGTATTATCCACATATTGATGACGCTGCACTCTACAGCTCCAGATCACCTTACTCAACAGTTCTGTGTAGATGTTAAACAGCATGGGGGATAGGATTGAGTCTTGTGACACCCCAAAGCATAGATGCTACAGAGTTGCACAGAAATCTTCAAGCACCACCTTCCAGAAATGGTCATCCAGATATGATTATGCCCCCAATCCCCATCCTGGACAGCATCTCCAGGATACCATGGTCGATGGTATATAAAGCTGCAGAGAGATTCAGGAAAATCAACGGAGTCTCACTCCCCATCTCTTTCCTGACAGATATCACCCCAAGGAGCAACCAAGGACCAAAACTAGGCCTTCAATCTGATTTACATGGATCCAGAAAAGATAAATTAAGGTCAACCAATCTTTTTTGTCTAGTTCACAGATAATGCTGATGGGTGGAAATTGTTTTATGTATTTCCATGTTTCTCAGAAATACTTTTTTTCATGAGGTTTTGAAGATGAGAGAGGCTAAAACTGTGAGACATGCATGCAGAATCACTGCCACCAAAGAGGGGGCACAACATATGAGGACAGGATACCCCACAGCTCTCCAAAAAAATAATTCCTACAATTGGGTAACATTTTAAGCCCAAATAGTCAGATCTAAAGTTGGCTCGAATCCCTTGAACTAATACTACAAAGGTCTGAGCTGTGGTGAGCTGCGCTGTAGACAAACACTTAGAATTTTCTTTGAAGGAAGGAAATAAAGTGGAAGTCTCACTTTTCTTTTAAATACGAACATTGATCAGGAGCGGTTCATTTGTGGCTTCTGTTTATCTATACCCCATAGAAGGTACAATGGAAAACCTTGTTTAAAATGAATGACAAATAAAGGATATTTCAAAGCTGCAACCTTTTTGGCTATGTCAAAGGACTCAGTCTTCTACCATCCTCAGAACCAGAAATGTCTTCCTACTGCTGTAGCTCATCATCATCAAAATGGTTATCAGATATTCAATTCTTGCTTTTGTCTCCCCCCCCCCCAATGCATATAGAGAGAGAGAGAGAGAGAGAGAGAGAGAGAAGGCAATATGCGTTTTTCTGTGCTGGGCAAGAGGTGTGTTCAGATGGCTACCTGGAGACAGTGCAAATACCTTTAGGGTGCAATCCTCTGCATGTTTAGACAGACAAAGGTCCTACAACTCCCAGCATTCCCCAGCTAGGAGGAATGCTGGGAGTTGTAGGACTTTTTTCTGTCTAAACATGCATAGGATTGTGCCCTAAAAAGGGCTGAAGAAATGGGAGATGATGAAACTGTGGCTCATCCTACCCCATTCTTCTGGTTTTGCCCCACAGCATGAGATACAGTGGACAACACCCTGCTAAAGTACTAAAAGTTGATGTCAGGTAGGTGCCCAGCTCTGCTTTGTTTTCAGCATCTGCTACAGACATTTGTATTTAAACAAGCTTTTCCTGAATGTCCAGTCACAGTTTGATTGGTATAACCTGATTTTTTAAAAAACAAAACTTTTTAAAAATTCTTTTTGTATTTTGATTGTTTTTCCTGTACTGTTCAGTGCACAGGAATCTTCTTTGATATAGCGCTGTTTCTAAATTTTGTAAAATAAATAAAATAACAGTTCAGAAATGGCACAGGCAAATGAGAGAGAGAGAGAGAGAGCAGTCTTTATTTGACCCTCTCTGTTGATGATGCCACAGGCACTATGTAATAGGTACCTGTGACAGTTACACAACCACAGCCCCTTCTGCACATACATGAGCAATTACGATGCTACTGTAGCAGCGCAGGCCCAAAACATTTTGCTGCCTAAAGCAGTTCCCAAGTGGCAACCCTTCCCTTCTAGGGCCAGCACTTTAAAAAGTCTTGCTGCATCATTCAGACACCAATTCCTGCCTTCATATACACACAAGGTATCCTGCTGCATGATAAGACCAACCCAGTGTTTTGGGATAGTAATCCCTCACTTTCCTGGCAAGTGCTAGGAAAATGTGCTAGGAAAATGCAGTATTTCCATAAGTGCAGACAAAGACACTTGGACCTTGTGCGATGACCAAATACACAACTGAGACCAATACACAACTGTTACTGTGCTGAGAATTGTCTAGAAAGATCTTAATACACGGTTTGTCCAGCCATGCTTTAAAAGTCCACAAACACCTATATGAAAGCTCTGATTTTTAAAGCTGAAAGAGCTTTAAAAACCAACCATTTGAACTGCTTACTTACTGATTTTCTTTCCCCTCACCCGTGTGTTTTTTTTGTGTGTGTTTTAGAGTCTTGGCAGGTAACCCTGTAGCCTGACTCACTTTAGTTCATTTTGTATCTTGTGTAGTAGAGCAGTGCTATACTGTCAGGGCTGCAAACTTCTCAGGAATATTGAAACCAAATGTTTATCATAGGCATCATTTCTTAGATATTTATTTCCATGCACTTTGATTTGCCCCTTTCCAAAGCAAAAACTAAAATTAAAACTGTTTTTCCCATTGTGCAATCTCTCAATTTAGGACATCTCACATGTTTCTTTAAAAGTGGCATTTTTAAAATGCACCTTAAATTAAAGCAAAACAAAAAGAAAAAAAAAGATATTACAAACAAAAGCTGGGAAATTGAAAGCCTGTGACAGATTAAATTCATTTGACTAAAATATTTTAAATGCTTCAACATGGTAATCCAGACATTATCTTGAAATGAAATTTTGCCTCTTGAGTTATGAACCTTTGCAAATAAGGTTTTATAATAGGAAAACTGTCAGCGCCTTAATTATAGGGTAATAAATAGCAATGCTATATTAACTTCTGATATTTTCTTCCACTCTTCGAGAACGTGCCCAGCTATTGTTGGAAACTGATAATCACATGCTATAGAACATCTTGCATTTACAGCACACCCTTTATACAAGCAGCTCATAGAATCCTTCATGGGAAGAAAGCTGAGGAAGCCGCTTCTGAGAACGCAAGTAAGTAACTGAACAAACCCAGCTTTGCATTTTAATGTGAAAATCACAGTCAAACCAGAATTCTGACTCCTGCCAGGAGAGACATTCCCAAGTCAAGGAGAACGCCAAGTCCGATGTCTTTGCTCCAGCTTAAAAAGCCAGCCTAACTTAACATTTGGTTAAGTTGGAAGAGATGGGGCTAATAACATCACAACTCAAGGAGGCATAAATGTTATCCAAAAGCATTTAGAATGAGGAGGAGGGAGTGGAATTTTAACAAGGAGTATTAAACTCTGGAAGAGACCCTTTTATTGCTGACGAGCTGCGCGGGCTGTGAGGAATGAGAGGCTAGCCGGGCCAAAAGGATGCAAGTGGGGGTGGAGAAGGAAATCAAGGTTAAACGAGGCCAGGAGGATGATCTTAAAATGGTTATAATAAAAGCGAGAACAATGAGGCAGAGGTTGAGAGAGCCAGTTGTGGTGGCAGCTAAACATTACATCAGGGAGGACAGGCCAAGGCAGAAATCCTAAATGTATTTACTAGCTAGTCAGTCCCATTGAACTCTGTTGGGCTTACTTCTGAATACACAATTTGGCATCAGATTGCAGGATCTTTGAATATGACCAGGAAGAGCTGTAATGCCTGATTTTGAAGAGAGGAGCAACCGCACCGCCTCCCAACAACTTAAGAGTATTTTAAAATAAAACTTTCTTGGTTAGCATTTTAGTTTTATTCATTACATGTTTACCCTTCTGCCATGGAACTTTGGGTAGCTTACTTTTCCCTCGCATTTTATCACAATAACCCTGTGAGGTAGGCTTGGCTGAGAGAAAGTAATTAGCTTTTTGGCTGAATGAGGATCCTAGTCCAGCACCCTAACTGCTAGCCTGCTCTGCCTTTCTACAGATATATTCAACATCATTCGTCTGTATGTGTGTGCTTTTTAAGATTCTCCTGAGTACTTTTAAAGTTACCAACTGGGCAGTTACCTATGAAGTTCCTCAGTTGTGTAGGTGGGTATGGTGGTGGCAGGGGGATTCAGAAAAGAAATTCTGTCTTCCCCTTGCATTGCCCTTGCTTCTGTGCATCTTTTCCCTCTTAACGCTATCCTCCAGTGAAATATACACATCTCCCACATTTTACCAAGCTGAGAAATCGGAGGAAAAACAAACCTCCTTGCAAGAGCTCAACTCCTCTTCGGTTTAATTAAAATAAGCAGGGGAGCAATTCCCATTTAAGGTCAGTTAAGCTGGCAATGACCAGCCAGAGAGTGACAGGTGATGGGGGCATCAGGGTAGCAGAAGTAAACTCCATTTTATTCCTGTAGTCATGATGGCAATATGATTTAATTGAGTCTAAAATGCAAAACTGCACGTGCTCAGAGTACTTTTTTAAAATCAGGATTGGCAAACATTGTTCTAACATAGTAGGAATGTACAAGCAGATGTGAAGTATGGATTAGTGGGGGGCTGGAAGAAATGCAGAATAGAGAAACAAAGAATAAATAGTCTGTTTAGCCTGCAAATGTCATTAGGACACATGTTACAGTTACTGCTTTTAACACCCAGGTAGAAATTTGTTCCAAAGGAAAAAGTGAAAATATTGAAATACCTGTGGGTTAAACTAGGGTAGTGATAAATGGGGAATCTAGCTTAGGGTCAGCGGATAGATGGCCATAGGACAGGTCGGTTCCTGGGAACTGACCTCCACCCCTCCTGCACTGCCTCGTAGGCAGCGTGGAACAGCCCTACGCTCTGCGCTCAGAAGAGGAGCATGGAGCAGTGAAAACAGGGCATTTCCGGGGGCGTGCTGGGCGGGGCGGGCGGAAGTGCTGTTCCAATGCTTCCTATGCATCGGCCAGCGTCTCTCCCCCGCCCTCTGCCACTCCGCCTTCCCGCAGCTAGACAGCTGAAATCGGCTGTCTAGCCGCGAATGCAGGGTGGCTGAAGTGTGGAGGGAACGATCCCCTCCGCACTTCTCCTGCTCTGCATTGGATAGGTGGTCGCCTCCGAGTTCGGAGGTGGCCACCTATCCGGATAGGATTGCACCCTTAGTGGAACAACCTGCTACATTGGCATCTTCCCTAAATACAGTACATGGATGTCCACTAAGGAGTCCCATCCTCAGTGCAATTTGATCAGCATGTTCTTTTCTCAATGGAAGGACATTGATCTGGTGGTAAACAAAGCTAGGTCATCAGGGTTTGTTGCCTTGGAGCGATGCAGACTCCCCTATTCGTGACATCATTTGCCACCCGAACAGTGGCTTTTGACGTAGGAAATGGACGTGAGGGCTATGTGCCACTCTAGATTTTCCATAGCTCGACTGATTTCAGTGAAACATCTTGGAACATGGGCGCAAATTTTCTTCCTCCTTAAGTTTGCAGATATTGGCAGGCAACCCACAGAGAAAACGCTGCACATAGGTTGCATCCAATGTTAGTCTAACTTAAGTCCCGTTTATTTCAATGGGTCTACTCTAAGTAGGAGTAATATTGCACACAACCCACAGTGTATGCAGTGGAGGCTGTTACCCTAAGATCTCTGTGTGAAAGTTGGGGGGGTTGTTTAAATTGTGCGGTAGCTGGAGTAGCATGATGGGAGCTAAGGGTGACACTTGAAAATGGCTCAGAGTCAGGCTTCAGCCTGCTGGGTTCCTTCTCCCATCATTGTGGATTGTTTCATTTTTTACTCCAATACTTCCTTGAAGAACTTAGGGCACGGATGGGGAATCTGTGGCCCTGCAGATGTTGTTGGACTCCGACTCCCATCAGCCCAGCCAGGGTGGTCAATGGCCAGTGATGATGGGACTTGGAGTCCAACAGCATCTGGTGGGCCTCAGGTTTGCCACCCAGAATTAGAGCCATGTTGATGGAGATCAAGTCTGCAGCGCAGGGTGTGTGCATGGGTGCATGCCACGTCTAGGCAATGTGCTTGGGTCCATAAAGATCCTTGCGGCAGCCCTCTGGACAGGTAAGAGACGAGAACTGCTGTTTTGCAGGCTTTGCAACATGCCATCAGTTTCTTTGTCTGTGTGGTTTGGGTTTTGTTTATGTATGTATTTATTACAACATTTATATCCTGCCTTTCCGCCCAAGGTGGCTGACAAATATCAGTTAAAGACAATGTACTACCAACAAAACAAAAGCAAACCAATGATTGAACTAAATGAGTTTTAAAGGGTGTTTCCCAAAAGAAGAAAGAAAAAAAGATTGCAAAAGAAGATCGGATACAGTGCTTGCATGCTACAAGCAAAATGCTGGTTGAAAGTGAAATCTTTCAGTGGAATTAAAACAAGAAGGGGCGGAGGTGAGAAATGGAAGGTAGCACACTTAGGAACAACCAGGATACACTCGCGCACTTTCTCTGTCCTCTTCCCAACCCCGTCCTTCCCTGGGCCAGGCAAGAGGCTATGGGAGCTATGACAGGGCAGAGTAATCCTTCGCAAGGCTGGCCGCTACCAAAAGCCAGCGAACAGCAGCCTCCTGTGTGCAGGCAGAGCTCTGGAGCAGGCTGGGCTAGCTAGCATGTGCTCATGTTGTCGCTTGCAGCTATGTTCTCTGGCTTTCGCATCGACTTGGCTTTTTACACTGGAAGGATCCCGGGTGCTCTGATATTAGTCCAGGAAAAAAGAAGCAGCAATTTTAAAAAAGGGGGAAGGAGGGGGGCTTTTCTTCCTCTTTTTTTTTTTTTTTTTTAATGAATTGGCTTCAGTTGAAGCACTTAATTTTCAGCTTAACATGCTTGATGATGAGTAATGATTTGGGGAAGGCGAGGAGGGGTTAACATCCAAATTTGTTTGAGTGATGTTAGGGTGGGCCTTTTTGCCAGCCTCTCACCCCGCCCCCCAAGTTATGGGCACCTTGCAAATGGGCCTCCTACACACTGAAGTGTGCAGCTGTGTTCTGGCCCGAGGCATCCACCTACCCACAATTGCTCTCTTAATGCATTTTATGTTTGCAGAGGCCAAAGGAACCGCAATGGGACCTTCTCCCCCATTTTGATTTTTGGGCTGCGACGCTTTGTCTCCTTTTGCTGTGCTTATCAACTGGCACATGGCAAAGGCAGGGCAAGGCCATGTTCACCTTTAGTTTGTAACAAACAGCTTGTAAAGATAATTTCCTTTCCCTTTGTGGCTTTTGACAAGTTCATCACCCTCCTCTTGTTTTGCAAGCCCTAAACTTGCTTCCATCATGGAGCGAAGGAGGGTGATGAAATCATTACAGACAAGATTCTGCTGTTGTTTGCATCTTTCTGCATTTCCCAGGCCACGTGCTGAAACAAACCCACAGAAATCAAGGGCTTAGGGGGAGTTTAAACAGGCAGGTTTGCCTGTTGATGTGTTCAAAACCAAGCAATGACTTGTATGGATGAAGCAACAGTAACTGCTACAGGTTTAGCAATCCATACAGATCCAGAAGGTGAAAATTTTCCCCTGCACACACACCACTCCTAGTGGTCCAAGGCGTTAAAGACTGAACCTGTAATTCCTACAGACATGTTTGGTGCTTTTTACAGAAAGACAGCGGTTTACGCATTTAGAAGCATAGCAAGCTGCTTTATTCGGAGTCAGGCCGTGAGTCCCTCTAGCTCAGACTTGACTACACTGACTGGCAGCAGCTCTCCAGAGTTCCAGGCAGGAGGTTTTCCTGCCCTACCTGGAGAAGCTGAGGACTGAACCTGGGACTGTCTCCATGCAAGGCAGCTGCTCTACCCCTGAGCCAGGGCCCCTTCCAATAAGATTGAATACAATGGTGGGGAAGAGCTTCTGCTTGTCACACAGCTCTTAAAAGCACAGGAGTCATGCCAGAAACAAAGCTTAACCTGGCAAGCATAAATCACATGTATCTGGGGAATGGGGGTAGCCTTCCAAAAGAGGGTGTGTGGCTCCCAGACAGGGTTCACCCCTGGCATCTCTCCCCAGTACAGACCAAGGCTAGATATACACATGCAATGGAATGATGGTGGTATTTGCATGAGTGTGTGTGTGTGTGTGTGTGTGTGTATGTTGGGGGGGGACCAGATCTGAACGCTCCACGTGTAAGCTCTCCCTGCAAGTAAAAACAAAACCCCAAACAAAATCTTGCACATCAGGGAGAAAAAGTTCTAGTACAGCCTTCTGCTGACTCTGCTTCTTTTCTATTTGCAGGGAATTTTGTTTAGCACGGAAGAGCATTAAAAATACTTTTTCCTCCTCTCCACCTACTGTCCATATTGTATATATGAGAAGAGCAGCATGCGTAAGAAGTCTTTCAAAATATCTATTCATTATTACAATTCACTGGGAACAAACCCAGGGAAGAAAAACTGGGACGGGACGGGGTGGGGCATCAGTGCATCTTAACTGAGAATTGTGCCTGGTTAGTGATCAGTCTAGGCCAGACATAGGCAATTGTTTAGGCTGATGGGCACATTCAGCAATTTGAGAAACTGTCCTGGGCACCACCATAAAATTGCTGCCATGGGAGGCATGGCAAAGGACAAGTACCTGCCCAAAACACAGAGGTGGGATCTGAGTTCCAACACAGCTCCTTTGAATCCACAGTTCTCAGCACCAACAGAAATCTAGTTCACAGTGAACCTAGCTGCCAGTAAGAAAATACATTAGATTTAAAAGTGTGAGGTGTAGGACACCTTGGCAAATGCCCCAAAAGGTGTCCAAGGGTGCAATGGCACCCGTGGGCTCCGCATTGCCTACCCCTGATCTAGGTCCATGCTTGTTTTAGCTCCTGGGGGTTATGCAGGCCCAAACACTCATACAGACTTCTGTTGTAAAAGCGAAACTGTTTCTTCCATTTCACTCACCTGGCCTGCTCATGCTGGCCCTTCTGGCTGGTCTCTTAAAGAGACAGAATACAACAGTCTGAAGTGGTGCAGTCCATTCTACCAGCTCGAGATCCTTCCACCTCTTTGTTCTGTATGAGTGGGTCAGGCCTGAGCGTGGATGACCATATACAAAGGAAGACCAAGGCTCCATGACCGTGGGGGAAGGCGCATCTTCCTAAACACCCCTTTTTTCCATAACTACTGAGGCATGGGAGCCCTGTCCTCCTTTGCATCCCAGGAGTCCACCGCAAGGGTCACTTGGTTTTTAAATTCTGATCTTTGCCCTCTTATGTTGTGAGATAGTTTGTGCTCTGCAACAAAAATAAAATAGACCAGCTGCCTGATTATTGGCTGCATCTTCAAGGGGAGGTGTGTGTGTGCGTGCGCGCACGCGCACACGCGCGCTTTGCACTGTAAAATGTGGCTAGCAGAGCTGCTCATACAAATCCCCAACTCGGCAAAGACAACGCCCTCAACATTAAAATTGGTGCAAACTTCCTCAGGGCTTCCACAGAGTTCAGCCTACAATTTTGATGAGGTATCTAGGGGCACATTAAAACAAAGTGAGAGTTGCTGGCGGTGGGAGAAAGGGGCAGGCAAGTGAACCATGCAAAGGGCTTGACCTTTGCAGAGCTTTAAATAGAAGGGCCTGTCTGTAAACAATGGTAATTAGCCCTTTCAAAATCCTAACAATGATTAAAAATCTAGGGATCATTATTTTATCAGCGAACTTTGGAGGACAGATTCAAAAGTGAAGGGCCTGCCTGCCTGTCTGCCTGCCTTTAAAGACAGAAGCACCCAAAGAATTAAGAAATAAGCAAGGAGAGTCCCACTGCTGAGATCTGCCTAAAATTCTGGTTTCCCATCCATAGTCAGCCTGAATTGTGGCTGCTGTTTAAAAGGATAAGTATGCCCTCCTGCAGCCAAAGAATCAGTGCTGGCGAGCTTCTTTTAACTCTGTAATAGCAGGTTACATAGTAACTGAACGCTGATGGTCAACTAGCCAATTATGGTTTAACTATCCCTTGTTTACAGTGAAGTGTAAAACATACCTTTAGAGTACAAAGGATCAGACTGCCTAAGCTACAATTTGTCCTTCATCCCATTATGCTTTCCCCAAGCAAGGCCTGGTGCTTTTTGACATAGGTATGTGTGCCACAGAACACACTTCCCCTCTGCTGATTTGCATTTGTTTTATTTCAAATGCGCGTTCTTGTTTACTTTTCAAAATTTACATAAATGTCAGCATTGTATAATTTCTATGTTAACAAAGCAGTGAGCAAAATCCATTGTATGTTTATAAAATATTATTGTTTAATTCGCGTAGTTTAGGAATTCCAAATGTTGAGAATAGGAAGGAGGCCAAATACCATCTGTTTATAGCTATGATGCATCATCATATGTGCACTTTAAAAAAAGGGGGGGGGGAGAGCTTTCTTGGTCAATCCACTGTATTTTCTACTCAGAATTCAGGGAGTCTATTGAATCACTGTCAGATGATCCTTGCCAACATTCCCTGGTGAGGTTTAAATCCTGACCAGGTAAGCAAAAGAATACATTTTCTAACACTTCAGGGTATGGGTTAATTACAAGCCCCAGCTAGTGTTGCATGACTCTTCTTCCTGCCCCCCCTCCACCCGCCCCACTCTCTATCTCACACACACACCCATCACCCTCTCTCATTTTTTACCACTTCCCTCATTTTGTTTCCGTCTACATAAGATTTAAGTCCCTTTGAAATTCACATAGCCATGAAAATCATACCAGTCATGTGATGCCTTGGGTGAGTGACACAGCTATCATGTGGGCTGTGCTCAGTAGTGTGGTGGAGCCAGGGCTCACAGGAATGCAGCACCAGTGCTTTTTGATTCGCTGGGACACTGATGACATCTCATCTCATCACACACACACACACACACCGCCACCGCCTCAGGCTTTCCGGTTTCCTCTGAGCTTAGCTGCAATCCTCAGAGCAACTGGGTTCATACATCACGATAAGCCATGGTAGTTTATGAGCCATGATAATGTCAGCATAGGTTACCGTGACATCCGGACCCAGTGTGGGCAATCCAGCATGGGTTGTTTTTCCCCAACAAGGCACTCGGAGAACCCATGGCTTGTGGTATGGTTGTTGAGGATAGCTTGTTCTCAGGGTGATTTGTCATGATATCCAAACCCAGCACAGTAGCTTGTGCTGAGCGCTACAGAACTGCTTGGCAAGAGCAGCAAAAAAAGCCCATGCTGCTCTTTTCAATCTTGTCAGTGCTGGCTCCAACCTCCCTTACCGGTGGCTGCTCCTCCACCAATTCCCAAATGGCACTTTGGAAGGACTGTCACTCGTTTGCCATCTCTTAAAAAAAAGAAGTGCCTCACAATTGCACAAATGGGGTCTTTTTAAAAAATTCCTTTTTTTGTGGATCTATTGCAAGTGTGCAAGAGCACAGATTCAGCTGTCTGCTCAGTGTAGTCTTGCCTGGTCAATTTCCTTCTATGTTTCAGCTGTCAAAGAGAACACAGAAGTGGAGTAAGTAACATACAAGGAGATTGACAAGACGAGACTGCATATAGGTTAATTTGTGCACAGTTGCGAAGGACCTGGGGAGAAATAATAGTAAGAGAAAAGAGGAACCCATGTAGCATAATTCAGAAGCACCAAAAATGGGAAGGCGGGGGAAGGTGAATGGAGCATAAAGGAGGGGGCAGTATCTCCCACTTGGCAATGTAATCCTCTTGCTCTTAGGTCTTGAACTGACACTTGCCATTGTCCTCCACCCTTTCAATACTTCCCCAGATCTCCAGCTAGTCCAGAAATTGGAGTTATTGGCTCCCCCCACCCCTTTTTGCAGTTCTTTACAAACCACCCTGAGAACCATGGCTTGTTCAAGGGTTTCAGGGTGGTTTGTAAGCCACCCCAGCCAGCCACCCTTGTCAAGTTTGGACATCACCACAGCTTGTGCCCAGTGATGGTAATTATGCAAATTATGCAGCTCATGACTGGCATGCATGGGGTGGGAAAATAAGTCACTGTGGCTTATTTTCCCTCTGTGATTGTGCAAACCCACTCTGTGACTGGGTTCGCACAATACGCTAACCCACGATGGGCTGTTTTCTGGAACAACCCATGGTGGGTTAGTGTGTTGTCTATGCACTGGTTTTACCACTCAAGGTGGCTTGTTTCTGTCAAACAACCCATCCTGAGAACCCATGGTCTGCAGTGGAGGTTGTTTTACCTACGCTGGGTTAGCATGTCTTCCGGCATGCCAGCGTGGGTTATGGCGATTGCCTGCAGGGCCACTTGGCAAGAGCAGCTGAAAATGCTGCTGCTGCTGCTGTGCTCCTCTTGACTGATCTCGGATCAAACTTGTTTTCCTGCCACATTCGGCTGAGCTTCCTAACTCCAAGTCAGCTCTCCCCGCCCCACTGCGGTTTTCAAATGGTTTCACCTAAATCTTCACTTTTCCACAAAAATGCAAAGCCGTGCATTTATCCAGCAGTGAATGTGGTGGCTCCCCATAAGGTGAACCTGTATATTAAATGTCATCCCATTACTGCAGAGTTTCAAGGAGTTGCCGCCCCCCTTTTTGGTGCAGTGTAAGCATCCCTCCATTGCAGTCAGGCCACCCCTCCCCAACTCAGCCTACGCATCCTCCCATCCCCACACCTCACGAGACTGAACCTCCTCCCCCAACTTTTCACCACCACCATCACCCCCAAGCCAACCATCCATCCCACCCCAACCCCAAAATGATGCCAGATAGTGCCTTAGTAGATTCAGAGCAATAAGCAAGGCCAGTATTAAGCAGGCCAAATAAACAGCTTTGTGCACTAATAAAAAGTTTCTTTTTATTCTGTGTTGTTGGATTGTTGCTGGTGAGAGGGAAACTGGCAAAGGCTTGGAAATCCGGCTCAGAAATCGTAGCCGCGGCATGAGGGATGGCAGGATATGGTTTCCACCTCAAAGGAAGCTGGGATACCTGCCTAGCCGGGTGGGAGGACTACAAGGGGAGGTGGGGTGAGGGGGGAAAATTATACTGCATAGCTTGTTTGCCTGATTGTCTGATGGGAGCACAGTACTCTGTGTAGCTTATAACCCACCATGGGTTAGTGTGATGTGCAAACGGGCCCTGTGAGCGCTAGGGGCTCTCCATCTGGAAAGCATCCCTGGACTTGCTTTGTGGGCAGAGGACTGAACCCACAGCCTTTTATCCCACCAGCTCCCTGGAACGAGATGAGGATTGTAAGATAAATTGCACAACGTGGTCTGTTTTTAGTGACTCGTCTAAAATATTTGTCACTTGCACAAAAGGCATGTGGGTTATGTTCAGTCATCAGCTAAAGCTGCAAACTTCTCACCGTTTACTACAAAGTAGTCCTACTGTATTTCTAGGGGATGGGAGAGAGAGAGAGAGAAAGAAAGAAAGAAAGAAAGAAAGAAAGAAAGAAAGAAAGAAAGAGATTTACAGGCTGTAGCAAAAATGCTTCGGCTATTTCGAAAGGTGTTTGGATGCCTTGGGAATCCTTGTTGGGAAGATGGAAAGGCTTGTGGAAATGCTGCTCCCTTGGATTGCATGCAGAGTCCACACTGAATGCAAGGTGTGCTTGCTTAACTTAGTGATATGTCCTTTGCTGTTAAGTCACTAAGAAGATTTGCCTTCCAAGCCCACATTAATTAGCTAGCATGTCAAGTCCTGTAGACGTCTTTCCACCTTTAAAAGCCAGAGATTCCCCGAGAAATGGGCTTAAACATCCTAGCAGGGTCTGGGACACTGAATGCCTGAGATTAGTGGCAGGTTTTGTTGTGGTTACATAGGGGCAACCCAGCTGCAGTTTATCCTGCTATTGCTAATGATGCTTGGAGTGACGGACTGGATCTCACATATGGGGTCCCTTCCCTGAGGAGGAGGAATAATAGCTTCTACTCAGGTGGTATAGGGGAGGATAAGTGCAGATCTGCAGTTGTGTTTCTGCTTGGTACTCTGAGGTCTTCCAAGCTACGTGATTTCAAGGTACAATTACAAAGCAGAGCTACATACCTCCCTCTACCACAGAGGAACAGATGTATAGGTGGGAAACCATTGTGGTAGGCTGGTTGCATTCCAGCCCTGGCAGAAGGTACATCTGCAGATGCTAGAGTCAAACGTTTTATTGCAAAGTTTTTGGTGTATTCTACAGCCGCTCAGCCCCAAGCACTGTATGCTCTGTTTGATTCTTTTAAGCTCCCCTCCCCCCTTACAAGTCCTTTTTTTCTGCTGTTACATTTATATGGCAGCAACCTGAATTATTTGCCTGTGCCCAGTTAGAAAGTCCAGAGGACCCCACCCTGCTGCCCAAACTGCCACTGTGTGGCTGATTTTGCTACCACCATTTGGTGGCGCAGTGTCCAAAAAGCGACAGTTTTCCTTTAAAACGGGGTGTGGGGAGCACATGCCTTTTGGAGAAGCAAAATTGTATTCTTGGGAGGCTTTCCTCCGCCCCCTGCTTTAAAGGGACAATGTGGCTTTTGTTGCTGCTGCAGCTGCAAATTCAACAGTGGGGGGGCAGGTGCTGCAAAAATGGCCGGGAGATGCAACCTGCATGTTGTCCACCACTGTGCTATGACTTTAATTCCATTCTGTATTACTATAGCCAGGGAGGGCTGGACTCCTCTCCTTTTGGCCTTAAGATGCTTGTTCTTCAACGCCAGGCTGACTACAGGGAAGGTGCTGGCTATTTGCGGTCTGGTGCAGGAGAAGAGCTATCAACCTGGGTTGTGTAACAGAGACTTGGGTGGATGAAAGGGGAGGGTGACCCTCTCCCAGGTGTGCTCTCTGGGGTGTGGGCTGCAACACCAAACTTGGCTGGGGGGGGAGGAGGGGGGCTGCTATAGTCTGTATGGCAGGGTGCAGAACCTCTTTCAGCCCAAGAGCCGAATCCCATTTCGGATAAACTTTTGGGGCCATTCCAGTGGTGGATGGGACCAAACCAAAGCAGCAGGGTCAAAATACCCCCCAGTACCAGCATATAGGGCATTTCTACACCAGCCTAAAATCCTGCATTTAAATGGGGCTTTCTGCTTCCATTTGAAATGCGAGATCACAACTGACTCCATTTACACGCGCTACCTTTCTCCCCTCCCTCCTCCCCATATCTGAGTCTTCCATTATCTTTCATCGATCTCAATCCTCTTCTTGCCGCTTTAACTCTTTTGACAGAGGAAACTGAAGCGTAATTTGATAGCTCATTATTTGTGATCTATTTAACAACAGAACAAAGGGCATTTAGTGCAGGAGGGTCATGGCAGGGTCACTGCGTCCTGTAAAGAGCCCTCAAACTTCCGTGAAGGAGCAATCTCAATCACAGGATAAAAGCTTGGTGTGAAAGAGCCCTAAGTCTCTTCAAGCTCTCACTGCCAGTAACTCCGCCTTAGGAGAGACATTTCCTAAGCCTCACATGGTCTAGGTCCAAGGTACCTTAGGGAGCGCCATCTCCCCTACGTCCCAGTCCTCCACCTAAGGTCCTCTGAGGGCTCTCTGCTGCGGCTGCCTAATGTGAGATTGGCAGCCACACACAAGAGGACCTTATCCTTTGCTGCTTCTCAGTTGTGGAATGACCTGCAGGTTGAAATGCACCTGCTGACCTCTTCGAGGGTTTTTAAGCAGGCATTAAAGACTCTATTATTCCAGCAGGCTTTCCCTTTTTAGAACTCTTGTTCCTTTCTGCTGACTCTTGTACACTGTTTTTAAGCCGCATTGTTTTTGAGCTGTGTTATTTTTATTGTTGGATTTTTTTCTTAAATTGTTTTTCGTTCAAAGATGTTTGTAGTGATACGCTGTTTTGTATATTGTCTGTGTGCTTTTATGTAAATTGCTTTTCAGCTTTGTATATTGTGTTTTAATGTTTTAACTTCTGTAAACTGCCCAGAGAGCTTTGGCTATGGGGTGGTATAGAAATGTAATTGTTGTTCAGTCGTTCAATCATGTCCGACTGTTCGTGACCCCATGGACCATAGCACGCCAGGCCTTCCTATCCTGCGCTCTCTCCCGGAGCGTGCTCAAGTCCATATTCATTGCATCAGTGATGCTATCTAGCCATCTCATCCTCTGCCGTCCCCTTCTCCTTTTGCCTTCAGTCTTTCCCAGCATCAGGTCTTTTCCAGGGAGTTTTCTCTTCGCATTAGGTGGCCAAAATATTTGAGCTTCAGCTTCAGTATCTGTCCTTCCAATAAAATAAAAATAAATAGCGTTCAAATTTTTAAAACTGCACAAAAGCCGGGAAAGCCCCAAATGATTGGTGGTTGGGGGGAAAGGGGTGGGGCCGGGGGGAAAGGAGAACCCCAGATGCCAGATTGGGACCCCAGGAGAGCTGGATTTGGTCCCAAGCCTGAGGTTCGGCACCCCTGCCCCATAGGGATTCCATTTTCCTGTTCAGAGAGCCATGTTCAGCAGTCGGCCACGTTTCAGTGCCTGTACCTGATGTTAGAAAGCTGAGGCAGGACTGGAATTCTGTTGGTATTCCAAACATGCCACTGCCTGAGGTGGGGTGTAGGACCCCAAGGCTTTTCAGCCTTGGGGGACTTCAGCATTTATGCTGAAGTTGCCTTGTCTGGCACAGTTCAGAAATTCATGGAATGTGTTAGGCCTGTTTCAAATTATCTATGGCCCAACACATGTGGCAGGACACACACTGGACTTTATCTTCTGTTCTGGAATTGGATATAGTGACTTGGGTGTCTTTGACAGATCAGTTTCTAATCAAAGTTGGATTATTTTGATCTTTTCCAATGTGGCTTCTGATCTAAGTTTGGGACTGGAGACTGCCTTGGTCACTCTGGTAGATAACTAACACCTGGGAATCAACAGGAGAAGTGTGAGCATGCTGATTCTTCTGGACCTCTCAGTGGCAATGAAGGGGGATACCAACCCTGGTATCCCCCTTCATTGTATCAACAGGATGGAACTTGGGGGCATGGTATTATAGTGGCTCTGATCTTTTCTGGGAGGGAAGTTCCAGAAGATGGTGTTTGGGCACTGCTGTTCCACCCCTTGGCCATTTGGGGTGCTGGCAAGGTTCCATTCTGTCCCCCAGCTTTGTAACATCTACATGAAACTTCAAGGAGAAATCATCTGGAGATGTGATCATCGGTATGCAGATGAAACACAGTTCTACCTCTCTTCCCCTTCATCTAATCCCAAGGAGGTGGTGGAATTTCTGGAGGACAGAAAAGAAGTGTCTGGAGGCAGTTTGGGGATGGATAAGGGCAAGCAAGCTGAAGCTAATCCTGATAAAATGGAAATCTTGTGGGTGGAGAAATCTGCTGATCTGGATGGAGGTGGACAACATGATCTGGATGGGATTGCACTCCTCCAGAAGCAGCAAGTATGCAGTCTAGGGGTTCTCCTGGACTTAGCACCATGAATGGAGGTGCAGCTAGGATCGGTGGCCAGGAGTGCTTTATACCAGCTTCAGCTGGTTTGCCAGCTGCAGCCCTATCTGGAGGAGGCAGCCTTTGCCTTAGTGATGCATGTTCTGGTTATATCCAGGTTAGGTTACTGTACTGCACTCTCTGTGGAGCTGCCTTTAAAGACAGTTTGGAGAATTCATTTTGTACAGAATGCAGTAGGGATGTACAAAAGTAACTTACCTTTCCGCGGATTATGTTTATGGTGGGGGGGGAGGCGTTTCGTTCCTCCCCCCCGGAATCCTCGACAGCCGGCTGTGCTCTGTGGCGGCTCTGCGGAGCAGCCGGCCAGGCCCAGCCCAGGCCAGAGCCGTCCGCAGCCGGATTTCCGGCCGCGGAGGGCTCTGGGTAAAACAAAAACAAAAAACACCGCATATGCAAATGGCGACGGCTACGGCCGCTGCCATTTGCGTTGCTTATTTTTCGCCTTATTTTTCTGCCTGACTGTGTATGGCCATAGGGGTGGCATTGCAGCTACCAGAGCAGCAATGGCTGTGCAACCTAGTCCTATAAAACTGCAAACTCTAACTTGGCTCTTCAAGGCCAGAGACTAGACACGATGTTTTCCACATTGTTTGGCCTTGCATGGTGTTTTGTTTTGTTTTTTTAAGAAATAGTAGGCATGGAGGGATGAGCCAGATTAGGACCATGGCATCAGAGGAGGAGGGCTTTAGCCCTTTGCACCAGCTACAATCCTGATAGGAACTGGGGGCCTTAACTCACTATCTGCAATGGGAGGGATGTAATTATTTTGCAATTATGTTTGCTGAAGAGATTATTTTGGCAGGCTTTGTAATCTGGGCAAAAGAGTAACCCATGGTCCCCTGATGGAATTCGGCCTTCTGGTATCATTTAGTTTTGCACTCCTGGCCATAGGGGTGGCATCTATTGCTATGTGTGGAAGTTTAGAAAAGTGACCAAGGAAAGTTTTTCATCAGCTCTGTTTGATTTGAACCTAGTATTCTGTTGTTTAGACCTTTGTCAAACTGGGGTGTTGCCATTCTAAGGTGCCCTACATGGAAGCTCCAGTTTAGGGTGACCACTTATGCATTGTCAAAAAAGAGGAAATGCATCATCAGAAAAGAGGACACCAATTTGCCTACAAATTGCAGATGCTAATTCATTTGTTTAGATGCATAGAAGAGCTCTTTAAATAGAGGTCAGTCCTCTGTAAAAGAGGATGCATGGCCATCCCAGCTTGGGATTAATGTAGCAGGGGGGGACATGTTTGGCTGCTGAGGGAGGGCACATGACAGCATTGTCTTGCAGGCACAATTCACGTTCATGTTATTCATTATCCCATTTATATCCCCATCCTTCCTCTGATGCAGGGATGGGGAACACGTAGCTCTCTAGATGTGTTTGGAATACAACTCCCTCACCCCTCGCCGTTGGCTGGGCTAGCTAGGGCACTCCAACCACATCTGGAGGGTCACATGTTCCCCACCACTGCTCTAATGAATCCAGGATGGAATGTAAGGATTATCCTATTTAACTTCATAAAATTACTTTGAGGTAGGTTAGACAGATAGTGACTGAACCAGGAATACCCAGTGACGTTGGTGGATGAAGGGAGATTTACCTGAACCCTGTTCTCCCCAGTCCCTGTTCAACGCTATGCACTCTACCACCCTGGCTCTCTAGTCCTGACCTAGACGTGGCTTGGGCTCAGTTAGGAAGCCATCTTGCCTTCCACTGAAATCTCTCTTAAGATAAACTGAGAATGCCCTCTTGACTATCCCATCTGTGTGTCAATTCTGGTGATGAAGGCAAGGCACATATGGAGCCATTCTCAGTGACAGCTTTGCAGTTCTAAAATTCCTTCCTCTTGGAGACACGCCAATGTCCATGCCTGAGCGTTTCTCCAGAAGTGCTGTAAGCTATTTTTTGCTGTGATTTAAGATGGAGAAGACTGGAGAGCAACTCTTCGGACTTGGTGGTCTTCCTGTCAATTTGTTTTAGACATCTGATTTTCTATCTTGAGCGTCTCTAATATATTGGGAAAACCAAATCCAAATTAAAAGAGAAATACTGACTTAAGTAAGAGGCCAGCACCAGGTGCAGTTAAATCATTTGAATGGCAAACACTCTAGGGATGAGAGGAGCTAGGCTATGTGGAATATGGCCCAGGTGTGTGACTCTCTGGTGACTGACATGAAGTAAGGGGATTTCCTGTGTGAGCTAAGGCAGGAGGTCAAAGTATTTAGGAACTTGTCTGGGGCTAAAAATGGACATTGCATTGGGGGGGGGGGCGGTGGAGAGAGAGAGGGAGGGAGAGGAGTTCTTTGGATTATAGTGTGCTTGGATGACCTGGGAGAAGAAATACTTCCATCTCTGGGTCAGGGCTGATATGATGACTATATGACATCTATTCATCCGCCGAGAGTAATGTTGTTCAAGCAAAGAGAGTTCTATAATGTACGATCAGAATGACAAACCCTGAAAAGGGGACATATAACCCAATCCTATGCATACTGAAAAGCATTTCTAATGACTTCTATGGGACTTACACTAAGTAAGTGTGCATAGGATTGCATCCATCACTTCCCACCTGTCTTAAAAGATGAACTACACAATTTTTCCCGAGGATTGTTTTTTTTAAAAAACAAACCAGCAGCTGTGGGAAGATGCAACCTGGATCGGAAGTTTGTGCAAGCAGGGGTCAGGGAGAGGGTTTGCTTACCTCTTTCTCTACAGGCTCTTTTTCTTATTAAAATACCCCTCTGCAGCTCTCATGGGGGGAAAGGTATAGATACCGGCGCATTTGCAATGGAGGAGCAATACATAGCAGGGAAATGCTTGATTCTTGCCCCACCTGTTGAAAATCCCCTTGGAACCCTCCTGCTGCCCTGCTGTTTTTCCCCAGCTGGAGGTCTCCATCTATGTGTCCATCTTGAGCACTGGAATTGGACCCTTGCGCCAAGTGCTGTGCACATCATCAAATCACAGGCCTGAGCTGTTAGAAGCATAGACAGAAAATTTTCTTCTCCTGTTCAGGATCCCTTCTTGTTTTTAAAATCTTGGCAAGAACTTGGATGACCCTTGGCCTTTTGTTTTCCATTGTCCCTTAATGCAGGGGTCCCCAACTTTTGGGACCCATGGGTGCATTTAGGAATTTGAGAAACTGCTGTGGGCATTGCGAAAAAATGGCTCCCATGGCAGATGTGGGTAGTCACATAATGGATATCATGGAAGCCTGGCTAGTCAAAAGAGGTGGTGGCAGAGAGAGAGAAACAGTGAGGCTAGAGACTGGGAGGAAGGGGAAAATAGCAAGGAAACAGGGGAGAGGGGAGAGAAAGAGTGAGTGGGGAGGCTACCAGGAGAGAGAAACAGTAAAGTAAAAAGGTACAGGAGAGAAATACTGAGGTTAGAGGCTCAGAGTGGAGAGAAACAGCAAGATAATGGAGTGAGTAGGAGAGAAAGAGCAAGGCTAGGAATGGGGAAAGGAGAGAAAGAGGAAGACTAGGGATGGGGAAGGGAGAGAAATAGCGAGGAAACAGTTTGGGAGAGAGTAATAGTGAGGCTAGAGGCACGGAGTGGGGGGAGAGAGAGAGAGAGAGTGCAAAGGGGAAAGGTCTGTGTGGACAGAAGAAGGTTGGGTGGGCCAGGAAGGAACCCTTTCCTTCTTTTCCTGCTCACTGAACAGCTGATCAGTGGCAGGTTCAGGAACAGGAAGGAGAACCTGGTGCCCTAATGCTTTTCATTTTTTTCAATAAAAAATCAAGTTTCAAACAGGGCAGGGAGTGGAGAGCTTTTTGGGCACCATTGGAGGTCCCCATGGGTGCCATGGTGTCCACGGGCACTGCATTGGGGACCCCTACCCTAATGCTTCACCAGCAAACACGTTTGTCACACTGTGTACGCTGAAAGACCTATTATTTATTTAACTAAAAAAAAAAAAGGAACACATGAAATGGCTATACAATTTTGGGTTTCTAATCCCTCATTTGGAAATTATTTTAAGTTAAAGAAACAACCACAGGAAGTTGGAATACAGGCATATGCAGTTTGATTGGTGAGCCCACTATAGATTCTCACTCACCCTTTTTTGGTTAGACATACAAACTTCCTTAGATAAGGGAGCTTCCTGTTTCCAGAAGAATCTGTGCAGAATGCTGATAGGCGGGCACTTGTAGCAATCCCTCCATCTCCATCCCCCCAGCTGG
Organism: Heloderma suspectum; assembly: GCF_057233095.1. NCBI lineage: Eukaryota > Metazoa > Chordata > Lepidosauria > Squamata > Helodermatidae > Heloderma > Heloderma suspectum. The sequence goes on along the minus strand of NC_139458.1, from coordinate 168,904,474 downwards.
ATCTGCACAATGCTGATTGGCTGGTCCTTGTGCCAATCATGAAGCCACTTTCTCTATCCACCTGGAGCAATGTTTTGAATTAAAAACAAAATCAGGTTGGCTTTTTCTTTCTTTTTAAAAAGGTACTGAATAAACTTTTAACCACATAAAAATGTCAGGTGCCTGAATAAGAAAAAAGAAAAGCCAAAAACCTGCCCAAAGTATGAGGGGAAGAGGTGAAAGCAGCCCTGGATTCAGAGTCCAAGTATGTGAGGAGCACATAAAGTGGGGGGAAATGGAGTACACCCCAGTGGAGGCGGGTGGCTCTGATTTCAGTGGGGCTGTGAATCCATTCTGGGTTTCAGTCAAAAACCCGCCAGAACTCTAAAGGAGGTATCCAAGGTGTTCAGCCTAGTTTGAGGATGGGGTTCAGCACCTTGGATAGCTCCTTTAGAGTTCTGGCTGGTTTTGACTGAAACCCAGAATGGATTCACAGCCCCACTGAAATCAGAGCCACCCGCTTCCACTGGTATACCCTATAATAGGGGCAGCAGCAGGGGCAGAGAGGAGCTGTACCGTCTCCTGTAGGTAATTAAGTCCCTGCTCGCTCGAACTTACATTGTAGTATTCTTGTAAAAAAACAACCCCAAAACAGAATTCCTGAATTATGATGTTCAGCGACTTCATGTGAAAATCCAAGTATCAGTAAAAAATGTTTCTGTTACTTTAGTCAGTAAACCTGTTACAAACCCTCAAAGCTTTATTCCCTGGTTGCTGACACATTGCACAGACATAACTCAATTTGTTGGGAAACATTAAAAACAACAACCCGCATAGACGGTGTTGTTGGTGCTCTGAAAAGACCTGTCTGATGTGCAACAGGATGAACGGTGCTGGCAGCAGGCACATGCAATGTGATCCCATTGTAATGGCGTTTGATGCAAGAGTATGTTTGATCAGTTACCAGTGATGAATATCATATCACATCAAACAATATGATACAGTCTCATTGTATGGAATTATGGCTGCTGTCAATCAGGCAGCCTCCGCTCCTTTAACTGCCACCTTTGGGGAAGGGAATAAAATGATAGCTACACATGCATTAATAAATAAGCTCTTGCATGAATTCCATACAGACCTGTTGAGATTTTGTTGTTCTTTTCTTTCTTGGTTTGTTCTCTCTCCCTCTCCCTCCTTTAAAACACACACACACAAACACACACACACAAACTAAAAGTGAAAAAGAGCCCACTTGGTCTATATAACTGGTAAAAGAAGTCTCCCTCTATCTCTGCTTAAAGAGCTACCCATATGACAAGCCATAGATTGCCTCATTATATTCCCTCCACCCTCAGTTTACATAAATACAATTAAGCTGTTTATGGTATAGATTCTCAGCAGCTTTCAAGAAAGGGGAAAAATGATATTGAAACATGTATGTTTTATATAACACTCTTTCCCTCCCCCCAGCTCCCAACCATTTTTGGTTGGGGAAACATTGTTTGAGCATCTTATCTTTAGCAATGATGTATTTCTTCTCATGCATACTCACTTGACACCAGAGGCATACTTGTCAATAACAACATATAGATAGAATGTATAACAGCACGAATTACCGTGTAAGCATCACCCACAGTTTAAGATCAAAAATTGTTCTGTGGGTAATGAATACTATATATAGCGATCTCTTCTATTCCTTGCAATATATGGGAATCCATCCTGCTTCTACATAATGAATACAATCCTACTGATTTTACTGGAACTGCGTGGTAGTAGATGCAGCAGTAACACACAACTACTGATGGGTAATAGTGATGGATGGGGTGGGTTGCTTATTGCTTAGGACTGGTTTATGTGTTATCTGAGCCAGACCATATGTACAAATCACAACTCATGTGATGGCAATAAGTACTATAACCGCACAAGAAGAACATAAGAAGACCTCTACTGGATCAGACCAAAGGTCCATCTAGTCCTGATTTTTTTCCACCAACCAATCAGGTGCGCTCTGGAAGATCACTGGTGGGACATGAAGGCCAAACCCCCTCTCTGCAGTTGCCCTGTAAAAGCTGGTATTCAGTAGTATATTGCCTTTGAACCCGAATGTTCTATATAGCCATCTTGGCAAATAGCCACGGATAGGCTGATCCTCCTCCGTGAATTTTCTGAACCCCTCTTGTTAAACCAGTCTAAGCCAGCATCAGTTACCTCATCTTGTGCCAAGCAATTCCAAGCAGGCTGGGTGAACGTTTGTTGTTGTCTGCCCTGACAAACAAGGGAGTTTTCATGGAAGATCACCGTATCTGTTTCTGTGCTCCCCACCTCCCTGTGTCCAGTGTTCCTTGTTCATAGATGTAGCCTCTGGGTTCTTCTGTGTGTGTCATGGCTTAGTGCAAGGATGGGGAACCCGTAGCCCTTCAGATGTTGTGGGACTACATCTCTCATCATGCCAAACCAGTCACCATGTTGGCTGAGGCTGATAGGAGTTAGAGCAACAATACCTGGAGGTTCTCCACCCTTGACCTAGGACAATGTGAGTAAGACCCTTGCACAAGCCATTCTTTCTAAATGCATCAGCTTGCATTCATCCTATGTTTCCCTTTGCTCTCACCTCTGTTGTTTGCTATCCTTGTCTCCTGCTTCCCTCTTTTCCTTTTACTGTCTTGCTCATCATTTAAATTTTGATTGTAAGGTCCTTGCGATCAGGGGACCTGGTGGTTCCCCCTCCTTTTTATTATTTTGAAAAGTGCAGTGAACATTGATGGTGCTACATTGGTGACTAAGAAGAACTGGCTTGCTCTGACATGGTTTGAGCCAGGTCTTAGTGTGCTCCTCTCCAATGGCAGGAGGCTGTCATGCTGCCTTTGGTTTCTGATGAATACAATAGCCTATCCTGTTGCCATCCTCAGCTGTCATGTTGTCATCAGACATCCCAGACTATGAAGGGCCAGCCTTCAAAGAGAACCCTTTGAGCAAGCTGGGCTTTCTTTTCAAGATCAAGCCCAAGTGTGAATCCATTGCACTGCACCTTATTGCGTGGAAATTATTAATTTGGTAGAGGCACTCTGCCGTATTCTGATCTTGCCTGAACGTACAAGCTGTGTGCAAAGAGATCTGCCAAAAGTGGTTGGAATGGCAAATGTCTGCCAAAACGATCCTGTGGCATGGTGTGCCATTCTGCTGAATTTTAGGGAAACGTTAACCCAATGAAGTGTTGTTGTCATGTGTACTGAAATGGTATAGAGAAGTCCCGGTGGAAGAAGAAAAATATTGCTAAAGTGCAGTCTGAGTTGAAAAGGGCTTACAGTCGAAGACATATGACAATAGGAGCATGGCGCTTTTTTGGAGGAGATTCCTTTCTTCTCCTTAAATATCTTGTTAACAGCAGTGCTTTCCTCCTGAGGTGATCATACCTCCAAGGGCTCCTTCTGCTAAAGAAGTATTTGCCTAAATGTTCTGGCCAAATTCCAGTTTGGATAATTACACTCGCCTAATTTATTAGTTTTATTTGGTTGTTTGCATTCTTTCCTTTGCGTACCTCAATATTGTACAGGCAATGCTGTTAAAAATTTGCTTGCATTTTAGGAGAGGGGAAAGACAATTCAGGTTAGATATACAAATAAGACTCTAATGATCCCTGATTTGTGAAGATGTTGTAAGTGTAGTGATTCCAGGACCAGCATTGTTAGGAAATGAACTGAAACAGGAATAAAAGTGAATGTGTGCTTCCATTAAGGTTGCTTTCAGACATCAAAGCAGCAGTAAATCAGGCCGAGATGTTCCAGTGAGTTTGTCCATTATCCATTGTAGTAGTGCTGGCATCTTTTTAAAATCTGATGATGGTTTGTTGATAAAGCCTTTTACAGATAGGTAGTCCCAAAAACAGAAAGAGCAACAAAAATGTGTGCACGTGTCCATGCCATTGTGCTGCTCGATGTTCTTGATGCTTTGAGTTCGGAAACACTGGAATGATATAGAGACCTTTTTCCTTTGTTGAGACTAATATGCATCTGGTATGAATGTGTCCTGTCCACCCTGCCCACCCCCAAAGAAAGTTAAGAATTGTTTTGTTGGGCCAAATCAAAGTAAATTAGGCACTAAAGACTTCTTCTCTCCATGGATGCGTTCCACCACCTGTACATTTACATAGCCAGGTGGTGTCTTAAAACTCGTTTGGGACATATTTGGGATGCACAGACAGAACTACTTCGTCAGGCAGAAGAAGAACCCTGTGTGACATGACACCTTGCTACCCCGCTATATATGTTTGCACAGCTGGCCCAATGTAATCGCATCCCTTTGGAATGTGTCAGTCAGGGTCCAAGATGATCTTATTTTGCTGATTCTGTGCACATCACAAGAGACTTATTCTCAAGATACATAAGCAACTTACTTTCTCCATTTACTGTACTGACGAAGAATGCCTCCTTGCCTCTTCTGTCTGAGTGCCAAGTTTGAATGATGAGGGCCTATAGAGGGGCAAGGTATTGTTGGCAGATTCCATTAGAGAGGTATCAACATGCCAGCCTGGGTAATTTTTGCAAGCAGGTTAAGATATTTTGCTCAGGCTTGCTTTCAGTCCCTGGAGTTATGACAAGGAGAGCAAAACATTTTATTCTGTCGGGATTGGGGCAATCTTCATGTTCTGAAGTTTGTATGCATTGTAGTGTGTGTGTGTGTGTATGTGTGTGTGTTTGTAGGTCTCTCTCTCTGTGCAAGACTTTTAAATCTTTAAGATTTGTGCAGAAAAATTTTGGAGATTGACTCCAAACCAATCAAAATTAAAATGACAAAGCCAAAATTGTCTCTGCTTTTCATAGAATCATAGAATAATAGGGTTGGAAAGGGCCTACAAGACCATCAAGTCCAACCCCCTGCTCAATGCAGGAATCCAAGTCAGAGCATCCCCAACAGATGGCTGTCCAGCCTCATCTTGAATGCCTCCAATGTGGGAGAGCCCCCCCCCCGGGACGGGACTTACTTTGGGCGGATCTTCCTGGTGGCGTGGCAGCGGTGTCGGCGGCAGCGGCCGGTCTTGTGACCGGCTGCCGCCGCCACCATTTCCAGTTAAACAAACAAGCAAACAAAAAAACGTGATTGGCTACGTAAAGATTTACGTAGTCTATCATGGCTAGATTTTTAAAAAACACTGTGATAGGCTACGTAAATGTTTACGTAGCCTATCACGGCTGATTTAAAAACAAACAAAAAACGCGCGTACGCAAATGGTGGCGTCCATGGGCGCCGCCATTTGTGTTCCTTATTTTGGCATGTCTTAGTCTACATAAACATTTACACAGACTAAGACGGTGAAAATAAGGGGAACGCAAATAGTGTAGACGCTACGCTATTTGCGTTCCCCTTATTTTCGCCGTCTTAGTCTACGTAAATGTTTACGTAGACTAAGACGTGCCAAAATAAGGAATGCAAATGGCGGCGCCCATGGACGCCACCATTTGCGTACATGCGTTTTTTGTTTGTTTTTAAATCAGCCGTGATAGGCTACGTAAACATTTACGTAGCCTATCACGGCTGACTGCAGGGACGCAAATGGCGGCAGCTATGGCTGCCGCCATTTCCGTCCCTGCTAGCCAGCAGCCAAATGTCTGGCCGCTGGCGGAGCCGGCCGGCGGCTCCGCAGAATCCCTGTGGAGCTTAGCCGGCCGGCCAGGATTCCGGGGAGGAGGAACGGAGCGCCTCCCCCCCCGGCCAGAATTCCAGGGGGAGGGACGGAACGCCTCCCCCCCAGCATCAGCATAATCCGCGGAAAGGTAAGTCACTTTCGTACATCCCTACTTGTAGGCCCCTTCCAACCCTACTATTCTATGATTCTAATCACTGCATTGTTTTCAAGGTGCTTACAGATGAATTGCTTTATAATCTGCTCCAGAATTTTCCCAGGGATTGATGTCAGACTGACTGATCTGTAGTTCCCAGGTTCCTCCTTTTTGCCCTTCTTGAAGATAGGGACAACATTAGCCCTCCTCCAGCCATCTGGCACTTCATCCGTCCTCCATGATTTCTCAAAGAGAATAGACAGTAGTTCTGAGAGTTCTTCTGTCAGTTCCTTTATTACTCTAGGATGCAGTTCATCTGGCCCTGGAGATTTGAACTCATTCAAAGTAATTAGGTGTTCCTTGACCATATGCCTATTGATCTCAAGCTGCAATCCTGCCCCTTCAGCCTGTACTTCACCTTTGCCAGGGGGGTCATAGACCCTCTTTTGGGAGAAGACTGAGCCAAAGTAGGAATTGAGCACCTCTGCCTTGTCTTTGTCATCTGTTACCTTTTTGCCATCCTTATTTAATAGCTGAACCACCATTTCTTTCCTCTGTCTTTTACTTTGCATGTAGCTGAAGAAAGCTTTTTTGTTGCTTTTAGCATCCCTCACAAACCACAGCTCGTTCTCAGCTTTAGCCTTCCTGACGCCACTCCTGGAATTCTGTGCTACCTTCCTGTACTCTTCCTTTGTTGCGTGGCCTTCTTTCCACTTCCTATATGTGTACTTTTTTGTTTTCAGGTCATCTCTTAGCTTTTTGTGAAGCCACATTGGCTTCTTCTGTTGTCTTCCACCTTTTTTTCTTGTTGGAATTGTTTGTAATTGTGCCTTGAGAATTTCCTTTTTTAAAAACTCCCACCCATCTTGGACTCCTTTTCTTGTTAGAGTTACTTGCCATGGGACCATACTTATCATTGCTCTGAGTTATTTAAAATCAGCTTTCCTAAAATCCAGGGTACGGGTTTGGCTACACTCGGCTTTTGCTTCCCTTAGAACCAAGAACTCAAGTACAACATGGTCGCTTTCCCCCAGAGTTCCTGTAACTGCTACTTTATCCACTAAGTCATCTCTGTTGGTTAGGATCAAGTCAAGGATAGCCAATCCTCTAGTTCCTTCCTCTACTTTCTGTAGGGGGAATTTATCAGCCACACAAGTCAGGAATTTCCTGGAGAGGCCATGTTTTGCAGAATTTGTCTCCCAACAAATGTCAGGGAAATTGAAGTCCCCCGTTACTACTACATCATGCTTCCTTGAAACATTGGCTATTTGCTTTTCAAAAGTTAGAAACTGTATCCACCTGGATCCTTTAGGAAAGAGTGGGATGGGATATTCAGATAAACAAACAAATAAAAAGTGAAGTTGTGCTTTAATCTAATAGAACCAACATCAGCAGTGACTGATTTGTCTACTGATTTCAGTGGGGCTTGAGTGTGACTAACTCTCTCTGAACTGGGACTGTTAGAAATAAATGCTGCTGACAGGGGCTTGCTTGCAATTGAGGGCCGTAATACACCACCTTGTGTTGTGCGCACTTAAGGCCCATGGTTTTCAATGTGACTTACATATACATAAATGTGCACAGGACTAGGGCCAAGTATAACAGAGAACTCAGTTCCATTTATTCCAGGCACTAGATTTCAATGAGTTAATTTTTCTGTCAGCTGCTCAGAAGCAGGTCAGTTATCTGTGAATAATCAATATCAAAATCTCAGCCCAGATTAAAAAAAAAAACAGACTGCACAACTAACAGTTTGGCACAAGGATGGGGTGAAAATCAGTGCCAGCTGACTGATGAGCACCCATCGTTTTTAATTAATTGGGTTGAAAAATGTTTTGTGTCAGGTTGAATTTAGGAGCTCACTCAGCTGTGATTTTCAGGACATATAATACACACACATACCTTTCTCTGTCCTGCCAATCCATTCTGAAGAAATTCTAGAATATAATGTATAGATGTAATGCTGGATAAGATATAGAACAATAATAAACTAGAAATGCTAATAGCGTGATGAAAATGTAATTTTCACTAATGAAAATGTGTGTTTGTGCATATTGTTCCTTTAAAGTTTTTAGCTGGTTAACTTTCATGTGTTTAATTAGATAACTCAGTGAATTATCTAACTAAAAGCAAAGTTAGCATAAATATAGAGTCACTATTATAGGGATACTAAATGTAGCCATTTTCTCAACCTAAATAGCTACAGACAATTGGAAATCATACTAAACCCATTTACTGAACTGGACATGGATTGTTTTTATATGCGCCACCAGCACAAAGGCACCCCTTTCAAGCTCCTGTATGTGTGCATCAGATTACCACATGCTCTTTCTGTAGAGAATTTGTAGAATATATCTGCATTGCTCTTTAAATAAATAAATCTTTCCATCAGCTCTCCCTTAATAAAAGCGGTTCTGATACACTCTTTGTTCATTCTGTTACAGGGCTTCAGTCGAAGGGTTCTTTGTATTAACTTTTAAAAGTTACATTACAAAGAGGTTTTAAGATTTCCCAACAGGTATTTTTTTTTTATTTAAACAGGAGCTTTTGATCTCAAACCTGCTGAGGCCTAGTGAAATCCTTACCAATTCTCCAGTTACTCTTCACTATTGGAATTTGAAAAGACCCACCTGAAGGATTTAGCTCACTGTATGGTTTCTGCCATCCTTTTAGATCGTTCTATTCATGTAGATGGTGAGGGGGTCCAGGGCACCCTTTGTGATCCTCTAAGTAGCCTAAGGTGCCCTTTGCATAAGATGTACTCCTGAGGAAATAAAAAACCGGGAGGACACAAACCTATATACCTTATTTCCTGCTATCTTCACTTAAAGGAAGAGTGCAGGGGGTCTGCTTAACATCCTTTGCTACCTAAATACCTTTTGGACATGGAAGCTCAATAAAAGAACTTTCATTGCATCCATTACCCTACTGTGGTGCATAGCAAATTAGATTTAAAAGGGTACTTTTTCCCTTACAGCTATTTCTATCATTTTTTTAAAAAATTTCAATTTAGTGTCTAGTGACAGAATATTCCATAATGTACGTTAGAACTATATAACACCAATTATGCTAACTGTGAACGTTATTTCAAAAGAATTAGAGTTAAATTAAGTTATAGACAAACCATTGGAGAAAAGGTCAGGTTAGAAGCAGAAAAAAAGAAGCTTTGTGAAAGTCAACGTTAGAAACTCAGTGATATGAATATCTATTTTTTTTCATCCATGCATTTTGTAGAATGTGCACAGCATGGATTTCTTCTCTGAAATGGTCTTCGTTAATTAGATGAGAGTAAACCGTGTTCCCTTGTTATTTCACATCTACGGGTTTCTCCATTAAGAGCTACTGTTGACTATTATTGGTTGTGCCGAAACATTATTTTTAATTTTGAGTCACTGAGTAGCACAAATGATTACCCAGTAGTTGCTTTGTAGATAAAAGATCAGTTAGCTGAACAGCCTTGAAAGGGTATCATAAACTGAAAATTATGTTGTGCCTTCCAGGATCTTCTAACACAAAAGCTAGAGACTTTGTGGTGTGGACTATATATTCAACTACCCCCTCCCCCCGTTCAGTGCAGAATTAAGCCATAAACAAGAAAATGCAATGTTGAGCAATTCCTACCTTCTTTGTCCAGCACGAGTGTCTTAACTTTGAATTGTGACATGAGTAAGTAAAAAGAATAAAGAATAGAGGTGTTCCCTCTCCAGTCTCATAAACAATTCATTTATGGGATGCTGCTTTTAAGGTTCAGAATGGATTGAATCAACTTTAAACGGATTGCATGTTTTTAAATAAGTTAACTGGGGATTTTTCACAACTGTCTAACTTATTTTCATAGCTCCAGGTTTTACAGAAGGACATGCTGGCAGATGTCCTGTTAAAAATTCTGTAGAGGTCTTTCAATTCCCTTTGCTAGACCTTGTTACAATGTACAGCTACAGCTCAGTTCAAAATGTGGATGCTCACCTTTCAAGCAACAAGGCAGGACTGTGTGACCTTTTTGGTCCCGAGGGCTATATGGGATACTGGCTTGGGGGTAGGGGGCCATGCATGCATGTGCGCATGCACACACATGCGTGCTTGTGTGCACGCGCATCTCAGGGTTCTGTATGAGGATCTCTGGGGGAGTGCAGAGTACAGGAGGTGGGGAGGGTTAGGGCACCCCGGGCAGCCCAGTAAAGGCCCGGGAGGGGCACATGTGTCCTCTGGGCCACAGGTTGTGCACCCCTGGTGTAAGGTGGGGAAACTGTGTTCCTCCAGATGTTGCTGGACTGAAACTCCCAGCCTCTTGCTATTGGCCACTCTGGCCAAGCTGATGGCTGTTGCAATCCAACAACATCTGGAGAGCCACAGGTTTCCCACCCGTGCCCTTAGGGGTCCACATCCTACATGCCTGAGGGAGAAGCTTCTGCACGTTTCTTCCCATATCGCGTCTTTGGCTAAAGGGTCCAGGTTTGGGGCAGAGCAGGTCATGGCATCCACAGGTTGGAAACACTGCCTGGAGAGAGGCAACCTATATGGCCAACTTTCCTAGCTGGGTGACATTGTCTGAAGATTATCTATCTATCTATCTATCTATCTATCTATCTATCTATCTATCTATTACATTTATATCCTGCCTTTTTCTTTCTATCTGTCTATCTATCATCTATCTATCTATCTATCTATCTATCTATCTATCATCTATCTATCATCAGACAGATCATAGATAAAGATAGATAGATAGATGAAGAGAGAGAGAGAGACAGACAGACAGACAGATGAAGATAGATAGATGAAGATAGATAGATAGATAGATAGATAGATGAAGAGAGAGAGAGAGATATGATATAGATAGATAGACAGACAGACAGACAGACAGACAGACAGATAGATGATAGATATTCTGGATTCTTGACTGGCATATATTGTGGGTGAGGATTTTTTGTTGTAAATTGTTTTTGTTTCTGTTTTAGGTACTTGAGCTATCTATTTCAGGGTTTTAACAGTTGATGTTTGAATTAATTTAGCCTATAATATTTTTTACTTTTTTCTTTCTCACCTTGGATACATTATGACTAGAAAGGCAGCTGACAGACACAATCAGCAGCAGCAAAAACAGCAGGCTGATGTTGGAAGGTAGAAATTATTCAGCTTCTCCCTCCCATGCTTTGTAAACTTTACATTTAAGGAACAAACACAACGTGTGGAAGAGAAAAGTAAGTTCAAGGCAGGGAGGGGACGAAAATGTAACCTAAAAATATAGAGCACTTTTCGGGTCAGGTAGAATCACATGCTTCTAGTTCACAGCCAAAACTCCAGAATGACTTGCAGGATCAGGAAGGGTTTTGGTGATTCATTCCTCCCCCACCACCTACACGTTGTACACCTACATATGGAGGGAGCAGAACTCCTATGCTGGTCTAGCACAGCTTCCAAGTATGCGACACCCTCCCCTAGACCTGACAGCCTCAGGTGCAGATGTGTGTGTAAAGGGCTATTTCTGACCCCTCCCCCGCCCCAGATCAGTTCTCCGGTAGTCTGATGGGAGAACAGCTACATCCCCCCCTCCCCAGTCTACCTCGTTTGCTGTTAATGGATCCACATTTGGCAATATCAATTGCAGCTGCGCGCTCTCTGGTATGGATCAGGACCGCAGTGTGTGTGGGGAAGGGTTAAAGGCCCCCTATCCCCAGGCGAGAGTCCCAGACTGGATTGGGGGGCTTGCACTTACTCTTGAGTGAAAAGAAGAAGAAAGATGTATCTGCTAGCTATTTCTTTAAAGGAATGCGTGCTTGGGTCTTTGTGAAATGTGCATGACAGAAGGCGTCTGGCAACACCGCCTACATCTGACAGTCTGAGACGCAGGTCTTTCTTCTTCCAGACCCCTCTCCTTCTCTGCTGTTTTGCTGAGATCACAGGAAATATCCCCACACAGAGACTTGTGGGCAGGGGCGTTACCCTCATGCCATCACATAGCTTGGGAGCTTTCTTAATGATTTCAGATCACTTTCTAACCAATCTAAAAGAGTGAGAGTTAACCTTGCGTGTACCTGGGGCTGTCAGATGTGGGTGTGGGTGTTTGTGGAAGACTACACAGAGTTACATTCCCCTTTACATGACAGTCTCCGGGCTAAACTCCATGCTACTTTAAATACGTATGGTAGAATCCAGCTAAAGTCTTAACTAGAGTAGACCCATTGAAATGAATGGGATTATGTTAGTCATGACTAATTCAAGTCCCATGCATTTCAATGGGTCTACTTTAAGTAGGACTTTAGTTAGATTCTACCTGTAGTGTGCAGCTGATCCCCACTTTCTTTTTTTAACCTCAGATTTAATGTATGGGCCCCTGATCAGGGTTGGGACCACCATGCCTGGGTAAGAGAGCCTTAAACCTTACCACCCAGCCCCTTTCCCATCTAAATTTGCCCCCTCCACATGTAGGCTAAAGGGGGGGGGCAGGGGGAGGTTGTCCCTAGCCACCATGGGAAGCTGTAGTCCAATCCATCTGAAGAGCACCAGGTCCGGGAAGGGTGTCTTATGGTTTTGTTAAGGAATTTATCTGCTGTTATATTGTTTTGTAATATAATTGACTATACACAGCCCCCAAATCCTGATATTAATGTATATAAATGTGGTATATAAATTAAGTATTAGTCATTTACTCCTTTGTTGTTTATTTGTTCAGTCGTTTCCGACTCTTCGTGACTTCATGGACCAGCCCACGCCAGAGCCTCCTGTCGACCGTCACCACCCCCAGCTCCTCCAAGGTCGAGTCCGTCACTTCCAGAATATCATCCATCTATCTTGCCCTTGGTCGGCCCCTCTTCCTTTTGCCTTCCACTTTCCCTAGCATCAGCAACTTCTCCAGGGTATCCTGTCTTCTCATGATGTGGCCAAAGTACTTCAGTTTTGCCTTTAATATCATTCCCTCAAGTGAGCAGTCTGGCTTTATTTCCTGGAGTACGGGCTGGTTTGATCTTCTTTCAGTCCAAGGCACTCTCAGAATTTTCCTCCAGCACCACAGCTCAAAAGCATCTATCTTCTTTCGCTCAGCCGTCCTTACAGTCTAGCTTTCACAGCCATAGGTTACTACGTGGAATACCATTCTCGTTCCATGAATTGCTGGAGTCTACCTTGCAAGATCTTGAGCATTACCTTACTGGCATGTGAAATAAGTGCCACTGTTGGATAGTTTGAACATTCTTTAGTGTTTCCCTTTTTTGGTATGGGGATATAAGTTGATTTTTTTCAATCTGTTGGCCATTCTTGTGTTTTCCAAATTTGCTGGCATATGGCATGCATCACCTTGACAGCATCATCTTGCAAGATTTTAAACAGTTCAGCTGGGATACCATTGTCTCCTGCTGCCTTGTTATTAGCAATGCTTCTTAACGCCCATTCAACCTCACTCTTGAGGATGTCTGGCTCTAACTCACTGACCACACCATCAAATCTATCCCTGATATTATTATCCTTCCTATAAAGATCTTCCGTATATTCTTGCCACCTTTTCTTGATCTCTTCTGCTTCTGTTAGGTCCTTGCCATCTTTGTTTTTGATCATACCCATTTTTGCCTGGAATTTACCTCCGATGTTTCTAATTTTCTGGAAGAGGTCTCTTGTCCTTCCTATTCTATTATCTTCTTCCACTTCCACGCATTGCTTGTTTCAAAATAATTCCTTATCTCTTCTGGCTAACCTCTGGAATTTTGCATTTAATTGGGCATATCTCCCCCTATCACTGTTGCCTTTTGCTTTCCTTCTTTCTTGGGCTGCTTCCAGTGTCTCAGCAGACAGCCACCTTACCTTCTTGGTTTTCTTTTTCTTTGGGACATTTTTTGTTGCCGCCTCCTGAACAACGTTGAGAACTTCTGTCCATAGTTCTTCCGGGACCCTATCTACTAAATCTAGTCCCTTAAATCTATTCTTCACCTCCAGTGCATATTCATGAGGAATATTCGTGAGCTCATATCTAACTGATCTGTGGGTCTTCCCTATTCTCTTTAGTCTGATTCTAAATTGTGCAATAAGAAGTTCGTGATCTGAACTACAGTCAGCTCCAGGTCTTGTTTTTACCAACTGTATAGATGTCCACCACCTTTGGCTACAAAGAATGTAGTCAATCTGATTTCGGTGTCGACCATCTGGTGAAGTCCACATATAAAGTTGTCTTTTAGGTTGTTGGAAGAGAGTGTTTTTTATGCACAGTGAGTTGTCTTGGCAAAATTCTATCAGCCTATGTCCTGCTTCATTTTGTTCTCCCAGACCATACTTGCCTGTAATTCCAGGTGTCACTTGACTACCCACCTTAGCATTCCAGTCTCCTGTAATGAAAATAACATCTTTGTTTGGCGTATTGCCCAGCAGTAGGTGCTGCAGTTCTTCATAGAACTGATCTACTTCTGCTTCTTCAGCATCTGTGGTTGGGGCGTATATTTGGATCACTGTGATGTTAAATGGCTTACCCTGAATTCGAATTGAGATCATTCTATCATTTTTTTGATTGTATCCAAGCACTGCTTTAGCCACTTTATTATTAATTATGAAGGCTACTCCATTTCTTCTGTGGTCCTCTTGTCCACAGTAGTAGATCTGGTGGTCATTTGATGTGAAGTGGCCCATTCAAGTCCATTTCAGTTCACTGACACCCAAAATGTCTATATTTAATCTTGACATCTCCCCAATAACCACATCCAATTTGCCCTGGTTCATAGATCTTACATTCCAGGTTCCTATGGTGTGTTGATCTTTAGAACATCAGATTCGTAGTTCACCACCAGCACCTTCAGCCGCTAGCCATCCTTTCAGCTTTGAGCTAGCTGCATCATCACATCTGGGGCTAGTTGAACTTATCCTCTGTTCCTCCCCAGTAGCATTTTGACCATCTTCCGACCTGGGAGTCCCATCTTCCGATGATATACCGACATATCTCCGGTTGTACTGATCCATTTAGTTTTCACTGGAAGAATACTGGGGTGGGTTGCCATTACCTTCCCCAGGGATCGTATTTAGTCTGACCTCTCTGCCATGACCTTCCCGTCTTGGGTGTCCCTTCACGGTTTAGCTCATGGCATCATTGAGGTCCTCAAGCTCCAGCACCACGACAAGGTAACGAGGTCCTTTGCTGAAGCATTTCCTCCCTACTCTCTAATAATTTATTATAATGATAATTGTTTGAAAATTTTTAATGTTAAAATGTCATGTATTAATAGTTATTAAGATGGTATCTGTGGTTATATTTACATATTGATATACTAATACCCTTAAAAAAAAAATGAAGGGCGGTATATAGACATTTTAATAGGGATGTATGAAAGTCACTTACCTTTCCGCGGAATTGATTTGCGGTGGGGGGGAGGCACTCCGTCCCTCCCCCCGGAATCCTCGATGGGGGGGAGGTGATCCGGTCCTCCCCCCCCGGAATCATGCCTGGCGGGCTCCGCTCCGTGGCGGCTCCGCAGAGCAGCCGGCCAAGCCTGTCCGCAGCCGGAGTTCCGGCCACGGACGGGCTGCTGCGAACGCAAATGGCGGCCGCCATAGCGGCCACCATTTGCATCCAGACAGGCTGCCATGATAGGCTAACCCCCCCCAAAAACCAGCGTACGCATCTTACATAAATATTTATGTAGGCTAAAACAGCGGAAAAAAGGAACGCCAATAGCGCCCACTACGCTATTTGCATTCCCCTTTTTTTTCGCCATAATAGCCTACATAAATATTTACGTAAATATTTACGTAAGCTAAAACGGCAAAAAATAGGGAACGCAAATGGTGGCCGCCGTAGCCACCGCCATTTGCCTACACCTTTTTTTTTTTTTTTTGGCTTGGCTTGCCATGATAGGCTACGTAAATACTTACGTAGCCTACCACGGCAAAGACCAGGATGCAAATGGCTGCAGCGGCGGCCGCCAGAGCTGCCATCAGAGCCGCCACCATCCAGAACATCCGCGCCAGGTAAGCCTCATCCCGGGGGGAATCCGCGGGGGGGGGGGGGCAGGCCATTCCACCACGGATTTCGGTGGTATTCGGCCTCACTGAAATCCGTGGCAGAATTCTCTGCCATCCCTACATTTTAAGTAAATAAACAAGCAGAACAGCATCAACATTTTTCTTTTCCTTACTGCCTCAAAAATGCATGTATTTACATGGATAGATTACACAACAGACTATTTTTCAGTGTTTCATGAAAATCGCTGTCACAAAAATCATATTCTGCCATGCTCTCCTTTTTCAAATTTCAAAATACATTCTATTTTAGTTGGACACCCAATGGGCTTCCTTCTGAAACAGACTCCAGCGTTGCTATTCTGCTTCAATACTTTTGGTGCAACACCATTCAGTGGCTTCTACTAGTGGTGATATTTGTGCAGAAGACCATCAGAGATCTTCAGGGAACAGCGCCCATTCCTGGAGTAACCACAGTTTGTGTCCCATGCTGTGATTGCGCACATTACAATACATTCCAGGTAATGACCTGGCTGAGCCTGAAGAGGGGAGAAATTCTGTTCCCTGCTTTCAGTTACCACCAGCTTCTTCCCACGACCTTTGGTAAGCAACTTAACCAGTTGTCCTCAGTATCCCCAACAAAATGGGAGACCTTAATGCTTATCTAGTGGGATAACAGGGTTTAATACCTACCTAATGGGATAATAATGCTTACCTATCTACCTCATGAGGGTGTTGTGAAGATTAATTACTTAATGTTT
This sequence comes from Heloderma suspectum, assembly GCF_057233095.1. NCBI lineage: Eukaryota > Metazoa > Chordata > Lepidosauria > Squamata > Helodermatidae > Heloderma > Heloderma suspectum. The sequence goes on along the minus strand of NC_139458.1, from coordinate 168,888,027 downwards.
GCTAAATGCTTTAGGGAATGTAAGCAGCACACAGCAGAACGGTTAAGCATTATTATGGCAGAACCTGCCTGCCTGCCTGCCATCCATCCATCCATCCATCCATCCATCCAGTTATCTGTGGTTGTTTGAGACTTAACAAAGTAGTACATATTTTCATAGGTACAGAGCTATCCTTTTTGGTACTCTAAAAGCTCCCATGTTGAAGCAGCAGTTTTAAAAATTATTTCAGGTCTAAGCACTGACCTGCAGCTTTGAATCTTATGTGGGGATCCAATACATAGAACTTTGGCATGTGTAAGAGCAGAACCTCACCTGGATTGGACATAATTGTGAGGAAAACAAAAAGGACTGATTCCTCCCCCCTCCCCCAACCCTACAGGCATATTACACAAAATTGGCACACTTTGGACTGAGATTGTCACTGTTTTGGTTAAAGTCACCTACAAAGGGATCTTTCACAATTTGTCCATTTTCCTTTTCATTGAGATACATTTTGTGAGACCTATGCCTCTTATTTGGTGCCAGATTGAATCTTTTTTTGAAGCCAAGAAACAAAATTTAAGGAAAGCCAAAACTTATACATTTTCTTTCTTTTTGTAAGCATAAGCATTTACATCTTTCAGCCTCTGGCTATAGAGAGAATTTTTTTAAAAAATCCTGAAATCCGTTAAAATCCAGAGCATACCTCTTAGCCTGGTGTGGCGTACATTGGCTTTTCCTGTTTAAAAAAGGGCCCTGTGCACTTATAAAAATTGGATCTGCACAAGAAATGTGATATATTGCTGGGCTAAATACCAGGATTTGGTTGGCTCAAAGACCAGAGTTTACATTTCAAGGAAAAACACAAGAATAAAATATAGGATGTAATACTTAAAATAAATCCTAACTCCCAAAACCCAACATATCGATATCGTGTTATTCTGGAATATAATAGAGAACATTCCCTGTAATCAGGAGTTTGTCAAGGAATATGGCATCTGAGAGCACAAGTTAGTAAGTGCGTATACACAATTGACCCAAACTCATTGACAGTTTCATAGCTGCCAGAACAGCCAAGGTGACCTAGGAAGAAACCAGTCAGGAAGTCAGGTGCTGTTTGCTGGAAAGAAAATGTTCCAGATTAACTGGCATTTGGCCCTTCATCTACTCTGCAAACCAAGTGGATCCAACTGGGGGCCCTGGAGAAAGATGAAGTGGTGTATGACTGACACTGTCAACAACAGTGAGCTTTTCAAGTTAGTGTTGAGGTATGTAGGATGGAATGGATGGTTATTACATATCCTTAGTTTGGCCAGTGTGCTGTTTAGGAGGTGCTGGTTCCTTTTCTTTTTGAAAAGGAAAAAAAGAGAAGTTAGTTCTGCCTATGTGGGACAATCTGCAGACTTGGAAGCTTGTGATTTTGTCCAGGGTTAGTAGTTCTGCATTTCCCATGGTGGAACAGATTACTGGAAACAACGAAGAAGACAGTGTTAAGGCAGTCTTCCTCAACATGGTATCCTCCAGATGTTTTGGACTACAAATCACATTATCCCCAGTCAGCATGCCCAATGGTCAGGGAAGGTGGTAGTCCAAAACATTGGGAGGGCACCATGTGTGTGGGGTGGGGGGAGGCTGGCTTAAGGGGATGGAACTAGGGAAAGGAGAACAAGGCTGAGGTAGTCTATGTGAAAATGTAAAGGGACAAAAGAGGGAGTTCTATTGTCCAGGAGAAATTATCCACACACCAGAGCATTACAGGGCAGGGAAAGTGGGTCTTAATGCCAAATTACCTTCCTCTCTCTTAGTGCGTTAGAAGAAATGGAGTAGCACTCATAGTCAACAAAAGGGTGGGAAAAGCAGTACTGGGGTACAATCTTAAAAATGATAGAATGATCTCAGTACGAATCCAAGGCAAACCATTCAACATCACAGTAATTCAAGTCTATGCCCCAACCACTGAGGCCGAAGAAGCTGAGGTTGATCGGTTCTATGAAGACCTACAACACCTTCTAGAACTAACACCAAAAAAAGATGTCCTCTTCATCATAGGGGATTGGAATGCTAAAGTAGGAAGTCAAGAAATCACCGGGATAACAGGCAGGCATGGCCTTGGTGTACAAAATGAAGCAGGACAAAAGCTAATAGAGTTTTGCCAAGAGAACATGCTGATCATAGCAAACACTCTTTTCCAACAGCACAAGAGGCGACTCTACACATGGACGTCACCAGATGGTCAATATCGAAATCAGATTGATTATGTCCTTTGCAGCCAAAGATGGAGAAGCTCCATACAGTCAGTCAAAACAAGACCTGGAGCTGACTGTGGCTCAGATCATGAGCTGCTTCTTGCAAAATTTCAGCTTAAATTGAAGAACGTCGGGAAAACCACTAAACCGTTCAGGTATGACCTAAATCATATCCCTGATGAATATACAGTGGAGGTGAGGAATAGATTTCAGGGATTAGACCTGATAGACAGAGTGCCTGAGGAACTATGGACGGAGGTCCATAACATTGTTCAGGAGGCAGCAACTCAATCCATCCCAAAGAAAAAGAAATGCAAGAAAGCAAAGTGGCTGTCTGATGAGGCTTTACAAGTAGCTCACGAAAGAAGGGATGCGAAAAGCAAGGGAGAAAGGGGAAGATATACCCAACTGAATGCAGAGTTCCAGAGAATAGCAAGGAGAGACAAGAAGGCCTTCTTAAATGAACAATGCAAAGAAATCGAGGAAAACAACAGAATGGGCAAGACTAGAGATCTCTTCAAGAAAATTGGAGATCTCAAGGGAACGTTTTGTGCAAAGACGGGCATGATAAAGGACAAAGAAGGCAGGGACCTAACAGAAGCAGATGAGATTAAGAAGAGGTGGCAAGAATACACAGAAGAACTATTCAGGAAAGATCTGAATGTCCCTGATAGCCATGATAGTGCGGTCACTGAACTTGAGCCGGACATCCTCGAGAGTGAAGTCAAGTGGGCCTTAGGAAGCATTAGTAACAACAAAGCTAGCGGAGATGACAGTATTCCAGCCGAGCTATTTAAAATCCTAAAAGATGATGCTGTTAAAGTGCTGCATTCAATATGCCAACAAATCTGGAACACTCAACAGTGGCCACAAGACTGGAAAAGGTCAGTTTACATTCCAATTCCAAAGAAGGGCAACGCCAAAGAGTGTTCAAACTACCGCACAATTGCGCTCATTTCACATGCCAGCAAGGTGATGCTCAAAATCCTACAAGCTAGGCTTCAGCGGTATGCGAACCGAGAACTACCGGAAGTACAAGCTGGGTTTTGAAGAGGCAGAGGAACTAGAGATCAAATCGCCAACATTCGCTGCATCATGGAGAAAGCAAGAGAATTCCAGAAAAACGTCTATTTCTGCTTCATTGACTACGCTAAAGCCTTTGATTGTGTGGATCACAACAAACTGTGGCAAATTCTGAAAGTGATGGGAGTACCAGACCACCTTACCTGTCTCCTGAAAAACCTGTACGAGGGTCAAGAAGCAACAGTAAGAACCAGACATGGAACAACCGATTGGTTCAAAATTGGGAAAGGAGTACGACAAGGCTGCATATTGTCGCCCTGCTTATTTAACTTATATGCAGAGTACATCATGAGAAATGCCGGGTTGGATGAATCAGAGGTCGGAATTAAGATTGCTGGGAGAATTATCAACAACCTCCGATATGCAGACGATACCACCCTAATGGCAGAAAGCGACGAGGATCTCAAGAGCCTCTTGTTGAGGGTGAAAGAGGAGAGTGCAAAAGCTGGTTTGAAACTCAACATTAAAAAACCTAAGATCATGGCATCTGGCCCCATCACTTCCTGGCATATAGAAGGGGAAGAAGTGGAAGCAGTGACAGATTTTACTTTCTTAGGCTCCAAGATCACCGCAGACGGTGACTGTAGCCATGAAATTAAAAGACGCTTGCTCCTTGGGAGGAAAGCTATGGCCAACCTAGACAGCATAGTAAGAAGCAGAGACATCACCTTGCCGACAAAGGTCCGTCTAATCAAAGCTATGGTTTTCCCAGTAGTAATGTATGGCTGTGAGAGCTGGACTATAAGGAAGGCTGAGCGCCGAAGAATTGATGCTTTCGAACTGTGGTGCTGGAGAAGACTCTTACGAGTCCCCTGGACTGCAAGGAGGTCAAATCAGTCCATCCTAAAGGAAATCAACCCTGAGTGCTCATTGGAAGGACAGATAATGAAGCTGAAGCTCCAATATTTTGGCCACCTAATGCGAAGAGAAAACTCCCTGGAAAAGACCCTGATGCTGGGAAAGACTGAAGGCAAAAGGAGAAGGGGACGGCAGAGGATGAGATGGCTAGATAGCATCACGGATGCAATGAATATGAACTTGAGCGCACTCTGGGAGAGAGCGCAGGACAGGAAGGCCTGGCGTGCTATGGTCCATGGGGTCACGAAGAGTCGGACACGACTGAACGACTGAACAACAACAACTCTTAGTGCGGCAGACAGTGGTGTAGTCGCAAATTCTGAAGATCATCATGACTGTCCCCATAGTTCAAGGAGTCCAAATATTCAGACAACTGTGTTCATCCATATCAACAAATCAGTTCTAGCAGTTTTCTTCTCCACCAGGAGTGGGTCGCTTGCAGAGCTATGGCTCTTCGTTTCCCATTCAAGACCAAGTCACCTTGAAATACTATGTATTACAACAGGGAACAATATATTGTTGCTGGGAAAATTCACTCCCCCCCCCGGCTCCTGTGAGGATTGCAGCTAAGCTGAGGGCACAGGAAAGCCTGAGTGGGGTGGCAGATGATGCCTGCACCCTGCTAATCAAAATGTGCAGTCCCGGCAAGCCCTGGCCCCGCTATGCCCCTGGTGGTAGATGGCTTGACCATCACTTGCTTTACTGCAGTAGAATACATACCCTGGTGCTCTCCAGATGTGTTGGACTACAACTCCCAGAATCTCAGCTGGGGATGCTGGGAGTTGTAGTCCAACGCTTCTGGAAAGCACCAGGTTGGGGAAGGCCAACGTACAATATATGGCTCAGTGGTTTACGAGTGAATGCGTTCAGAGTACTTTGAGGATTCAGTTTGAGTGACTTGCCTGAGGACAAACGAGGGCCAGAAAGCCACTTCAGTAGAGGCAGGGAGTGGGAACCTCTTTGTTTTACCTACATAAAATCACATTCAGACAGCTTCTGCCTTACTCAAGAAACAGTTTGGCCTCCTTTTCAAGTAAGCCATTCCAAAGCAATTGCTGACATGGTTTGAAATAAATATGACAGCAACGCTTTACCGGGGCTCCTTTGACCATGAGGGGACAGTTCACATGATGACACTCTGAGAACATGGCTTGGGTTGATCTGTGTAGAAACCAGCATCTGGTGAAATGGTTGCAGGATTGCTCAATCCTCATCCAGTTTGTAATTCAACCTGCCGTAAAGTGGCCAAAAATGGAATTGAGCACACACACACACAAAGTGAGTTAAGCAATCCCACAGACAAATCCTGGACCACAAATCCACATTCTGCTTGGATTTGCTCAATTCATATTATTTTATGCTAATTTGGTCATGTGAATTGGGCCTGAGTCTATGGGACATGATGGAGGGACACAGAGCGAATTCTGGGATTTGGAAGAGGCTACTATACAGTTGTTGGGCTGGGAGGACAACTCCTCGATTTGTGTTCGCTTCTGGGTCCTTTAAGGTTGTCTTGAGGAAGTATTAAATGTTAAGCGTTCTCCAATTAAGTCTTCAGGAAGCTGGCTGCTTGTTAACCATTACCACACATTTGCCTTCTCTTTACAAAACTGTGGAGGTTAAATATTAAACGCCTGCAGTGAAGGACACCTGTATTTGCTGGTCCCTTTATGTGGCTGTAGGAGGGGGTGGGGGTGGGGGAAGCTTTACAGCTGTCTAAATTAGCATAATTAAATCCACATCAATTAAAAAAAAACCCTCAATCACCCCTTTCTCCTTCACATGCAGATAGTGGCATTTGTCTAAGGTGCTAACACAAAGGGACTTTTCTAACAGCTGAAGACCTGCCTGAAAGGAAGAGCAACAGGATTTGTATATTGTCCCATGGTTCACCTTAAGACTAGTGGAAGTGATTAGTGGTGGCTGTTCTGCCTAAAGAACTGTTGGGCCCCATTTTGCATTTCAATTATGGTAGAATGCAGGACTGTGCATTGGAGAAGTGCATTTTTTTACAAGGTGCCTCTGCTTCTATTTCTCTTTTATTCCCCCCCCCCCCGCGTCCATGGTGTGTGCATGGGTGGGGGTGGGGGTGGAGATTATAAACAAAGCCCTGCATTATGATTTGGTTTCTTTCACCAAGCCCCAATCCCACTCCTTTTTTTACCGTGTTTTGTTTTACACGGGAAGCCCCGGTGACCCCAGGACAGCAACAAGCCTGCTCTGTGTGGTGCTAGCAAAAGAGAATTCCTCCAGATGAAAACTGACATGGGGTTCAGGGGTTAATTTCTGGAACAGGCACATTTGCATACAAATGAAAAATGATGGAATTTCTCTTCTCCTAAATTTTCAATGTCATCAGCATCAAACAGCAGTCAGTGCTCCCTTGCTGTTTGAAGAATATTCATTACTTCAGAAGAAGGGGCACCTTGTTTGGTATTAATCTCTTCTGCAGGTCAATGACTTAATTTGCTAAACTTCATCTGAAGTGCCATTCACTTTCGGAGTTCTCAGCTATTCTTTGTTATTTTTCATAACATGCACTTAAGGCTGTTTTAAATGTGTAAGGGGATACACTTCTCCAGCAAAATGCGGGGGGGGGGGGAGAGGGGGAAATGACATTTAAAAATAATTTCTGTAATCAAATTTATAAACTGTCCATCACCTTCTCAAATTAATTACCATACTAATCATATAGCTGGTTAGTATTACATACATTCATGTGAGATACATACATACATAGTGTGTGTGTGTGTGCGCGCACACACACACACATCTTATTTACTCAAACATGCATTCTTAAAGAGAAAACAAACAATTTCCTTTAAAAGCAGATGCACAAAAGGACATCTGTTGTGTTGGGCAAGGAGGTTACTGGGTGTCAGGGCTCTAACAAAAGGTAACAACCAAAACAGTGATTAATTCCCTAAAGAGAATCTTAGTGTCCTTTTGAGCTTCTTCCTCTGGAAATTCTCACCTAAAAAGGCCGTGACTGAGGATGCACTTAGCAAACTTCGGGGTGTTACATCTTAGTTTTCCACTTTTCTCTGAGTATCTATAAAGGGCCCTCAGCCTCTTGTTTCCCTGTGGGTTTCATCCTTCTGTCTGAAGTCAAGTGGATTGTCTGGAAGCCTTTTCATAGCATTTCAGTATGGAGCTGCTGGACAGAGATTCTATTTTATTATTATTTGCTGATTTTTATTGCTTTAAGTGTTTAAAAAATAGAATAAAATAAAATGAATGCACACAATATAAAAAACAACAAAACAAGAGGCCACATTGCTCGCCCTTACCCAGAACTTTCCCAAGGAAATGCAACATGAAATATAAAGGCGCAAAGAAAAGAAGAAATAAACGGAAACTTTGTATGAAGATGGAGAAGAGGGGAGAGAGAGAGAGAGGAAAGAAAGAAAGAAAGAAAGAGAAAGAAAGAAAGAAAGAAAGCCTTGATCTATAGACCAAGGTGGTCAGAAGAGAGATCAGGATCTACTAGTAGATCTCTGGGTGCTTTGCAGTAGATCAGCAAAGGATCCTGAATCCCAGTAGTTTAAACAATAGCAACAACAACGTTACTTTTCATGCTGAATTTAGGCTGCTGAAATGAAGAAAATTGGATAACACTGGTTACCAGTTGTTTTCCGGGCCAAATTCAAGGTGTTGGTTTTGACCTTTAAAACCTTATATGGTTCCGGCCCAGCCTATCTTAAGGAGCGCCTCCAGCAGCACCAGACAGGCCGCTTAACAAGATCAGCCTCGGATGGCCTTCTCTCTGTCCCATCAGCCAGGACAGCTAGACTGGTGGGGACGAGGGAGAGGGCCTTTTCTGTGGTGGCCCCCACTCTGTGGAACTCCCTCCCTAGGGAACTCCGTCATGCCCCCTCTTTAATGAGCTTCCGTCATGCATTAAAAACGTTGTTGTTCAGGCAGGCATTTGGGGTGGGTTAGGGTATTTTAGAAAATGTTTTTATTGTAGAATTTTATTGTTTTAAACTGTTTTTATTGTATGTTGTACATCGTCCAGAGTGGCTGGGTGACCAGCCAGATGGGCGATTAATAAATTTAATAATAATAAATAAATAAATAAATAAAGGAAGGAAGCCTGGCCCTGGAGAAATCAGGAAGCCTGGTACTGAAAAGAAATTCCCAGAATGTGCTCAGGCACCCTGTTCTTTCATTTTAAGTGGAACTCTTTTGTACCTGGTTCTCATTGGTGGATCTTGGGGTCAGTAGTGTAGTGGCAAATTCAGAAGTGCAGGGACCCTTCGTGACAGTCGCAGCCACTCCCCCTTCTAAGATTGTACGACCTTGTAAGATATACCACCTTCAACTGCGATCCAAAAACACTCACTCACTCACTCACTCACTCACTCACTCAAACACAAACATTTTAGGTTTTCAAAGTATGATACGCTATGGAAGTTTCACCCTCTCACCTCAGCCCTCATGGACAGATCCCTTCTCATTTAAACAGCCCCCTTGCACACTCCCTTAGCGCCCCAACGTTACCCATTAGCCTTCCCTAAGCGCCTTCATTATAACTCTCCCATCCCGCAACAGAAACGTCCACACACCCAGCTGGATTGAAACACAAACACACATACCTACCTTCTTTCTCCCCTCCCAGCAACTGATTTTTTTTCTGTTTCCCTCCCCTCCACTCGGGTTTGTTTGCCCAGGTACATGCCAAATTGTGCCAAAAATGGTAGCTGACAGAGCAGGTTGCATTTGGCAATTCCGCTTAGTGTACAAAATTAATGTTCAAGAATTGACAGTGCAATCCAATGGGTCTTTATTTCGAATTACATTTACAGAGATCTTGGGAAGGCAGCTAAGGCTGCAGTCATACACACACTTACCTGGGAGAAAGCCCAGTTGGCAACTGAACATAGTGGGACTGACTTCTGAGTAAACACGCATAGGACTGTGTGATAAATCCTTAAACCTGGCACAAACCAACTCTTACAATGAATATTAATAATTCAATAGCTGAACAAGACATCATCTTGCTTCTCATTTGCACCACCCATCTGCCTCCCTCTTTTTCATGTTCATCAAGATGTGAAAGAAACTTTTCCATAACATTTCTACAGCCCCCTCCCGCCCATTGTAAAGCACAAAAAGACACTAATCCTAAACACTTACTGAGGGAGCTAGTGTGGCCCTGTTCTCCTTTGCTGCCCTGGGATTGTGGGAGTGGGATAGGATGGTGCTCTAGCAGGCTCTGGCTGTTGGTACTGGGGTATAGTTTGGAGAACTGCCAAGAACAAGTTTAAACATCAGGAGTTTTAAGGGAATGAGGCAGTAATGAGGCCCCACACAATAAATGAACCTCAGTTAAGGGTATGTAAATCAGCTTTATGTGAGTTTTTTTAATAAGAGGTGCAAAACAATGGGAGCATATGTTCAAGAGGAGGACAAGGGTCTAGGCCATTCACATCTCCATACCCTTACTTCCTAAAGGCACATTATATCTAAATGGTGTGAGGAAAAAAGACAACATGATGATGATAATAATAGCATGTATAATCAAAAATTAAGTTTCAAACAGCTACGTAACTTTAGATTACAAATTAATTTTAAATTTAGATTGTAAGCTTCTAGGGGCAGAGACCTGACTTTTTTTTCTTATGATTCTCTTTAAAGTGCTACCTATATTGTAAACACCAAAGTCTGTGCATCTTCTGGAAGCAGCTGAAGACATGTTTTATTCAAACTGTCTTTTGGTGACCAGCAACAGGGAAAGTTGAAGTAGATTGATTAGCATATTGTTACCAGCCTTTGGGATGAAGTAGACTATACATCCCCTTCATGGATCACTGCCTTGTTGTGGCGAAGGGGCTTGCGTAACTCAGTGAAGCCATAAGCTATGCCGTGCAGGGCCACCCAAGACGGACAGGTCATGGCAGAGAGTTCTGACAAAATGTGGTCCACTGGAGAAGGAAATGGCAACCCACTCCAGTATTCTTGCCAAGAAAACCCCATGGAACGTATCACAAGGCTAAAAGAGATGACGCCGGAAGATGAGCCCCTCAGGTCGGAAGGTGTCCAATATGCTACTGGGGAAGAGCAGAGGGTATTTCCAAGTAGCACCAGAAAGAGTGAAGCGGCTGGGCCAAACCCGAAAGGTCACTCAGCTGTGGATGTGTCTGGCGGTGAAAAGAAAATCCGATGCTGTAAAGAACAATATTGTTTAGGAACCTGGAATGTAAGATCAATGAATCAAGGTAAGCTGGAGGTGGTCAAACATGAGATGGCAAGATTGAACATCGACATCTTGGGAATCAGCGAACTAAAATGGACAGGCATGGGCGAATTTAATTCAGGTGACCATCATATCTACTATTGTGGGCAAGAATCCCTTAGAAGAAATGGAGTAGCACTCATAGTCAACAAAAGGGTGGGAAAAGCAGTACTGGGGTACAATCTCAAAAACGATAGAATGATCTCAGTACGAATCCAAGGCAAACCATTCAACATCACAGTAATTCAAGTCTATGCCCCAACCACTGAGGCCGAAGAAGCTGAGGTTGATCGGTTCTATGAAGACCTACAACACCTTCTAGAACTAACACCAAAAAAAGATGTCCTCTTCATCATAGGGGATTGGAATGCTAAAGTAGGAAGTCAAGAAATCACCGGGATAACAGGCAGGCATGGCCTTGGTGTACAAAATGAAGCAGGACAAAAGCTAATAGAGTTTTGCCAAGAGAACATGCTGATCATAGCAAACACTCTTTTCCAACAGCACAAGAGGCGACTCTACACATGGACCTCACCAGATGGTCAGTATCGAAATCAGATTGATTATGTCCTTTGCAGCCAAAGATGGAGAAGCTCCATACAGTCAGTCAAAACAAGACCTGGAGCTGACTGTGGCTCAGATCATGAGCTGCTTCTTGCAAAATTTCGGCTTAAATTGAAGAACGTCGGGAAAACCACTAAACCGTTCAGGTATGACCTAAACCATATCCCTTATGAATATACAGTGGAGGTGAGGAATAGATTTCAGGGATTAGACCTGATAGACAGAGTGCCTGAGGAACTATGGACGGAGGTCCATAACATTGTTCAGGAGGCAGCAACTCAATCCATCCCAAAGAAAAAGAAATGCAAGAAAGCAAAGTGGCTGTCTGATGAGGCTTTACAAGTAGCTGAGGAAAGAAGGGAAGCGAAAAGCAAGGGAGAAAGGGGAAGATATACCCAACTGAATGCAGAGTTCCAGAGAATAGCAAGGAGAGACAAGAAGGCCTTCTTAAATGAACAATGCAAAGAAATCGAGGAAAACAACAGAATGGGAAAGACTAGAGATCTCTTCAAGAAAATTGGAGATCTCAAGGGAACGTTTTGTGCAAAGACGGGCATGATAAAGGACAAAGAAGGCAGGGACCTAACAGAAGCAGAGGAGATTAAGAAGAGGTGGCAAGAATACACAGAAGAACTATACAGGAAAGATCTGAATGTCCCTGATAGCCATGATAGTGCGGTCACTGAACTTGAGCCGGACATCCTCGAGAGTGAAGTCAAGTGGGCCTTAGGAAGCATTAGTAACAACAAAGCTAGCGGAGATGACAGTATTCCAGCTGAGCTATTTAAAATCCTAAAAGATGATGCTGTTAAAGTGCTGCATTCAATATGCCAACAAATCTGGAGCACTCAACAGTGGCCACAAGACTGGAAAAGGTCAGTTTACATTCCAATTCCAAAGAAGGGCAACGCCAAAGAGTGTTCAAACTACCGCACAATTGCGCTCATTTCACATGCCAGCAAGGTGATGCTCAAAATCCTACAAGCTAGGCTTCAGCAGTATGCGAACCGAGAACTACCAGAAATACAAGCTGGGTTTAGAAGAGGCAGAGGAACTAGAGATCAAATCGCCAACATTCGCTGCATCATGGAGAAAGCAAGAGAATTCCAGAAAAACGTCTATTTCTGCTTCATTGACTACGCTAAAGCCTTTGATTGTGTGGATCACAACAAACTCTGGCAAATTCTGAAAGAGATGGGAGTACCAGACCACCTTACCTGTCTCCTGAGAAACCTGTACGAGGATCAAGAAGCAACAGTAAGAACCAGAGATGGAACAACCGATTGGTTCAAAATTGGGAAAGGAGTACGACAAGGCTGCATATTGTCACCCTGCTTATTTAACTTATATGCAGAGTACATCATGAGAAATGCCGGGTTGGATGAATCACAGGTCGGAATTAAGATTGCCGGGAGAATTATCAACAACCTCCGATATGCAGACGATACCACCCTAATGGCAGAAAGCGAAGAGGATCTCAAGAGCCTCTTGTTGAGGGTGAAAGAGGAGAGTGCAAAAGCCGGTTTGAAACTCAACATTAAAAAAACTAAGATCATGGCATCTGTCCCTATCACCTCCTGGCATATAGAAGGGGAAGAAATGGAAGCAGTGACAGATTTTACTTTCTTGGGCTCCAAGATCACCGCAGACGGTGACTGTAGCCATGAAATTAAAAGACGCTTGCTCCTTGGGAGGAAAGCTATGGCCAACCTAGACAGCATAGTAAGAAGCAGAGACATCACCTTGCCGACAAAGGTCTGTCTAATCAAAGCTATGGTTTTCCCAGTAGTAATGTATGGCTGTGAGAGCTGGACTATAAGGAAGGCTGAGCGCCGAAGAATTGATGCTTTCGAACTGTGGTGCTGGAGAAGACTCTTACGAGTCCCCTGGACTGCAAGGAGGTCAAATCAGTCCATCCTAAAGGAAATCAACCCTGAGTGCTCATTGGAAGGACAGATAATGAAGCTGAAGCTCCAATATTTTGGCCACCTAATGCGAAGAGAAAACTCCCTGGAAAAGACCCTGATGCTGGGAAAGACTGAAGACAAAAGGAGAAGGGGACGGCAGAGGATGAGATGGCTAGATAGCATCACGGATGCAATGAATATGAACTTGAGCACGCTCCGGGAGAGAGCGCAGGACAGGAAGGCCTGGCGTGCTATGGTCCATGGGGTCACGAAGAGTCGGACACGACTGAACGACTGAACAACAACAAAGACTATACATCCAATCAATTAATTATATAAATAATACATCATATATGGACAACCGTGAAGATATATTTTTTTCTACCTCAGATAAAATAGTAACCCTATTATATGGATAGAATAAAGCCCCATGGCCATACTCTTAGGTATGAGGACTTACTCTGAAGTAAGTGCACTGCAAAGCAAATATATGATGAAATGAGTGTGCGTGTATGTAGAAGGAGAACAAGAGAAAAGCTGCTTTTCTTAACAAATTTATTTAAAGGCCATTAGGGTTGCTGGTAATGCGCACTACATGCAAGAAGAAATGCAGCAGGCTGCAGCCACCCTTCCCCCACCTGGGACTCTCCAGATTTGCTGGACGACAACTCCCATCGGCTCCAGGCAGCATATTGGCTATTGCTGGCTGGGAGTGGGGATGATAGGATTTGCAGTCCAACACATTTCGAGGGCACAAGGTTGGGAAAGCCTGGGTGAGAGAAGTTCTGCGGCCCCTGCCCAGAGCTGTGCGGAGGCAGGCGAGGCACCCGCTGTGTCGGGGCTCTCAATATCCACGTACATGTCTTTTCGGAAGTAAGCGTATAGATTTCAATGGGGTTTATTCCCAGGTATTTCTCATCCTTTTAATTTAATGTTTAAAATTTCATTTATTTTTCATTCATATAGACTTCCTCCTTCTTCTCTCTGCCCCCCCCCCGCTGCCTTTTTTGGCCGCTGCCACCACCACCAGCCAACAAACTGACTGAGCTGGCCTATCTGAGTCTGACGGCCAGCGTGTTCTCCGGCGCGTTGTGGTGTCTGCATGCTGGGTTGCTGCTGCCGCTGCTCAGGCTGGGCTTGCTGGGGGCACAGGATTGATGATCACAACCAGCATCTCCAGCAAGCCACTTAGCCCGGCCCACGTGCTCCCGCCCTTCCCTGAAACCGGATGGCTGCGGCGCAGCCTCAAGCGCAGGCATGGCGGCAGCTCCTCCATCCCTCCCTCTCGGAGCGAGAGGAGGTGGGCTGCAAGAGAGGGTAAATTAACCCTTTGCCAGGCGAGGCTGCCTTGCCCAGGTGGCCTCTCAGGCCGGGGAGGGGGGAGTTTGCCATTCTTCCTGCCCCATGCCTGGAGCTTTGGGGAGAGTATCTGCTGTAGCAGCAGCAGCAGCGCCCGCCTTGCTCACAACAGGATCTCAGGGTCTTCCAGCTGCCTGCCCCACAGCAGTAGGCTTGGAGTGGGAGGGACCTGGCCAAGACCAGGCTCTAACAAAAGTCCCACGTCTTTGTCCCGGCGCAACCCGCCACCACTGCACCCCTGCTTGGGGTTCTAGTACAATACAAAGTAGATCTGACAAGCGTGAAGTCTGCCCACCCGTGCTATAGACTTTAGAAAATATTTGCTGGGTTTTCCAAGGTGTCATAACCTGACTGAGACTTGCAAGCCTGAATTAATCATTTGAATGTATATGCTACATGGATCAGGGTATCACTTATAAAGGCCTTCTAGGGACTATCTGCATCTTTGTGCAGTCCTCTCTGGGTTGGAAAGAAATGCATACAGCAGAATTCTACAAACTAGGTGGGCCTACAGGTGAAAGGGATGGAGGTGGTTTATTTGTTTGTTTGCTGAATCCCCCTTCCCTCCGCAGGCCTCTGTCCTGCCCCAAACCTGCAAGGTATGAGGTGGCACTGGGGGATGCAGTGGGTAGGAGGAACTGGTGAAAATTGCCACTCTGCCCTTTTCCTTCAGAAGGAGCCTCCGCTGGATCTCCATTCACTCTGCCAACAAAAGGAGCGCCTCTCTCTCTCTCTCTCTCTCTGTGTAAACTCTGGATCCAACCCAATGGCGGCAAGAAGGCATGAAATAAATGTCTGTCACATTGGCTGGGCAACTGGGGAGCAGTCTTCAGACTCCAGCACTGCAGCTCCTTCTCTGTGCTCTCCTTCTCTCGTCTCTTGTCTCTCATACGATGCAACTACAGCAGCATCCCTGACAGAAGACCATCTAGCCTTCGCATACATATTTCTAGCGAAAGAAAACCCACCATGCCTACTGTAGTGCTGAACAGCTCTCACTGTTGGGTAGTTTCTGCGAATGTTAGTGGAAACGTACTTCCCTCCATTTTCACCCATTGGTTCTAATCCTGCCCGCTGGGCAACAGAGAACAACTTTGCTCCATCTTTTGCATGAGAGCCTTTTGGGTGTTTCTCATGTGGCCAAGGGAAAGTGGCAGAGACAGGATGAGATGAGCCAGGGAAAATAAACTCAGGCCTTGACCAGGCCAAAGGTCTTTCAGACAGCAACGAAAGAACCTTCACGGTGAGAGCCAGATGGATCTTCAGGGGCAAGAGGTTTACACAGCCTTGACTGAGAGATTGGCCCTCTTCTCACTAACTGTTCTTCATACAAATCAAGGATGTGCGGAGCCCTGGAAAATACAGTTCACCATCTGGCTTTTATGTCTTTAATCCAGTGTTGATGGAAAGGGCTTCTGTCTGGGCCTGATTCTGGTGGCCTGAAATTCCTGTCAGGCTTAGGGATGGGAGAATCAGCATTGCTCAAGCTTGCTGAGATTCTCCATGCTCCACTTCGAAACTCGGACTGCCTTGCTCCCATTTCCAGTTGTGCTCAGTTTTTGTTGTTTGTTTGTTTGTTTGTTTGAAAGGGAAAATTGTGCATTTCGGTACACATTTTTTTAAATGTGGCACACCCAAGTGTGTACTTCTTCTCCCCCAATGACTAAAGTGTAATGCATAATTTTTGGAAAATGTGCATTTTGAAGTGTGCATTTTGTGAATGCGAATGCGAGCTCGGGAATGTGTGAGTTTTTTCTGAGAAGCTACACTCCCATTTGCATTTGGGGTTGCGAAAGGGGGAAATTCTTGTCAAAGACAAATCAAAACAAAATTATTGTGCACCCCTAGTTAAGGTTTAAAAACCAAGAGCTACCAGTCTCCAAAATCTTGGTTGTGAAGACATGGAGTGGTCTTTGGATCATTATCGTTTCTAAAGCCTAAAGCACATTAAGAGGCATTTTTGGGGTTCCTGTTCCCCTTCGTAGTATTGCTTTATATTACACAAGAAAGTGGTGTGGCTGTCATAGAGGGGCGAATGTTAGAACAACAGATCCAAGTTGTAAAGGTCTTGTTTCAGTAAGGTAACACCTGACTCAGGCTTCAGTTGATTCACACCAGCAAATCATAAAAGAAACTCCATTTGGGCATTCCACTTACCATGTACACCAACATGTGAGCTGGGAGTGGAGCTGTACCACATAGCCTCAACTCCTGGTGTCCGCAGAGAGGAGGCCTCCACATGTACAGGTCTACACATGGGATTCTGACTCATATGGAGGCCTCCTCTGTGCAGATGTCCATGCTCTACGCATGAATGCCATGGGGTGGGACTACGTGGTACAGTCCTAATTCCGGTTTATGTGCTGGCATACATGATAAGTGGAATGCCCCTGAATAGGGCTAAAATGTCTCAAGAAAAGAAACATTTCATTGTATTAGACTACACTGGTCTTGTCGAAGCATTCACATTAAACCAGGACTGGAGAGACCCCGATTGAAATCTCCATTCAGCCATGAAGCTCTCTGTGTGACCCAGGGTCAGTCACTATTTCTCATTCTAATCTACCCCACAAAGTTGTTACGAGAATAAAATTGGCAGGGGGAGGGAAAGGAGAACTACGTATGCTATGAAGCTCCTTGAAGGAAAGGCAGGGTGGCTGGATAGCCATCTGTAGAAGACGTGATTCTGGATTTCTGACAGTGAGCAATGGGTTGGGGTGGATCTACGTAGGGTATTTACTTTGGTGCTACTGTAGCTCACACATGATAACGGCACATGACATTTTCCCCTCACCACAGCAACTGCAGGTTTTCAAGCTGTAAAACCCACGTTTTTGCAAAGTTGTTTTGTGGAGGATTTTACCTGTTGAGCCAGCTTCAGTGCGGTTTCTGTGTGACCTCAACTAGTGATATTGACTTCAGTGCCGGCTGGGGGGAGCTGCACTGATAGGCAGAAGGGGAAGCTGTGTCATCAAAGGGTGGACACGAGGAGAGGAGTTGCCCAAATATGTGTGCTCAGAAGTAATCCACATTCTCTTCAATTGCCCTTACTTAGCATGGGATGGAGAAAGGGCTGGGGGGGTTAGGAATTGCTTTGCCTTCTGTTTTAAATCTCCACTGAGCTGGAGGAGCGGACCTTTGCATAAGGGCTTGGGAGTTGCTTTGCCTTTTGTTTTTGCTTCTACTTGGAAGTAAATCACATTGTCTTCAATTGAACTTACTCAGGACTGGAGAGAGGGGAGGGGAATTGGGGATTGCTTTTGGGATGACTTCTTTTACTCTTTGCTCACTGCACCTATGCAGAAATAGCTGATGATGTTCCATACTACTTGCGGGACTCTGCCCACACAACCCTGAACTAATGCAGTTTCAGGTGCCATTTGCCTTGTGAAAACGGGTTTTTAAAAACCATATATACTGCTTTACTGGCTACATGTGCCACTGGAAATGTAAATCTGAATTCATGAAAATCCGGTTTTAAACAGAATCGCCACAGAAATGTGTAGATGGGTCCCAGTTGGACAAGGTTGCCTACAGTGCCTCCTTCAACACTCTGATTCTATAGGATATAAATGCAGTAAATGAATAATTATGACAAAGGGTCTGGTGGCACCTTAAAGACTAACACATTTGTTCAGGCATAAGCTTTCATGGACGCTGTCTGTCTGATGAAGTGGATAGTGTCCACAAAAGCTTATGCCAGAATAAATGTGTTAGTTTTTAAGGTGCCACCAGACTCTTTGTTGGTTTTGCTGCAACATATTAACATGGCTATCCCTCTGGTAAATAATTCTAGTTAGCAGGAATCTGATGTGCACAGACTGCCCCTGCATATGTAACACTCCTTGATTCCCTCTCCTACCCCTGCCCCATGTATCTTGGCTTGAAGGTCTGATTTTATATCATAGGTCAGGTTTAATGATTGGTGAAAATATGAATGCTTCCAAACTTCCTAAATATCTCCTTGCAGAAGAACTCTGTAGAGCTGCACAGTCTCAAGAACAGAAGGTGGTCAAACCAAAATGTATCACCTCATCTGCTTGTACCTTTCACCTCTGGGGATCCACAACATTCTGTAATGTAGCCAGCCCCAACCTGGTGCCCTCCAGATATTTTGGACTTCAGCTCCCATCAGCCCCAGCCAGCATGGCCAATGGTCAGAAACTCTGGGAATTGTGGTCTAAAAATCTGGAAAACACCAGGTTGGGGATGGCTGCTGTAATTCATTGTGAAATATATCCAGAATGTGACCATTTGTTTGCAACTCTTAATGCCTTCATTAACATTGCATTTTGCATGCGCTCTAGACATGCTTCTCTTGGGATTTACAGTACCTTATATTCTGAAAAAGGAAAGCATACCTGCCCCCCATATAAGGTAAGATTGCCAAATGTTGGTACGAGTCTTGGTTTCCCTGGACGAGAGACATAGATCAAATCACCATTATGAAATGTACTGGTTGCATTCAAAAATCAGAATGCATCTTGAGAGCACAAGTAAAATATATGTTTCTTCTTACCTATGCAGATTTGGCTGATGATCACCAGGGGCTCAATCCACTAAGAAGACCTGCGCGAGCTGCCTGCTTGCACAGCTCCCATCAATTTCCATGAGCGTTACAGAGACAAATTTCTCAGTGGATTGTGACACCCTGGGGAGAAATAGATAGCCCGGTCAGGCCATGCTGAAACCTCACAAAGTTTTCACAGTTTCACTCCTCCGGTGACTTGCTCCAGGAAAACTCCAAGGCAACAAATAGAATATTTCAAAGCCAAGATACCTCGTTTAGACAAGAAGCTTTCTATTGATTAGAATCTGCTTTCACCTAACATTGTGCAGTAAATATCACAAGGACATAATTAGAAAATTTGGTACGATATTTAGCCTGAGTCCCTGTGTGCCAGAATTGTTTAACTACTGAGGAATTGGAGCTCGTTTGCATCCCAGTGTGTTCTGAAATGCAAACTTCAAAGAAAATGTTATATCTCCCAACTCCAGCTCACGAGTGTGTTGGAAGTATAATACAGAAAGGCTTAACAATCCCTGCTGAGGGAAGGGCAATTTGACACCAAAACGACTGTGAAAACCGCAATTGCAACACTGGTAGGCAGAAAGTGCTTATTAGATAAATACAGCTAAGGTCTCAGAGCAAAATGTACCCAAGTCATTTGGAAAAATGAGCTGGACAACGCCAAGCACAGCAGGATGGTTTTAAAAAATTTATACAGCTTTGTGTTCCTCCTTCATAGATTTTCCTAGTCCCCTTTTCTATTTGCAAAATGAAAACACTCTGATATGCAAAAGTTCCAGAAGCTGGAATCTGAAGTCAAAAATTATGTCTTGACAAATGTGTCAATGTCATAATTTCATCACAAGCCATCCAGCTTGTTCAGAATTGAGTAGCACACATTTGCCCACAGGCACCCCTTTCCCATAACAGAGCAAGACCCCGCGAACCAGTCAGCAACACAATTTTGGACTAGCTGAAGTTTTGGAACTCTTCAGAGGCTGTCCCACCTGAGGCGTGGTGCAGTAATCCAATCTAGATGTGATGCTGTCTCCAGATATGGACAGTGACATGACTGGCACCCCAGCCAAAGCTGGACAAAAGCTGTAGTGTATTACAGCACTAGATTTCAGAATATTTAATTTGGGCTCTTCTAATTACATTTAAAATGTAGCTTTGAAATACCCCTTTCTGTTGTGTTACTAAATAATTCTCTACCTAGTGCTCAAACCTTATGTGATTGCACTTGTAACATGTTACCCTGAGTGGCTGTCAAGATAAGGTACAGTAAACTCCAGATAATTCCATTTAATTTTGCTCCACATGGCTTAGATATGGGAAGGGAATGTAAGGGTGTTTTGCTGCTTTTAGTTTTCGCATCTCAGTGGTATAGCACCAGAAAGGGAATTTCACTTGCAAAATCCTGTGAGCAACAACACTTAGGAGAATGTATGTATACAATTGTTTAAGGAACACAGGGTTACTGACACAGATGCCAATTTGGTAGGGCATATGGAACATTTACACTTGCCTTTTCATTCTTTCTTGCTACAGCTGGTGCTGATTTAGTATGTGAAATTTTACTAGCAGGAGTGCTAATCAAGACAGAGATTCTGTGAGGATTTAGTCATTTATGTAAAGGGGAAACTATGGGTATCATTAAAAAGTAGGAGATTCTCTATGGGAAGAACATTATCATTATCAGCCTCATTTTTAAACTAAAGAGGGAGAGAGAATGGCCTTGTAAGTATCATTGGAGGAGTGAAAAACCTGCATCTACTCTTCTGATGTTCAAAGACTATTACAGCCACAACATAAAGTTTTAAGGTGAAGGGAATTCTAGATGGATTCTGACTTTGGGAAGCTGAAGACAAAGGCATGGAACTGTGTTTTTTTCTTCTTTCATGGCACTTTTTGTGTGTGGGGGAAAAAGAGTCTAAGCAAGCTAATCAGATTCAAATACTGAGCAAGAATGCTACATGTTGCCAAATCAACAGTGAAATCCGCTGAGTTCAATGGGACTTATTCCTAAGGAAGCATGTGTAGCATTACAGCCTAAAGCATACTACAGAGAATACTGTAGTTTCTACAATACTTTTGGCAGGAACGTGAAAAGAATTTGGAGAACTGGAACAGCATTCATTCTCCCACAAAGAACAGAATGTCAAGAGCTAAGGCTTGATACTAGGTCATGGCTGCACCTCTACCACCCCAATGCTTCATCAAGTCATCCACCAACAAATTACAGCAGTCAACCAAAGTTGCCTAATATATTTTCTAGTTTGGAGTAGCAAGTTCTATTTGCAAAAGCCTGCCTGCCTGCCTGCCTGCCTGCCTGCCTTCCTTCCTTCCCTTGTATAACTTGGGGATCTTTTGCAATTGAATACAGCCACATTACCATACATTTTGCAGAGTCTTCAGTTCAGAAACTCAGTGTTCACAAATGTCCAGATACTCCTGAAGCTGCTGTAAAGTAAATATCACCTTCTCAGATGGTGAGAGTTCACTGCTGATCATCAAACCTAAATTGGTTTTTGATTTAGACACTATATCTGAACAAGCGTACATCTGGAAAAACAACGAGGACTCTAACTTTTAACTGTGGCAAGCCAAAAAGGTCATGCTAAGGTTGACTAGTCTTCTTTCCTGGCAGAATGATTTCCAGTCTGGATGGGCATGCAATTGTGCTCAAGTGGCAGCAGAAATCACTGTTGTATGCTAAATATGTTGCACAGGTGGCTCAGTGGTAAGGGAGACCTGAATGCTAAAAAGAAGTAGGCATCTGGTGCCTGAGGTGACTGTCTACTAGAAAATATTGTGTTTGGTCCCCCATGGGATGACTGCCAGCTGCCTGTGCTTATAGCATTATATACAAGGAGGAAGGGGTTGGTGGTTTTGGACTAAGAAAGATATGTATAGTTTCTCTCCTTGAATTGGTATAGAATGTATAGACCACAGAGAGGACTTGAGGTGGTGTGCCTATGTGTGCAAGCAGCAAACTTTGGTATGACAATGCCAGTGATGAATTGCACTCTGAACTGCTTCGAGTTTTCTGTCAACGCTAAATAAATAAAAAGGTTGCCTCCAACAATACTGGAATTAACTTTAGCATCTCGGGCGTCCAGCTTCATATCAAGGTCTTGAGGAATCTGTAAGTAACCAAACTTCAGCCTACGATTCTCCAGTCCTGAGGCAAAAGGAAAGAAAAAAATGCAATAACAGAGAGAATAACAAGATCATTTCAATTAGTTGAGAAGTAAAGGACCGGGGTGGGGTGGGGTAACCATTCACATCCTGTTTTCTCAAAATATATGTAGACCGTTCACTGCAAAACAACAAAATAAACTCTTACTGCCCAAGATAATTAGCATGTGAATGTGTCAGCATAAAACTATTTGAGTATTTTTTGATCATCAGATGTAATGATAAATGGGGACATTATTTTTCAGAGTCCTCCTGTATCATACATGCAAGACCTAACTTAGATCTAACTAGTCAGTACTGCAACCAACACACTGTCATAGCCTTGTTGTTTCCAGTAGGACTTCAATAGTATTTCTCTAGGCAAAATGTTTTCAGGAATGTCCCCCCTCCCCCCAAAAAAGCTTAACTAATGAGCTTCAACCACAATCGATCGCAAGTTCACAGTAGGGCTGTGCACTGCCTTGTTACGAAGCCCGAATAACAAGGCGAAGCGGGCTGATTTGGAGGACCCTCCTCATGATATGAAGCAGATCAGAGCAGAACCAAGGATCCACGAGGCAAGATGCCTCTCCCACAAAGCGCCTCCTCCACCTCGTATATTTGGAGCTCTTCTGAATGCCTGAGCAATCCAGAGAGGCCGTCTCCAAAAAGTATCAACTTCAGAATGCTCACGAGGAGGGGCAGGAGGAGGAGGAGGAGGAGGGAGGGAAGGCAAGCAGAGGAGGAGGAGGGAGTGTGCTTTGGCGAATGGGGATTCTTGAGCAGAACCTACGCCAGCAGTCTCCAATCAAAGAGAATGGTGGAGGAGGGCAGTATATATAGTTCAGCAAACAGCTGCGATTGTTTATGGCGCAAGCTGTGTCTTTGGGAGAGGGCTGGCGTATGGTTAGCTGATCTGGTGTGTTTGCGCATGTGTGCAGTCCTTGCAGTTCCTCTTCCTTCTATTTCTTCGTTCTCTATTGCTATCAGCCAGGCTTTCCTAGATTTCTAAAAGCAAAACAGCTATGTTTCTCCTAGGATCAGTCCTTTGCTCTGTGCACGAGCTTCCCCTTTGGGATTGTTTGTTTCCTGCCTGGGCACCCGTTCCACCTGCCTTCTATTTCTGTCACCCTCCAACTGTTTTGTTGTGTGTATTCATCTCTCTTTCCAATATTTTTTCATACAAACATAGCTTTTCTTCACTCGTTGCTACGCTCCCCCACCCGCCTTTCCATCATTGTACGAGGCGCTCGCCTGGGGACTCCACAAAGTTTCCTGTTAATTAGACCCTCACAGCTTCATGTTCCATTCCATTCCATGTCCTTTTTGTCTTTCAACTCTGTGTTTTCTAGCTTTTTATAAATCTATTCTTATTTTGATTTTTAAAAACAAACATTGACTTCTGGGCAAGTACCCCCCCCCCCAACCCAAAGTAATACTCAACCATTTATTTTTTTCTTGCTTTCTAAATTCTTAAATAAAGGTATATTAGAGCAGCCTATGTTCTGAAGTGATCTTTCTGTTTCTTTTCTGTCTTGTTCCTCACCAAACAGAAATTAAATAAGGGTTTCCTTGTTTGCGTGGTCTTGGCTCTTATCATCATCATCATCTACATTATAGGGATGTACGAAAGTCACTTACCTTTTCGCGGATTGTGTTCATGGGGGGGAGGCTCCCCCTGGAATCCTCGACGGGGGGGCAGGTGATCCAGTCCTCCCCCCCAGAATCCTGCCCAGCCGGATCCGCTCTGCAGCCGGCCAGGCCCATCTGCAGCCGGAGTTCCGGCTGCGGACGGGCTGCTGCAGATGCAAATGGCGGCCGCCGTAGCGGCTGCCATTTGTGTCCAGCCAGGCAGCTGTGATAGGCTATGTAAGTATTTACGTAGCCTATCACAGCTAGGCAAAAAAAAAACAGCGTACACAAATGGCGGCTGCTACGGCGGCCGCCATTTGCGTTTCCTATTTTTTGCCATTTTATCCTACGTAAATATTTTCGTAGGCTATTATGGCGAAAAAAAGGGGAACGCAAATAGCGTAGTGGGTGCTATTTGCGTTCCTTTTTTTCCTCTGTAATAGCTTATGTAAATATTTACGTAGGCTAAAACGGCGGGAAAAAAATGACCGCCAATGGTGCCCACTACGCTATTTACGTTCCCCTTTTTTTCACCGTAATAGCCTACGTAAATATTTATGTAGACTAAAACGGTGAAAAATAGGGAATGCAAATGGCAGCCGCCGTAGCTGCCGCCATTTGCGTATACCTTTTTTTTTTTGCTTGGCTTGCCGTGATAGGCTACGTAAATACTTACGTAGCCTATTACAGCAAAGACCAGAACGACAATGGCAGCTGCGGCAGCTGGTTGAAAGACCAGCCGCCACCGCCACTGGAGCCGCTGCCGTCCAGAACATCTGCCCCAGGTAAGCCTCGTCCTGGGGGGAATCTGCGGGGGGGCGGGGGGCAGGCTGTTCCACCACGGATTTCGGGGGGCCGAATGCCGGCGTATTCGGCCTCACTGAAATCCGTGGCGGAATTCTCTGCCATCCCTACATTTATATACCGCCCCATCACCTCCACCGTCCTCCTATATTGCTTGAACTTTACCTGCCTTCCCTAAATGAAAATTAAATGTAAAACAATATATATATTTTAAAAAACCTTTGTTTGCTTAGGTAATTCTGCTTTTCTTTTGCTCTTGTGTGTCTGTGTCATGTGTGTGTGCTTGTGTGGTGTTCCTCCATTGCAATACATCCAAAAAAGACTACATGCATACTATGTATATTAATTAACATCTTATTCCAATAACACTCCACTGTGTGTCAAAACAATCCAGTGCAATATGAAACATCTTCGGGGTGTTGGCAGGGGCAGAGGTGGGCGAGGTGCTGCTGGCACTAGCAGCACCATTAGGCGAGCTGTCTGTCCCATAGTCCAGATAGTGCATCCCAGTGCAGTAGGGCAGCAGAGTGCAAAGGCCAGTTGCAGTGCCCGGAGGTCACTGTTTGAGGAGGCTGGCAGAGGCATCTGCGGTAGTTGCACGCTTGCCAAAGGAAGAACATAATCTCCTTCTGTACTGGAAGAGGGGAGCCTGCTCATGGACATTAGGTCAGAGGTGTCTGACGTCCCCAGCGTGGTGGAGGGCGAAGAGGAGGAGATCCTCCAGGGTGTGTTGGAGGAGGAGCAGCAGGCAGAGGCTCCAGCACCCCACCCCTCTTCCACCCTGCTCATGTGGTGGCCCTCCAGACTCAAGGCAAGCACTTTGAGTTGGGAGTGGAACCCAGCACTGCTGTCTCCTGCCACTGCAAGGCGTCTCTGAGCAGGGGAAAACAGCCAGGGCAAGCCTGCTCCTACACTTAAGGAGGCAGCACCAATCAGTCTTACTCAGGGTGGAGGCCTCCACATCCCCGCAGGCCAGCAGCATGGGCAAGTGGAAGGCTGGTAGTGCTGCCAGAACTCCTGCAAGCTCTCTGTATCTCACCCCCAAGAGGCTTAGGCAGGCCACCACAGAGGAGATAGGGTGGGGGAAGTATGGGTCCACCAGGTGGAGGTTTCCAGTGCCCAACCAGATCACCAACTGCATCAGTGAGATGGTGGCGTTGGATGACCAGCCATTCAGCCTTGTTGAAAATGAGGGGTTCAAGAAGTTGATGGCCCTTGTGGTGCCCTAGTATGAGCTGCCATGTTGCACCACCCTTAGCAGGCAGGTGGTGCCCTTCCTGTACCATGCATGGCAGAGGAAAGTGGGGGACTGTCTGCACCAGGCAGTCACAGCTGGTGCACTTCACCTTGTACATTTGGTCCAGCGAGGGTGGAGTGCATTCCTTCTTGTCCCTGATGGTTCACTGGTGGGCAGCCCCAGGGATGGTAGCTTCCAGCACGTCTGGGACTGATGTGAAGGATGGGTCTAGTTGGGCCTACCTTCATGAATAAGTAATGGACCAGTCCCACATGGCAGCAGAGATTACAGAGGCCATGAACCGCATGGTGGACGGGTGGCTGGCTGGGTACCAGCTCACCCGCGGTTACATGGTCATGGATGGGCGGAGGGAACTAGGGATGTACGAAACACTTACCTGGTTTCGTCCAGGGACATCCGTGTGGAGGGGGAGGCGCTCCGTCCCTCCCCCCGAAATCCTTGACAGGGGGGAGGCGATCCGTTCCTCCCCCCCAGAATCCTGCCCGGCCAGGCCATGGAGCCGCCAGCCAGGCCAACCCACAGCAGGGCCTCCAGCCACTGCCAGGCTGCTGCGGACGCAAATGGCATCCTGAGTAGGGGACACCATTTGCGTCCCTATGGTAGCCTGTGATAGGCTATGTAAATATTTACGTAGCCTATCACGGCTAAATCCTATCCCCTATGCCATTTGCGTTCCCGTTTTAGCCGTCATAGGCTACGTAAATATTTACGTAGCCTATCATGGGCTACCATAGGGACACAAATGGCGTCCCCTACTCAGGACGCCATTTGCGTCCACAGCAACCCAGCAGTGGCTGGAGCTGCCGCCGCTGGATCCACTGCCGCAGCCGAAGCCGCAGCTGGAGCCGCCGCCAGGTAGGCTCTGTTCTGGGGGGCTTTCGCAGGGTGGTGGGGCGGGTTGCTCCTTTCTGCCATGGATTCCAGGGGGCCGAATTCACTGGAATTCAGCCCCCCTGGGATCCGTGGCGGAATTCTCTAACATCCCTAGAGGGAACATGGTGAAGGCTGTGTGTGATGGTGGATTTGAGGGCATCTAGTGCATCGCACATATCTTAACCTGACCATGAGGGACGCCCTTGGAATGGGCAG
Source organism: Heloderma suspectum (assembly GCF_057233095.1). NCBI lineage: Eukaryota > Metazoa > Chordata > Lepidosauria > Squamata > Helodermatidae > Heloderma > Heloderma suspectum. The sequence goes on along the minus strand of NC_139458.1, from coordinate 168,861,320 downwards.
CACAAAGGTGTATCCCAGCCTAGGGATGTATGAAAGTCACTTACCTTTTCAACGGGGAGATTTGCAGTGGGGGGGAGCCGCTCCGCACCTGCCCCCGAAATTCTAACCTGGCCGGCTCCGCTCCGTGGCAACTCCGCGGAGCTGCCAGCCGGGTGCATTTGCAGGCGCTGTGTGGAGCCTGCGGATGCAAATGGCGGCTATGGTGGCCACCATTTGCGTTCCTGTTTTTTGGCTGTGATAGGCTACATAAATATTTATGTAGCCTATCGCGACAAAAAAAACTAGGGGCACAAATGGCGTAGTGGCCGCCATTTGCGTTCCTGTTTTTTTTGCCGTGATAGGCTATGTAAATATTTACGTAGCCTATCACGGCAAAAAAAGGGAATGCAAATGGTGGCAGTTACAGCGGCCACCATTTGTGTTCCTTTTTTTGCCATGATAGGCTACGTAAATATTTACATAGCCTATCATGGCAAAAATAGGAAGCGAATGGCGGCCGCAGACGCGGCCGCCATTCACAAAGCAGTGCAAACGGCACCAGGTGAGTGTCCCATTTTGTGTGCCTTTCATGGGGTGGGGGGGCAGGGGGCATCGTTCCACCATGGATTTTGGGGGGCCGAATGCACTGGCATTTGGCCTCACCGAGATCTGTGGCAGAATTCTCTGACATCCCTATCCCACCCCCATGTCCAGCATCTGTAACCTGTTGGAGAGCTGCAGGAAGGTGGCTGGACCACAGTGTCAAGGGCAGTAGGCTACTGTGGGAGAAGCAGGCAGAGTTGGGTCTCCCAGAGCACCGCCTGGTGCAGGACTTGTCAACATGCTGGAACTCCTACCTCATGCTGGATAGTATGTTGGAGCAGCAGTGTGCTGTCCATGAGGTGTCAAGGGTCGGGGACATTGGCATCCAGGCACCCCTGGGCAGGTAGTAGTGGGATGCCATGCCCCAGCTCGTGGTGGTCCTTAAGCAATTCCTCAAGGCCACAAAGACCCTGAGCACCAGCACCACCCTCTTTAGCCAGCTGATCCCTGTGGCCTGGCATCTCCAGAAGCAGATGGGCAAGTTCTGGAGACCAGGGATCCTGTCAAAGGCAGTTGCTTCCTGCCAGATGTGTGGGAAGTGGTGACCATGCTGAGGAATGGCCTAGTATGGTGGATAGAGCCCCTGTACTAGGAGAGGATGTACATGTTGGCCATCACATGCAATCTGCACCTGAAAGATGGCATTTGTGGGGACAACTCCTGGATGCTGTGGCTGGAAAAACTGGTGGGGCAGGTGAGGGGGGAATGGGCAAAGAGGGTGGGATAGGTGCAGAAGGAGGACGGGGGAGATCATTCCCCATCCCCTCCATAGAATCATAGAATAGTAGGGTTGGAAGGGGCCTACAAGGCCATCGAGTCCAACCCCCTGCTCAATGCAGGAATCCAAGTCAGAGCATCCCTGACAGATGGCTGTCCAGCCTCGCCTTGAAGGCCTCCAGTGTGGAGGAGCCCACCACCTCCCCAGGTAATTGGTTCCATTGTCGTATTGCTCTGACACTCCAGCAGCATCACTCCCAGCAGGACCACAGGCCAGTGTTTATGGGGCGGGGCAGGGCAGTGCAGTCAGCAGTTGGGGGAAGAGGCACCCAACCCATCCGTCAGGACGCTGCCACCATGTCTGTGCAGCATTACCTGGTGGAGCCACTGGAGGATTGGACCACAGACCGCATGGCCTACTGGTCATCTCTCAGCCTGGTTTGGCTGGACCTGGATCATGTGGCCAGGGAAAGACTCAACTGCCCACCCACCAGCATCTCAAGTGAGAGGGTGTTCTCCATGGTGGGCGACGTGGCGACATCCCACCACTCCTGCTTGGATGCCGACTTAGTGGAGCAGCTGGTCTTCCTCAGAGTTAACCTACTCCTGCGGGGCTACCCCATCCTCAAGTCCTTGGGTGACTGAGCGGCACACACACTCACAGTCAGCCTGCTGTTTCTCCTTTTGCCTTCCTTCTTTTGTCTTTATTTGAGACATGCGTGGCGGCCCAGTTATTCTTGTTATCAGGATAATCGGGACTTCTTCTCACTCTTCCTCCTATTGTTATTCTGCTGAGCTTCAGTGCACTTACTCACTACCGTTTAACCCGAGGGGTGCCTCTTCTTCCATGTCTGTATCCGTAGGGGTCCTCCACTCAGAGCATGGATATGCTCCTGCTCCACCTATGTTAGCCTGTGTGCTAAGTGGCAGACTGTAGGTCTCTCCGTCAGGGACATTAAGATCTTTCCTGTATAGTTCTTCTGTGTATTCTTGTCACCTCTTCTTAATCTCATCTGCTTCTGTTAGGTCCCTGCCTTCTTTGTCCTTTATCATGCCCGTCTTTGCACAAAACGTTCCCTTGAGATGTCCGATTTTCTTGAAGAGATCTCTAGTCTTTCCCATTCTATTGTTTTCCTCGATTTCTTTGCATTGTTCATTTAAGAAGGCCTTCTTGTCTCTCCTTGCTATTCTCTGGAAATCGGCATTCAGTTGGATATATCTTCCCCTTTCTCCCTTGCTTTTCGCTTCCCTTCTTTCCTCAGCCACTTGTAAAGCCTCATCAGACAGCCACTTGGCTTTCTTGCATTTCTTTTTCTTTGGGATGGATTTTGTTGCTGCCTCCTGAACAATGTTATGGACCTCCGTCCATAGTTCCTCAGGCACTCTGTCTATCAGGTCTAATCCCTGAAATCTATTCCTCACCTCCACTGTATATTCATAAGGGATATGATTGAGGTCATACCTGAATGGTTTAGTGGTTTTCCCTACATTCTTCAATTTAAGTCGAAATTTTGCAACAAGAAGCTCATGATCTGAGCCACAGTCAGCTCCAGGTCTTGTTTTTACTGACTGTATACAGCTTCTCTATCTTTGGCTGCAAAGGACATAATCAATCTGATTTCGATACTGACCATCTGGTGATGTCCATGTGTAGAGTCGTCTCTTGTGCTGTTGGAAAAGAGTGTTTGCTATGATCAGCGTGTTCTCTTGGCAAAACTCTATTACATTTGTAAAGTGCCCTCTTGATGGGCATGGCTTTGGTTTGTTTCTACATCCACCTGCCTGGCCCCAGGCCAGGTTTTCATCTAGAAGATGCCCTGTTGGGCTACTCATTGTTCCGTCTAAAGAATGACTTTGCCTTTCTTGGCTAGGCACTGTCTGTGATCAAAAAACAATTGCCCTGCTGGGATAGCCACTGTCCGATTCAAGTACCAGTGTCCCTGCTGGACTAGGCACTGACCACGTTGAAGACTCAGTGCCCTGGCTGGGCTAGGCACCGCCCATGTTTAAGAATCAATGGGCCTGCTGGCCTAGGCACTGTCTATTTATATTTATTATTAATTAATTTATTTATTATTAAATTTATTAATCGCCCATCTGGCTGGTCACCCAGCCACTCTGGGCAATGTACAACATACCATAAAACAATTTAAAATACCCTAACCCACCCCAAATGCCTGCCTGAACAACCACGTTTTTAATGCACGACGGAAACTCATTAAAGAGGGGGCATGACGGAGTTCCCTAGGGAGGGAGTTCCGCAGAGTGGGGGCCACCACAGAGAAGGCCCTCTCCCTCGTCCCCACCAGTCTAGCTGTCCTGGCTGATGGGACAGAGAGAAGGCCATCCGAGGCTGATCTTGTTAAGCGGCCTGTCTGGTGTTGCTGGCGGCGCTCCTTAAGATAGGCTGGGCCAGAACCATATAGGGTTTTAAAGGTCAAAACCAACACCTTGAATTTGGCCTGGAAAACAACTGGTAACCAGTGCAACTCCTCCAGCACTGGAGTGATGTGATCTCGCCGGCGGCTGCCTTTAATCAGGCGAGCCGCCGCGTTCTGTACCAGCTGCAGCTTCCGAACCGTCTTCAAGGGTAACCCCACGTAGAGCGCATTACAGTAGTCTAAACGAGAGGAGACCAGGGCATGTACTACCGATGGGAACAGATGGTCGGGAAGGAAGGGGCGCAGCCGCCGTATCAGATGGAGTTGATACAGCGCTGTCCGGCTCACAGCTGACACCTGAGCCTCCATGGACAGCTGGGAGTCTAAAATGACCCCCAGGCTGTGGACCTGGTCTTTCAATGGTAGCCGTACCCCATTCAACACCAGGTCAACATCCCCCAGCCTCCTCTTGTCTCCCACCAAAAGTACCTCGGTCTTGTCAGGGTTCAGCTTCAGCTTATTCCTCCCCATCCAGCCACTCACCGTCTCCAGACATTTGGACAGGGATTCTACAGCCAACCTTGGTGAAGATTTGAATGAGAGGTAGAGCTGCGTGTCATCCGCATATTGATGACACTGCACCCCAAACCTCCTGATGATAGCCCCCAGCGGCTTCACATAGATGTTAAATAGCATCGGGGAGAGGATGGAACCCTGTGGCACCCCACAAGTAAGTGGCCACGGGTCCGGAACCTCCTCTCCCAGTGCTACCCTCTGGTACCTGCCGGAGAGGAAGGACCGGAACCACCGCAATACAGTGTCTCCAATGCCCAACCCCTCCAGGCGGTCCAGGAGGATACCGTGGTCAACGATATCAAAAGCCGCTGAGAGGTCGAGGAGAACAAGGAAGGAGCATTCACCCCTATCCAGAGCCCTCCTCATATCATCCACCAAGGCGACCAAGGCCGTTTCTGTCCCATGCCCAGGCCTGAAGCCCAATTGAAATGGGTCTAGATAATCAGTTTCTTCCAAGTGTGCCTTCAACTGCACTGCCACCACCCGCTCAATCACCTTGCCCAAAAATGGCAGATTTGAGACTGGGCGAAAGTTGTTCAGAACTTGAGGATCCAAGGAGGGCTTCTTTAAGAGTGGTCTTATCACTGCCTCCTTGAGGGCTGATGGCATCACTCCCTCCTCAAGGGAGGCATTCACCACCGCCTTGATCCCCTCACCCAGTCTCTCTCTGAAGCTCATAATGAGCCAAGATGGGCAAGGATCAAGTAAGCAGGTGGTCGGCCGTACAGATGAAAGCACCTTGTCCACTTCATCAGGAGGAAGAAGGTGGAACCGATCCCACAAAACCGGTTTGCCACAGGCCGCCTCTTGCTCACTAACTGTATCCACAGTGTGCAGAGTAACACACCTAATCTGATCAATTTTATCTGCAAAGTGCCTTGCCAAAGCCTCACAGGAGGCCTTAGAATGCTCCAGTGGTTCCGGAGCCACAGGACCGACCAGGCTCCGGACCACTTGGAACAGCCTCCTGGGGCAGCACTCTGCAGACGCGATGGAGGCAGCATAATATTCCTTTTTTGCTGCCTTCACCGCCACGTGATAGGCTGAAGATACAGCTCTAGCCCGTGTCTGATCGTCTTTGGAGCGAGACTTCCGCCACCGGCGCTCTAGCCGTCTCACCTCCTGTTTCAGAGCTCGTAACCGCGGATTGAACCATGGTGCAGTCCGAGCCCTGTTCAGGGGGAGAGGGCGTTTCGGAGCCACCCAATCTAATGCCCCAGTGATTGCGGCATTCCAGCCACCCACCAGGGTCTCGACCGAGTGGCTGTTGGCATGCCCCAGAGAATCCCCAAGCACGTTCAGGAATCCATTTGGATCCATAAGACGCCTGGGGCGGACCATTTTAATGGGTCCTCCACCCCTGCGGAGGGGTTGTGGAAGCGAGAAGTCCAACGTCACCAGATAGTGATCTGACCATGACAAGGGGGTGGTGGATATACCCCCGACTTCCAGATCACTCCCCGCTTCTCCAGAAACAAACACAAGGTCTAGTGCATGACCGGCTACATGGGTGGGCCCAGTTAGAATATGGTGCAGCTCCCAGGAGGCCATGGTCTCCATCAAGTCCCGAGGTGCTCCTGTGAGGATGGCCTCCGAATGTACGTTGAAGTCCCCCAACACCAGTAAGTTAGGGGACTGTACACGCACATCAGAGACCACCTCAAGCACCTCGGCCAGGGAGTCAGTCGTGCAGTGGGGTGGACGGTACACGAGCAGAATCCCCAGACTGCCCTTCGGGCCCAACCTCCAGTACATGCACTCAGCAACCTTGGTCTCCCGGAGAGGGGGTCTGGTGAAGACCAAGGACTCTCGGTAGATAACAGCCACTCCCCCTCCCCGATCCCCAGCCCTCGGCTGCTGTGCATACGAAAATCCGGCTGGACACATGGCTGCAAGGGTTGGAGCAGCAGCCTCGGCCAGCCAGGTCTCCGTAATACATGCCAGGTCTGCGCCCTCATCCAGGATCATGTCATGGATGAGGGAGGTTTTCTGGGTAACAGACCTGGCATTGCAGAGCAGCAAACGAAGGCCAGAAGATGGGGTCACGCCTCCCCCAGCCATCCTTTGGCTCTGGACAGGCCCGGAGCAGGGGACAGATACTACACATCTCTCCCTTGTTCATCTCTCCCTTGTTCCCCTTACCTGGCATGGCCTGCCCCTAGCGCTCCGCCAGCGCCTGCCGCCCAGCCTCGGTATGTTCTGGCCCCCAACACTCCCCCCACTGCCTCCATCAGGTGGACACATGCCCCCTCGCTCCCGCCTATCAGGCAGGCTACCCACCCCTAAAAACACAACAAAATCCCCCCCAACAAAATAAAACAAACAAACAAAACAATTAAAATCCCCTTAAAAATGCCAGGCAGGAGTCCACAGGGAAGGCCTGGTGGTGGTGGTGGTGGTGGTGGTGGTGGTGGTGGCGGCGGCGGCGGCGGCGGCAGCAGCAGCAGCAGCAGGCCCAGCAGCAGCAAGCACGCCTCTTCCCCGGTGGTGGTGGTGGCTTCTCCTGCAGGCCCTGGCTCTCCCAGGCCACCTCAGCCAGCCAGCTTATGTAGCCCCTCCAGGGAGGGGCAGGTGGAGCAGCACAGCTGGCTCGGTACCTGGGGGCCTGGTCCTGCAGGGACTGGTGGTCTGCCAGGCAGAAGTCCACAGGGAAGGCCTGGTGGTGGTGGCAGCGGCGGCAGCAGCAGGCCCAGCAGCAGCAAGCACGCCTCTTCTCCGGTGGTGGTGGCTTCTCCTGCAGGCCCTGGCTCTCCCAGGCCACCTCAGCCAGCCAGCTTATGTAGCCCCTCCAGGGAGGGGCAGGTGGAGCAGCACAGCTTTTCAGTCTGCTTTCAGAAATCATAGTTCCTTCCTGGGAAGGCACTGTCCTGCTTCACTTGCCAAGTGTCAGATACCCCGGTGGGCAAGGCACCAAGGCTTTTCACCACCTCAGTACGAAGCCAGAGAAAAAAGGTGACGGGGGCTAATTTGGAGGACCCCCCTTGTGTTATGAAGTGGTTCAGCAGCATGAAGCCGCCCTGAGGGAAAGCGCCTCCTCCACAAAGTGCCAATAGGGATGGACAAGCCCATCTCTGTCTGGGGTGGGGGGAATTTGTCAAGCTGCTCCCCACAGCTCACATAGCCCGGGCTTGCTCAGCGAGCTTCCTTGCTTGCCCCACCTGCCTGCAAGCTGCACGAGCTGCCCCTCTTCCTTGCTCCTGCTGTCAAGGGCTGGAGTGGGGAAGGAGGGTGATGGCCCCCAGCCTCTCGCCCTAGTCTTCTCTAGAGGAAGCCCGGGCGAGAGCACTGGGGTGTCGCCGCTGCCCTTCTTCATCGCACCAGCTGTCAAGGGCCAGTGGGGAAGGAGGGCCTTGGTGTCCAGCCCCCAGCCTCTCACCCTGCCCTTCTTCCTCGCACTGGCTGTCAGAGGCTGGTGTGGGGAAGGAGGGTGACAGCGGCCAGCCCCCAGCCTCTTGCCCTGGCCTCCAGCAGGTGGTGGTGGGGAGAAGAGGATAGGTGCCTCCTTCTTCCCTCCATCCCCACCTGCTACAGTGGTGGCAGCAAGGGACAAGCTGGTCGTTTTCCGTAAGGCCAGGAAACGACTAGCCTGTCCCACACCACTGCCGCTGTAGCAAGGATGGGGGAAGGAGGAGAGGCGTTGCCTTCTTCCCCTCTCCTTGCTGAGGGAGTGGGTGCCCGAGGTCTTGCCCGACTCAGCACGCCATGGGTCGGGCAAGAGCTCAGGCCCACAAGCTGGTGTCCGGGGGGCCAAACCAGCAACTTCTCGCCAGGCTTTGAGCCCCAAGCAGACGCTTGCACCATCCCCAAGTGCCAACTCCGGTGCGCATATTCGTAGCTCTTCCAATGCCATATGCGCAGTCCAGGAAGGCTGTCTTCAGTACTGTATATCTGCAGCTCTGAAAGCTGCCATGGAGGGGCAGGAAGAGGAGGAGGAGGAGGCAGAGGGGGTTCGCACTGGTGAATAGTAGTAACTGTCAGGCCGTACCTATGCCAGTAGTCTCCACTCACTCAGAGCAGTAGAGGAGGGCGGTACGGTGCTCATCCAAAGGGTGAGGTTCATTGGCGTGCGAGCTCAGCTGTCTCTTTGGGAGATGGCGGGTGTGCTTCATTAGATTTTAGGCATGTGCATGCAGACATTGCAGATCCGTCTTAGACTCCTCACTTCTCCCTTGTTATCCAGTTTTCCAAGTTTTTGAGAGCAAACCGTGGCCTTGTTGTGGGATCGTTCCTTCGCTCCTTGTGTGAGCAGTCCCTTGTGGACTGTTCCTTTTTAAACGTTGACACTCACTGCAGCGGCCCTATCCTGTTTCTTCCTTACTGCGAGTCCTTCGTTGTGAAGGCACTGTCCTGCTTCCGCTCCCAAGTGTCACGTGCCCAGTTGCCCTAGGAATTGTCCTCCCACAGCCGGAACCGGCACGCTCACTGGTATGCACTTCCAGTAGAGCCCACTGCTCTCCAGAATAAGGCGGGGACGTCCTACACTCAATCCTCTCTTCCAGCAGCAGCGCATCCCATTTAAATAGTGCCATCCTGGCATTACACAGTATAAAGAAATAACTATGAACTTTTTAACTGCAGCAACTCTACTAAACCGAAAGGGATCAGAAAAGCGACAAAGATGATACAGACAAAATGTTCTGAATGAGACGTATGACCAAGGTCCTCCCGGTCACCCCCCCAACTTCCCAGTGCCCTGTCCCCCATCTCCGGCAGGAATAGCTGGGCTACAGGGTGTTGACATCAGCACGGGTTCTCTGCCACCCTCTTTTTTCTTTATCGTTAGGACTGTCCTTCTTTCTTTCTGTCCAAATCTTTCATTACATATCTCTGCTTCCCTAGAAGCAGCGACAAGATGTCCCATGTCATGCGACGATGCTATTGTATCTTGCAGTGCCTCGGCTGCTGGCACCTGACTTCCCCTCCAAGATCATTACTCGTTCACCAGAATGGGTCATAAAGTCTGGCATTGTTTTCCGCCACTGCCTCCTGGGCAACAGAATTGCCCTCCCACGGACGTTCTTCAAAGGATTTGCAGTGTAGTCATCCCGTATGGGGACTATATATACTGCATTTTAATCTCCTTGACCCGTTTCCTCCCTTGGAGTCAGTGCCCTTCGCAGAATCCGGCATGGTCCCCCCCTCCCCAGCACCAGAGTTGCCCTCCCATGGATGATCCTTGTCCATAACAACACAGGTCAGGTGTGGGTAGGCCATTCTACCTGCAAGGCTCCTCCAGCTTGCTTACCTCCGCCTCTGCCAGCCTGCCTGCTTCTGCCAGGCTCCTCCAGCCTGCCACCTCTGCCATCTGCTGCCTGCCTCCGCCAGCCCCCGCCAGCCTGCCTGCCTCCACCAGCGTCTGCCAGCCTGCCTGCTTCCACCAGGCTCCTCCAACCTGCTAGTCTCCACCGGCCTCTGCCAGCCTCCCTGCCTCTGCCAGCCTGCCTGTCTGCCTCTGCTGGCCTGGCCCTGCCCCCGCTTCCAGTCCACCCCGCCCAGCGTTTCTCACGTTCCCTCTCCAGAATTGAACCCTGATTCCCCGTTACCTATGGTCACCATGGTAGGCCCGGAAAGTACCATCAAAAGTTGATAGGGCAGACATTCGAATGCGTCGTCGCTGCCACGAGGGCATGTGATTGGCCCAAGGTTACCTACGTAACGGTTGGAATGACCAAAGGGATCACAACTGATTTAATTAGCCATTTGCAGTTTCAGTGTAATGCCCATGTGTACTTAGACATGCATGGCTTAATCTTTGAAACAGCATATGCTACTGGCAGGATGAAACAGGGAGAAGTTACAGCACTTTGCTTTGAGAGTTTCTGTGGAAAACATCAGTTTTTAACTCTACCTAGCACAAAAAACCACTGGGCCAATGTGTCTGAAATTTGGCAGGTGGCCTCCTGCCCATGGGCACGGAGAGGTCCCCAAATGTCATGTCTGTATCATAAAAGCTAAGAAAGGTATGACCATTTGTGTTTTCCCATGCAAGTCAATGGGAAAACGCCCAAAACAGACCATCTGGATATCCGATTCTTGCTTCGGATTCGGATCTGAGTCAGGGCGGAGGGGGTCTGAATCGGTTCGAAGCGGATAGGAGTGTCTTCGGAGGATCCGAAGTGGCATCTGTTCTGAAGCGGATCGGGGGGTCCATGCTCGAGTCCACAGGGGCCTCATCTACATGGGGGTTTACTCCAGTGCTACTGCACCTCATCAACGTTCACAGCATGTGCCATTCCGCCCTCTCTGCAGGAACTGTGCAGATATTTTCATGCATTTTTGCAAAGCCGTTTTGTGACAGATTTTCCCCTTGCGCTGGCTTCCGTGTGGTTTGGGAGTCTGTGTGCGCTCAACTAGTGATGCTAGCTTCCGTGGTGGCTGATGGGAGCAGCACTGATAGGAGGAAGGGAAAGTTGCATCATCTTCACCCATTCGGAGGAGTGTATGTTCGCAAAAGGGTTAATGACTTTAAAAGGTGCTTTGTTTTTCCCCAAATGAACCTTCAGCGCATGGCTTTGCTCTTTTGAAATATTCTCTTCTGTCCTGAGAACAGCCTGCTAAACATTTCTACTCAGAAGTAATTCCCATTGACTTCCGCTGTACTTTCTCAGCATGGAGCAGAGAGAGAGGTTGAGAAGCCTATTGTTTTAAATCTGTGCACATCTGGAGGAGCGCACAGTCACAAAAGGGTTAATGACTTCTTCTTTTTTAAAGGAAGCTTTTTGATGCCAGAGACTCTGCCCACATATGCCTGAACTTAATGCCATTTCTCATTCGGTCTGCCATGCAAAGGCGGTTCTTTCCCCAGCGTTTTGTTTTGTTTTGTTTGGTATATGCCACTTTAATTGGCTGCGAGTGCCACAGGAGGAGCAAATCCCATTTGATGAAAGCACGGTTTTAAACTGAATCATGCTGAAAAGCGTCTCCGTGTCGTTTGCCCCAGGGAGAACAAGGTTTACTAGGTTTACGGAATAGTTTGCAAGTTGTCGTGCTGTGCAGTCCTAGCACATATGCTTCCACAGAAGTAAATCTCATGGCGTTCAATGGGATTACTTGTAGGAGCATGCGCACTGGATTGGATTCTAACAGTGCAATCCTATGCATGTTGACTCAGGTGCAAACCCCTCTGTGTTAAATGGGACTTAGTCAATGTGTTGAGGATTGCGGCCAAAGTGATGGGTCTAGGTTTTTCCTACAGAGTGGTGTGCAGGTGAGGTTTGCTGAGATCTCCCCGCCACCCTCTTCCTTACCTCCCCATGCTCTGGTGCCCCAGGATTTCTCTCCCAGTCTGAAAGAATTGTAAATGACAGAGCTGAGGTGGTGGTGGTGGTGGTGGTAGTGTAGGGGAAGGGCTTCAAACATGCCCCTTTTGAGGTAAAAATCAGTCCCCCACCCCTGCTTTATATGTGACTGGGGCAGACACAATATTCAACACACAAGTCTGTTCCCATCCAATCTAGCTTGGCCCTTAGTCTTTAAGAGACCAATCCTATGGTCCCTTGGCCACTGTCCAAGGGACGATAGGATGGCTTGGAAAACACTTTCCGAGGTCGGAGACAGCACTCCCCGCCACATCCCCCACGCCCTCGCAGCCAGTGTGGAGAGAACCATGCCAGCTGCTTCTCCGAGGTCAGAAAATCAACCGTGGGGGGGGGGGAAGGGGGTATTCCAGTGGACAGGGAGGGAGGAGAACGGAAAGGCCAGGATACGATCTATCCTGAGCCTCCTCCAGCCTCCTTCCCTTCCACTCCAAATTGCCCTCACTAGATGGGCTGAAAAACCCACCTAATGAAAATATAGGCGATCGGAGGACAGTGAGGCAAAGATCGCCTCCACTTCTCTTCCTGCTGCTCCTCCTGTTGGCTTCAGCCCAGCGGGGCATAGGAATCCTGGAAGCTTCTGAATTCAGAGCTTTGGAGCAGCAAGGGAGCAGTCCATAGGATTATGCCCTAAGTAACTTGATCTTTTTACAGTACAGTCCTATCTGTGTCTAACGAAGCCCCTTTGAGTTCATTGGGGCCTACTCCCAAGTCAGCGTATAGATATAAGGTTTGCAGCTTTAGGGCCAAACTAGATATGATGCCATTCATGCCATTAGCAATTGTATGAATGGATTTTTTAAATTAACTTGCATGAGAGGATGCCCCGAATGGATTGGGATCCTAGCCTCCTTTTCCTCCCGCTTATTCCTTTGCCCCCCACTGCACTCGTGATCCAAAGTTTGACCCGAAACCCACATCTGCTATTTGCATTGGGTGAAAAAAGCTCAATTTCCCCCTTAGTGTCCTTATGTGTGATGAGATTGAGCTAAACAGAAAACCTTAATTTCATAACTATTTCCTCTAGGCAAGTAAAAATTAAGTAGGGCAAAACGTCATGAGCCGATTAAAAAAAAGAGGTTTTAGCGCAACCTTCCCCAACTTGGTGCCCTCCAGATATGTTGGACTACAACGCCATAGCCATTCTGGCTGGAGGATGATGGGAGTTGTAGTCCAAAATATCTGGAGGGCAGCAGGTGGTTCTTTTAGATTATACTCCTGGATAGTATAAAGGCTCTATTTAATTTCCAAGCAATACATTTTAATTGTTATAGCAACCTGCTAGTATGTACCCTTGTCTAGGAAATCCATGACTTGAAAAGTTGGAATCTTGATTTAAATAATGATTTAAATTGCCTTGATTTTAATCACTCTATCCTGACCTAAGAGGTGAACCAAAGGAAAAGTGAAGTAGTTGAATTCCAAGGGAATGACATGTGCAGATACTTCTGAGACTATGTAGGCCACACTCAAATTACCAGAATTATATAATCAGAGTGGAAAAAAAGTGAAACAAAACAGAAAGTGAATGCAAGAGGAACAAGATGAGACCTCCCCTCCTTTTCACTCCCTGTTCAATCCCTGGCATGTGCCAGTGTAACAGATCTCAGGTACAGGACAGGGAACAACTTCTGCCTGAGTCCATACAGTGTAGACACTGCTGGGCAAGACAGTCCCAGGGGTCTTGACTCCATATGTGGTAGCTCTTTATCCTTTTCAGGACCAGCCCTACTATTAGGCAGAGTGAGGTGGTGTCAAGGGCTCCTTGGAGGCCTCTCTCAGTCTAATCCAGTAGCCAAGTCCAGACACAGACAAAGGGATTCCTTTCAAAGCTTTATTCTTCTTTTACAACTTAACAACTCTACCGTTAGCAACTAGATCTGAGCAGCACAGTACCTATGCCCTAAGTTGGAACAGTTGGTCCCCATTTGAAAGGGAATTACTGGCAGACCCCTGAATTTAAGGACTAGGGAGAGTCCCTCCCCTTTTCCCTTGGATCCTCTGGGCGCAGCCGTTGTTTGCGCGCCAACCGGGCACTACGCCTCCTTTCTGCACCCTCCATTTGGCGCCACTCTCTGCGTCGGCCTCGTGCGTCCACCAAGTTTGCGCTCCATCACTCCCTGGACTGCTATCTAATCTAGGAATGCTGGTGGGAGGAATCTCTGTCAGCTGTGGGCCCTGGGAAAGAGGAGCGCGCTCCTCTCCCAGGAGCGACTGCTCTTCCTCAGAATCAGAACTACTCTGGGATTCTATGGGCTCAGTGTCCACCCTGACAGGTGGCTACCTCAGGCGGCAGATGTGTGTGTGTGGGGGGCAGTGATGTGTTGGAGGACAAAACTGTGGGTGTTATGCAGCCTGCCCTGCACCCCTTAAACTAACTTACTGACCTTACGTGTGCTCAAGGATGCTGTCCCATTGCAAATGATCAGCTAAGATTCAACTATCATTCTGGTTGACTTCTGTATGTGGAAGCCATTTTATCCTTTGCCTCAGTCAGCGAAATATCTTGGGCCAGCCCTGATTCAAGTTTGTATTAAAGTTCTTAAGATTGTAGGTAGTTAAAACCCAATGTTTAGGCTAGAACAGCACTGCTTTCTTCCCAAAGCATCATACATGCAAATGCCTAACGAGTGAAATTCCAAAATAGCACAAAGCGTAACTGCAGAAGGGGGTAAAAGGTTCTGATAATGGGGAAGGAAGCTGTGAGAAGTTCTGAGCCTGCCAGAAGAACGAGAGCAGCTGTGGGTGAGAAAACAAAACACCTTTTGTTGTCAGTTAGGTTTTTGTCTAACATTCTAAGCAACACACAGACACACGCGCATGAAACAAAAGGTATTGCACTGTACAAAATGGAAGGGGAGATGGGGGAGAAAAAACAAGGAAACAAAACTCCAGCTCTCTATACCGACACATCTACTGTGGAAAATTTAAGAATTATGAACTCCTTCATAATCTGATGGCTTGAAAAGGGGATTGGCCCATTCCTAGAGTACCATGACCATTACCCATGGTGGCTAAATGGAACCTCCATATGCAGAGGGAATGTACCTCTGAACACTAGCTTCTGGGAGGGGCAACATTGAGGGAGGCCAATTACGGTCATGTCCTGCTTCCTGGAAGCATCTGGGAAGCAGCAATATCAAGGCAGGCAACCTGGTGCACTCTAGATGTTTTGGATTGCTACTTCCATAATTCTTGCCCATTGGCCATGCTGGCCTGGACTATTGGAGTTATAGTCTAACACAGGGGTAGGCAGTGTGGTGGCTGTGGGCACCAGGGTGCCCTTGGACACCTATCTTGCCACCCACTAAGGTTCCCTACCTGTACCACTTTTTATTTTGATTTATTTTTAAATAACAAAGTTTCTTACTGGTAGCTGGGATTGCTTCAAAGCAAAGTGATGGCCTCTAGCTGCTCTCCCTCTTTTCCCATGAATGCCTCTGAGACACACGTGGGATCAGAGATGCTCTGAGGAAAGAAGAGAGCAGGTGGCTGCAGGCTGATGCTTTCATCTGCAGCATGCCCATTTTGTGGTGGTGCCCATGACAGTTTCTCAAATTGCCAGATGAGCACAAGGAACCCCAGTGACGAAGCATCTCAGCCCCAGTGACAAAGCATCAACAAACAAGTGAGTTGAGCAACTGTGTGAGTTTAGCAACAGGGCAAGGAAGCCAGGGCAGTTGACTTTTTCCTCCCTATTCCGTACTTACAACCAGTACTGTAAAAAAACAACTATAAATAATTTCCCCACCTTCTCGTAATAAACAACCAAGTTTTCCAGGGAAAACACATTCAAATAAAAAAACAGTTATGAAGGTAGAAAGTCAGCAAGGGGGTGGGGGCTATCCTGTATATTGCACTGAGTGCCACATGTATGACAATCTACTTGCTGGATGGAAGTTGTGGGTGTGTGCTCCATGTAATGAGCTTCTGGCTCTCAGGGAACAAGTGTGTTCCCTTGACACCAAGGTGGCTGACCTGGAGAAGGCAAAGGAGTCAGAGAGATTGGTGGATGAGACCTTCAGGGACCTATTAGCTGTGCCCCACTCCCAGGGTGACAGCTGCTCTGCTGTCATGGAGAATGTGGGTTTTGGGGAAGGAGGGCATCATTCTGAGGAAGAAGGAAATCATTCCTTGGAAGGGACCCATTCCTTGGAAGATGAACAAATATCCTCTCGCACTGAGGATGTGCCTCTGGGGGGAGGGGGCTTGTGGTAGTGGGAGATTTGATCATTAGAAACTAGGGATGTCAGAGAATTTCTCCACGAATCTCAGGGAGGACGAATGCCAACGCATTTGGCCCCCCGAAATTGGTGGAGAAATGGTCTCCCCCCCCCCGGGATGGGACTTACCTTGTGTGAATGTCCCTGGCAGCGGCGGCGGCTCCCGGTGGCGGTTCGGTGGTGGTTCGGTGGCGGCAGCCAGTCTTCCGACCGGCTGCCACCGCCGCAATTTCCAAATAAAAACAAAAACAAAAAAAAGTGATAGGCTACATAAGGGTGCACGAAAGTCACTTACCTGGTCTCGCAGCTTGCTTCACGGTGGGGGGGAGGCGCTTCGCTGCTCCCCCTGAAGTTCAGGCCGGGGGGGGAGGCTTCCCTCCTCGCCCGGCTGAAATTCAGGCCGGGGGGGAGGCTTCCCGCCTCACCTGGCCGAAATTCAGGCCGGGGAGGAGGCGCCTTGCTTCGCCCGGCCACGAAATAAAAAGTAAAACAAAAAACAAAAAACGCCCCCGTGATAGGCTACGTGACGATTTACGTAGCCTACCATGGCTAGATCTGCAAAGTCAGCCGTGATAGGCTATGTTAATCGTCACATAGACTATCACGGGTGACTTAAAAAAAGAAAAAAAAGCGCGTATGCAAATGGCGGCCCCCATAGGGAGCCGCCATTCGCGTTCCTTATTTGGTCGCTGTAGTCTACGTAATCTTTACGTAGACTACAGCGACCAAATAAGGAATGCGAATGGCCGCTCCCTATGGGGGCCGCCATTAGCCATATGCGCTTTTTTTTCTTTTTTTTTTAAAGTCACCCGTGATAGGCTACGTGATGATTTACGTAGCCTATCACGGCTGACTTTGCAAATCTAGCTGTGATAGGCTACGTTAATCGTCACGTAGCCTATCACGGGGGCATTTTTTTTTTTTACTTTTCTTGGAATGGCGGCGGCGGCAGCCGGTCGAAAGACCGGCTGCTGCCCCTGCCCCTATCTGGGGCAGGCATCTGGGGAGAGACACCATATACAGGTGTTTTTATGCCAATGCTAGAAGCCTCTGAGCCAAAATGGGAGAGTTGGAGTGCTTGATTTTAAAGGAAAAACCTGGCTAGAGTGGGCATTACAGAAACCTGGTGGAATGGAGACAGCCAGTGGGATGCAGTCATCTCTGGATATAAACTCTATAGTAAGGACAGGGAAGGGCGTACTCGGGAAGGTGTTGTCCTGCACGTCAAAGAGGGCGTAGTGTTGAGCGGACTGGAACACCTAACAGGGGCAGACTCTTCCACAGAAGCTCTGCAGATGAGAATACCAGGCTCCAAAACTAATTTAGTGCTAGGAACATGCTATTGTCCCCCAGACCAGAATGCTCAGAGTGACCTTGAGATGGAAAATGAAATCAGGGAGGCCTCCAAACAAGGATGTGTTGTAATAATGGGCGACTTCTATTACCCCCACGTTGACTGGATAAATGCACGTTCCAGCCATGACAAAGAGGTTAAATTTCTTGATGCCCTAAACGATTGTGCCCTAGAACAGTTGGGCATGGAATTGACCAGAGGGGAGGCGACCTTGGATTTAATCCTAAGTGGTGTCGCCCAGGACCTAGGACGAGATGTAAATGTTGCTGAAGTTGCAAAATGTTGGGAGAGGATAGTTCATGGAATATCACTTATTTTGGAAAAGAGAGTTCTAAAACACCTGAGTTGACTTTACTCAACCTATACTATGGGGAAAATCAAAATATATTTAATAAAAACTTAGTAGGTATTTTTGTTAGCTGCAGCAAGATTGCTAATAGCCAGGAGATGGAAAGATGCAAAGGGCTTAACTATTGCAAGTTGGTATAACATAACATGGGAAATTGCCCTTTTGGAAAAACTTACAGAAAAACTGAGAACTATAAAAGGCGTAAAAAAGAAGAAACCATTTCATGTGGACTGGTGTATAAATGTTATTAATAAATAACAATACAATACAATACAATACAAAATTACAATAATGTAATAAAAGGTTATTTATACATACAAATATATCCGCAATGAGGACTAAAGTACCCAGCACATTTGAAATGCTTTGGTGGAGTTGAAGAAATAAGTTTATGACGTTTATGTATTAATTATGTATTAGTTTTCATCAAGGACAATATATGTTTATATACGCATCTTGCTGATTGGGTTTGATAAAATTTTCCCAGTGGGTTGTTGTGGAGGGCGGGGGAGAGTTATTATTATTTTTTGTATTGTTTTTATTCTTAGTAAGCAAAAATAACACACACACACACATTTAAATATATATATTTAAAGGAAGGAAGGAGGGATTGTTGAAAAGAGAGAGTGGAGGATAGGAAGCAGGTAGGCAAATATATTTGCAAAGTGGTTGGAAAGAGGGAGGGAGGAGGGAGATTGGTTGGTGTGTGTGTGTGTGTGTGAGAGAGAGAGAGAGAGAGAGAGAGAGAGAGGGAAGCTGGCAGGGAAAGATATACAAAGTGGTTAAAAGGAAGGAGAGAGGGAGGGAGGATAGTTTTAAAGAGAGTGTGGGTATAGGAGGTAGGTAGGCAAATATATTTGCAAAGTAGGTGAAAAGAGAGAGGAAGGCTGGTTTGGTGAGAGAGAGAGAGAGAGAGAGCTAAGAAAGAAAGAAAGAAAGAAAGAAGCTAGCAGGGAAAGATATACAAAGTGCTTGGAAGGAAGGAAGGAAGGAAGGAAGGAAGGAAGGAAGGAAGGAAGGATTCTTGGAAAGAGAAATTGGGAACCATCATGTCATGGACAGATATGGAGAGATACATTTCAATGATTACAACTGAATCTTAAACCCGTGAAGGTTATAATATAAGGTTATTAATGTATTGAAACTCCTGTGACCCCAGTTGACTGTAACTGGATTTCCTATGTAATGTTTGTGGTTTGTCAGAATATATATTTTTTAAAGTAAAGGTTGTTGAACCAATTGGAAACAGTGATCACAGGGCTATCAGATTTAATATATATTTAAGTGGAAAATTGGCCAGGAAGTCCAACACAGTCATATTTGACTTCAAAAGAGGAAACTTCTCTAAAATGAGGGAACTGGTGAAACGGAAATTAAAAGGGGGAGTCAAGAGGATTAAATCCCTTCAAAATGCTTGGAATTTACTCGAAACCACAATAATAGAAGCCCAGCTAAAATACATACCACAGGTTGGGAAAGGTAGCACTAAGTCCAAGAGGTTGCCAGCAGAGTTAATGAGCAGTGTTAAGGGAGCTATTAGAGGAAAGAGAGCTTCCTTCAGGAAGTGGAAGTCTTGCCCAAGTGAAGAGAACATAAGGCAGCACAAGCTTGCAGAAAGGCTATGCAAGCAGACAAGAGATGCAAAAGGCCCTGTGAAGTGCATATCGCCAACAACATCAAGGCCAACAATAAATAATTCTTTAAATATATCAGAAGCAGGAAACCAGCTAGGGAGGCAGTTGGACCACTGGATGACAATGGAGTTAAAGGAGTACTGAAGGAGGACAAGGAGATTGCAGAGAAGCTGAATGAATTCTTCTCATTGGTCTTCGCTGCAGGAATCTGAGGAACTGAGGAAAACAGTGGTGACAAAAGATGAAGTTCTCAACCATATTGGTAAACTGAAAGTAAATAAATCACCAGGCCCAGATGGTATTAATCCCTAGGGATAGTGGAGAATTCCTCCACGGACTCCAATGAGGCTGGATTCTAAAGAATCTGCCCCCCCCCCGGAGTCCGCTGCGAAACGGAGCACTCACCTCTGCCTCGCCCCAGAATCCATCCAAGTTGGATGTGTGTCGGTGTCAATTCTGAGGAGCTGGCCACCTGCTCTGCGTCACTGCTGAATGTCGATATGGCCGGCAGCCATTGCTGCGCTGTATCGCTGTAAGTCTCTGGATGCAAATGGCATAGTGGGTGCCATTTGCGGCTGTATAAAGCTGGTAGATTAGCCTAAATGCAGCCATTTACAGATGCATTTAAGTTAATCTACCAGCTTTACAGCTGCAAATGGTGCCCAGTACGCCATTTGCGTCCCTGTTTTTTTGACGTGATAGGCTATGCAAATATTTGCGTAGCCTATTGCGTGAACAGGCTATCAATGGCTACCAGTCTTGATGGCTATGTGCTACCTCCAGTACCAGAGGCAGTGAGCCTATGTACACCAGTTGTTGGGGAACATGGGTGGGAGGGTGCTGTTGTGCTCATGCCCTGCATATCAGTTCCCAGTTGACAGGTGTTTGGCCACTGTGTGAACAGAATGCTGGACTCGATGGACCCTTGGTCTGATCCAGCAGGGCTCTTCTTATGTTCTTATGTATCCACAGGCCCAAAAAGGTTATCTTGCCCTGGTCTTACACATCTGGAGAGCAACAAGGCTGCCTACCCCTGACTAAACGAGCCTTTGGTTGGAGCCAGCAGGATTCTTCTAATGCTCTTCATTGCTTTATCCAATCTTATGGCATGGCTGTTTTATTCAGAGATTCTCTGAAACATTATCACGTACCACAAGAAAAATCAGCATAACATCAAACCTGCATGTTACGACCCACAAAGTTGAACACAGCCCATCCACCATGTATGGTGGCCCAGTGGGCTTAAGAAACTTCCTATTTTTCTTGCTTGCAATAATACTAATACCAATACCAATACCAATACTAATAGAAAAGGATCATCAAATATCTACCAGGCCACAATACATGGCTGCTTTGGCTTAGTAGGTCACCAGTTGTGCTGGCCCGAATAACATACTGTACAAAGCAACATGAAAATGCATATAATTGGCTGAAGGAATGACCTGCTTAAAACAGAGCAAACAGCTGATCCATTTCACCAGCTGAAAGGTGGGATACCCTGAGAAAGTGAAGCAGGTCACAGTTTGGCACCACTGATAAGATGAGAACATTCTGAAGTCCAGAGTGCACAGATGCTAATGTTTTGTGGCTGTTTGCCAGCTAGGCAGTCACAGAAAGTGCCTGGCAACAGGTGACTTCCATGGCTACGGATCTCTTTTCACCCATCAAAACCTCCACTGCACCTTTACAGAAGTGTTTATAGAGCAGCCGGATGTCATGGCAGCTGCCCTGAAAGGTGTCATATTCACAGCTCCCCCCTAGAAACGTGCACCAGTGGTGAACTTCGATTGCACGTCAGTCACAGCACATTAGGCAATCTTCCAGCCTGCCAGTTCTGCCATGCCCATCTCCAAGCTAAGTGTCATCAGGGAAATTGTAACACTCTGAATTAAGTCTAAAACGAGGGAGATTACATAGCAGCCAACCTGCAAGTGGACTTTCAGCTCAAAGGTAAATGACCTTCATCTCAAGTGCCCATCACTGAAATGGCCCTCGCTGAATTCGTTGGGCATGACTTGCCCTTGTCATTTAACACCTGCACTGAGTGGATGCAAGCCAGTCACTCGGGTAGAATTTTGCATTCAGTTTGTCCATATCCAGGAGAAAACAACTGAGTATCTTCCTTTTTTCCTTTATAGTGTAGTGAGAAATCCTTGACACAGAGTCACCATGCATTAACAGACTTGGGACACATAGTCCTGTTGTGTTGATTGTAAGCCTCCAAACTTGGAGGCTTACAGTCATCCTATGCAGAGTGGGAGGAGCGGCAGGAATGATTTTTGCCTCCCCGACCTCCCACCTTGCACTTTGCACTAGACAGGCTTTTTTGCCCATCTGGCTGGGATGATTTGGAGTGGGAGGGAAGGAGGCTGGAGAGGCCTCAGGATAGTTTGTATCCTGGCCTCTCCAGTCTCCTCCCCTCCTCGCCCACTTGAACACCCTCTTCTCCCCTTCTCCAAGGTTGCGTTCCTGACCTCAGAGGGCAGCTGGCACAGTTCTTTCCATTGCGGCTGCGAGGGGGAGGGAGTGGAGCTACAGTTCCCCCCTCCGAGGTTGGAGCTGGGAATCCAAAGCATCCTATGGCCCCTCAGATGCTGTTTAGGTGCCATAGGATTGCTCCCTTCAATTGTTTTGCCTGTATCTGTAATGCAAATGAGAGCCAACATGATGTAATGAGTTTAGACTGGGGACGGGGGAATCTTTTTTGGCCCAGGGGCCAAATTCCAATTTTGGAATGGTCTCAAGGGCTGCATTCTGGTAGCGGGTGGGGTTGCAGGCATGGGGCAGGACCAAGGACAGATGTCATTCATACCAGTTTTGACGTTTTCTCACTAAACCTACAAAATGCATCTCAATTCTTAGCAAGTTGTCTCAGGAGTAAGCCCCAGGGCAACAGCTCTCATGACCTGCAAAAGCATAGTTCAATGCTGTGCAGGACATTTAAAGTTTAATTGCCTTTAAATACCCTCTTATCTTTGATTACTGATCAGAGATAAGAGAAGAAGATGTTTGCGATCCATATGGGAACCCCTGGGGCCACATCTGTTGCACAGGCCAGGGATTTTCCATCTGTGCTATAGAGTGTCAGACAAGGACTGGGGTGGCCCAGGTTCAAATCCACATCTGGCCATTTAAAAGAAACAGGGTCCACATCCACATCTGGCCATTAAAAGAAACAGAAATCTTGGCCCCATCACTCAGTCTCTCAGCCACACAGGCTTGTTATCAAGGTAAAGAGTGGGGGGACTCTGTAGGGTACCCTAAGATTCTTGGAGGATGGGTAGGATATAAATGCTGGCAACAGCAACATCTGCTGCACTCTGTTGGCTCTTAAATGACCAGCTCTATTTGGCTCCACTCTCCCCGAAACATTTCCATTCAAGCTGGTTATTATAAGAACTTTGTAACTTTACTAACTGGTGCCTGAGGTTGTTTCCTCCCCTCTTCCTTCCTCGTCATTTTTTCCTTTTGTGTCATGTCTTTTAGATTCTAAGCCTGTGAGCCAGGACTGTCTTGTTTTTATTGATCTTATGTTAGCTGTTCTGGGAGCCTATTTAGCTGAACAGTGGGGCAAAAATGCTTAATATAAATAGAAATATAGATAATAATTATTATGTTGCTACTTTGTAAGTACCAGAGATGAAGACAGTGATGGCTGTAAGTGCACTGACTTCACTGAGGTTTGTATTCCAAACCAAGAAATTACGAACTTCAGCAACATCATAACTAGCTGGCTTTAGTCTCACCAGCTTTATGTCTCTTGGTGACAGATTTCCCCCCAAACCTGTTATATACGGAATGTAAATGTAGTTTCCTGAATTAGTTACCCCCTTTCCAAGAACACCGATTTCCGATCCAAGACAGAAAGTGGGCAGCAGCCTCGCATAGAAAAGTTTGGGTGGAACTGGAGATCCCTGGGATATATGCTGCTTTGGTGAACACAAAAGGGCGTGCTCAGAAGCATGGTAGTAAGAGGGTTAAAAGGAATGTGCTCACTGTTCTGCACAGGAAGTAGATGGAATATCCTCTTCCAGTTTTAAAGGCCTGTTTGAGAAGGCAGCAGTGACAAGATTCTGCCTTTCCTCTTTGGACATCTCCCCCCTCAAAATTAATCAAATGAGCTAATACTGACATTACTGTTTCTGAATGACCGAGTAACTTCTCCTCAATTTCAAATTTATTTCAAATTGTTCTCCCTTCCCAAGTGAAAATATTGTTCAGCAGCAGGCAGTACAAGATCAAGAAAGGCAGCAGGATCCCTACCTGTCAAGTGAGCCATTTCAGAGAGATGGCAAATGGTTAAGAGACAATTGTCAGTATGTCATTTATTTATTTATTTATTTATTTATTTATTTATTAAATTTATTAATCGCCCATCTGACTGGTCACCCAGCCACTCTGGGCGATGTACAACCCACCATAAAACAATTTAAAACAATAAAATTTTACCATAATTTTTTTTTTTTAAATACCCTAGCCCACCCCAAATGCCTGCCTGAACAACCACGTTTTTAATGCACGACGGAAGCTCATTAAAGAGGGGGCATGATGGAGGGGGTATTTTCACACTTGCTGTGACTTGCCTATTGGCTCACTCTTCTCCTGACTGGGTCTGGTTCCAACATTACATTCCCCTAGGCTGCAGAGAAAATGGCTGGAGATGCTTACTTTTGTATTGCCAAAACAGTCAGATGTGGGTATGGGGCATGAGAGTACCTCTGAGGATATGGGGAGCTTTTTTGGCGCTATAAGCCACAGTTTAAGAAGGATATCAACAAAATGGAAACTGTCCAGAGGAAGATGACAAAGATGGTGGAGGCCTGGAGACCAAGTCTTAAGAGGAAAGGTTGAAGGAGTTGGAGGTGTTTAGTCTGGAGAAGAGATGATTAAGAGGCATTGGAGAGCCAAATTCATATATTTGAAGAGTTGTCACATATACGATGGAGCAAATTTGCTTTCAGTTGCTCCAGAGGGTAGGACTCGAAGGTGCAGGTACAAATGACAAGAAAGGGGATTTTCACTAAACATTAGGAAGAACTTCCTGATATTACAAGCTGTTCAACAGTCAAACTGACTGCCTCAGAAAGTGGTGGACTTTCTATTATATGATTCTATGAAACACACACAATGTTTTTTCTTTAAACATTTAGTTTAGTCAACTTCCAGCATGCTGACGAAACCAAGCAGGACAGAAGAAAGGCTGGGAAAGTGGGTACCTTCTACCATAAAGGAGAGCTTCCCTCCCCAAACCCTGCTCCATGTGCTTTTTCACCTGGGGTTCCTGAGGTCAGTTGTTGGAGCTGGAGGCATGAGCATAGCGGCTGAGGGACTAGGCTGGAACTAAAAATGCAGCGCACAGAAGCTACTGCTGTATTCCTTATATTTGTCCTAGGTTTGGCAAATACAAAGGCTCCAGACTGCCTGCCAATCAGAGGGGCTGATACAGCAAACCTATATTCCTTTCTGTGCCTGAAGAAGCTCTGAGGCTGGAGCACACACAGTTCCAGGTAGCCCAGGCCTCAGCTCTAGGCTGTGAGGCTGAACTGCTACAGTCCCTGAAATATACCAGTGTGAAAAAAGCTGAAACACTGAGAAAGTCCCAGAGGGTGCCACTGACAATTATCCCTTCTCCTCCAAAATGATATGTCACTTATTTATTTAACAATATTTATGAATTGCTTATATTAACGTACAGAGGGCAAGATTACCTTTCTGAGAATACCTGTTGGGAAAGGTATGTTTTTAGTAGGCACCGACAACCCAGAAGGGTTGGTACCTGCCTAATTTGTTGTGGTAGGGAGTTCCAAGGAGTGGGTGCTATGGCACTAGAAGCCCTATTCGAAGCAATGATGGATTGAACCTCCAAAATCTTGGGTACCACCATTTTTTAAATATGTGTCTGCCTGTGGTTATGTGTACGAATTGTGTAGTGCCATGGAGAGAGGGCCAGACAAAGAGCCAAAAGGAACAAGTCATAATCATCTAAGGATGCTCAGGTAAAAGCAGTGTACTTGAAAACTGGCAAAAACATATTTATATCATGTGCAGCATATGGACTACCAAGGATGATTTCAAACAAAGGCATGCAACGCACTTATTGTTGTTTCCATAAGCACTGCTAGCATCCATGTTATGTTCAAAGGACGTCTTTAATTCCAGCTGATGTGTACCTTAAGGAGAAAAAAAAGCTACATATTGAAAGCCTGCCAGATACCACATCTGCCTCTCTTTGCACCTCAAAGGGTGAAACCAAACAGCAAGGTGGTGAAGACGAGTAAACCTATAAATTAACATTGTGAAGGCTACCCTCTCTCTTTCTGTCAAACAACTGTAGGTGATGTTTTCCCCCTGCCCTAGGGAAAAACAAAACAAACCCTCACACAATCTAGTTACCGGTTGTCTCGCTGGCAAATGCAATCTGCAACACCTGTGCAACAGATACACACAGATGTACGAATCCGGCTGTTGATCCATCTGTAGATGGCAGTGGATGGAAATGTTTGTCATTGAATAGGTGGGAAGGAGGACAGATTCATGTACAGCACAGTTAAGAGATCTGTTTCCTTCCCACTGTTCATTATTTGTATCTTGTGTTGTGTTCATATTTTTTCCCCTTCATGCTAGGGTTGTGGTAGTTCTAATTTAGACAAGATGACCCTAGACACTGCATGAGTGGGGTCCAAAGCCCCCGGACTCCTGTGTCTTAACAAGGCAAGTTGAACCCGTTTTACCTGATTATATTTCCAAATATTATGTGGTCTTGTATCTTAATAAAATGATTCAGAGTTATGTTTTGTTCTTTAGGTTTTTTGTTTTGTTTTTTAAAATCTAAGTATGTTATTTTGTCCACAACTTCGTATCTCTGTTTCCTATGCGATACGTTGGTGGTGTGTAAATTTTTACAAACAGCTTCTATTATCTTTTGAATCCACAAAACAACAAAGGCGATAATTATAGTCTGAAGAGGCTATAGTGTTTCAAACAAGCCTACAGTGGTGGTATTACAAAGAAAACGTTTGGTTTGCCTACAGCTTTTGCTGCGCTCAAAGACATCCCAATTATGCTTCGTATTTTAGCTGAAAACTTCTATCCTTAAACGAAAACAGCTTGTCTGAAACCCCTTAGAATTCTCCCTTTTTAATTTCTCTCAATTCTTCTGTGAATAAAAATGGTCCAAATTGTGGATACAGCAGGAGAGGGTTGTTTTTTCCCTCTTGCACAAACTATGTCTGGCTTTGTGAAATAGGTACTTTTTTGTAGTTGGGGAGGGGGAGAAAGGAATGATGAGGGGGATAAATGTATGTCATTTAAAACCTCTTATGTACATCTGCTACTTGTCAACTCGTGATCTTCTGATCCTTGAATATTTGGCAACCCTGTGATTTGCGATAATGGAATTACTAGGAAAAGTTATCAACAAAGACATTACATTATAAATGGGAATAGTAAGGCTTCAGATGTTTTTAGAGATGAATGAACTTTGAAAAGGATGTAATGGTACTGGGGGGGGGGAGGGGGACCTGAATGTTGTGAACCTTTCAAAGGAACCACGTAGGTTTTTAAATATATGGCCAACATAAACATTACACGGGCCAGATCCTAAACGGGAATAAATCATGGTACATGGCGATCTGCTGACATACTGATCTGGATTGTGTATGACTATGATTATTTCACAGTTATTTAGATCCAACACTCAGGACTGGATTAACCATTGCGCTAAGGACTCACTACCCTTGGACTCACTACCCTTATTTCATTTAACTTTCAAAGGACCTGAGCTGTCTTGCAAAGTGCTTTGCTTAGAATCTAAGCCTTAGATGAAGGTACACAACCTGCCTGCCTTACCTTAGCTGCCAATGACATCATTTAGAAAATCAAACTGCAAATGAAACTGATCTGAACAAAGGTGAAGTGAATATTAGATTTCAAAACTGGAGAGGAGGAGATCCGCATTGTGATCAAGTGGCTCCTCCATAAAGCGAGAGAATTGACTGGTCTGTGATGAGAACTCACACATTCTCCATGTTCAGACATTCTAACAGTCTCAGCTGCTATGGGGTGGAGGAAAGCATGCAACCGTCTTATATATACACTTTCCTTAATAAGAATTTGTGAAATTTTATGTTTGGGGTGATTTTGTTCCTCATTCTCACAATAATGTTTTTATATGAATTGAATAAAGTGCAAATTCCGGCAGATAAATATTTCTGTATATATTCATTTCTGTTCTGAATTGGTATTATTCTGACCTCTTGGAGACCCCTATGTCCAGGCATCTCAATGGTTAAGGTCAGAACACTGTGGACTCTCTCACCTGTTTGACTTTTCTTTCATTTTTACCTTCAGCATGTGTCTTCATGGTAGATACGATGTACCATCAAGAAGCCCAGAGGAAAAAGATTTAAACAATTGGTTGATGGAGCACCGAATAGTCACAAAAATCAATAAAGCAAGTAGATAGCAGAAGCAGACCAACAAATAGTCCCTGTAATTTTGCAATGTTGTCCTTACTTCAATGATTTTACATTTAAGGACATGCTCAAGAGATGAGTGAGCCATGTTTCATGCTTGATATTGTGGCAAAGACTTTGTATGGATTCACGTTCACTTTCAAGTGCCACTTGTATCTCCATCTGCAACTTGGGTTTTGAATCAGATACCTCCTGTTGGGTTGAACTAATTTGCTCTCCTTCTCCTCCTTCTTTAACTTTTCTTTAATCAAATATAAGGGATTATGGCCTATGGCAGTTTCCCTCAAATTTCTCAGAGGTGAAACACAATTTTTTTCTGAATTAAGATTGAAGGCACTCTTTTATACCTGAAAAAGGTTTCTTTTTAGGGCAGGGTTGACCTCCAGCTTTCATCACCCCCAGCCAGCTTAGCCAATGGTCAGTGATGTGGAGAGGTGTATCCAACATCTGGAGGGCCACAGGTTCCCCACTTATTTTAGAGTATGTGAGAGTAAGGACTTCTGCATCAGTTGGCCTCTTGTGGCATGCTAGTATGTCTGGATATGTAATTTTTAGGAATTATTGGCCCTGTGGTCTCACCTTAAGCAATAAGCCACCTAACTTTCTCTGAAATGCTATCTGTTCCATGTGCAGCAGACAGGCAAAGCTGAGGGGTCTCAATGTATGGATGAGACTGTGGTATAAGGTGGAAGGGTTTAGATTTGTTAGGCACCTGGGGAAACTTTGGGCCTAGCTTGGTCTGTACAAAGGGGATGGGGTCCCTTTGAACCAGAATGGAAGCAGTCTGCTGGCACTCGGTGTCAAAAAGGTGGCAGAGCAGCTTTTCAACTGAATCCTGGATGAAAGCAGAAAAGCAGCAGAGCTTAGTTCAGGCTGAATCACCCCTTGGGGCTAAGGGTGAAAGTACTTTTGATTGCCCAAATGGAGATGCAGTGGTGTCAGGCTCCCAGGTGACCGGAGCCCAGGAGAGATGTCTTTGGAGATTCTACAGCAAGCCCTGCTGCCACAGATGATATGGGCAGCCTGAGGAGCCCTGGCTCTCCTCTCCTAGGGCCCCAAAGAACCCACTTGGCCCCATCCCAAGCCCTGCCTTGGTCCCCTGCTCTCTTCCTTTGTCCTGTAGCAAGCAGTAGACCAGATGAGTGACTCAGAGTCATTGTTGGACTGCATGCCTGGCTGCCAGAAGACCTTTTTCTCCTACAGTCTACTTAGAAGGAAGGAGCAACTCAGGAGCAAGGGGCTACCTGGGAGGAGGGAAAAGTCCCAGCTGCAGACAAGGAGGAAGCAGACCTAGCTAGAACAGTTGAACCAGGGATCCTGCTTTCTCAGGTAAGCCTGGCTTGAAAAGTTTTATTAGGACCAGAAGGTTATCATCTAGCAAACTACTGCAAGGAAGTCAGTAGTGCATTTAGGGCTGGATCTTGGGGCCAAGGGCAAGCAACCCACAACTCTGGAGACCCCCAAATGACATATATGTCGGCATATGAAATGCCTACATATAAAAATACAACTTTCTAGCAATTATACAGAGCCTTGCTGCTTCTTTCTGCCCCAACAATTTCCTTGCTATTTCTCTCCTTTCCCCATCCCTTCTTCTAGCCTTCTTCTTTCTCTACTTTCCTAGCTCCTAGCCTTGCTCTTTCTCTACCACTTAACCGTATATAGAATCATAGAATCACAGAATAGTAGGGTTGGAAGGGGCCTACAAGGCCATCGAGTCCAACCCCCTGCTCAATGCAGGAATCCAAGTCAGAGCATCCCTGACAGATGGCTGTCCAGCCTCGTTTTGAATGCCTCCAGTGTGGGAGAGCCCACCACCTCCCTAGGGAATTGGTTCCATTGTCGTATTGCTCTAACAGTCAGGAAATTTTTTCTGATGTTCAGCTGGAATCTGGCTTCCTGTAACATGAGCCCATTCTTCCGTGTCCTACACTCTGGGATGATCAAGAAGAGATCCTGGCCTTCCTCTCTGTGACAACCTTTCAAGAACTTGAAGAACACTATCATATCTCCCCTCAGTCTTCTCTTCTCAAGGCTAAACATGCCCAGTTCTTTCAGTCTCTCTTCATAGGGCTTTGTTTCCATTCCCTTGATCATCTTTGTTGCCCTCCTCTGAACCCTCTCCAGCTTGTCTGCATCCTTCTTAAAATGTGGTGCCCAGAACTGGACACAGTACTCCAGATGAGGTCTAACCAGTGCTGAGTAGAGGGGAACTAGTACTTCCTGGGATTTGGAAGCTATGCTTCTATTAATGCAGCCCAAAATGCCATTTGCCTTTTTTGCAGCCATATCACATTGTTGGCTCATATTCAGCTTGTGATCGACAACAATTCCAAGATCCTTCTCGCTTGTAGTGTTGTTGAGCCACATATCCCCCATCTTGGAACTGTGCATTTGGTTTCTTTTTCCTAGGTGCAGAACTTGACATTTATCCCTATTAAATGTCATTCTGTTGTTTTCTGCCCAGCGCTCCAGTCTATCAAGATCACTTTGAATTTTGTTTCTGTTTTCCAAAGTATTAGCTATCTCGCTCAATTTTGTGTCATCTGCAAATGTGATCAGCATTCCCTGCACCTCCTCCTCCACGTCATTAATAAAAATGTGGAAGAGCACTGGGCCCAGGACTGAGCCCTGCGGTACCCCACTCGTTACCTCTCCCCAGTTTGAGAAGATCCCATTGATAAGCACTCTTTGAATCCGATTCTGTAGCCAAATGTGGATCCATTGGATCATTGTTTCATGTAGCCTACTTTGAGCTAGTTTGCTCATCAGGATATCATGGGGCACTTTGTCAAAAGCTTTGCTGAAGTCAAGGTATTTATGTCAACAGCATTCCCACAGTCCACAAGGGAGGTGACTTGATCAAAAAAAATGATATCAGATTCGTCTGGCAGGATTTGTTCTTGACAAATCCATGTTGGGTTCAAGTAATCACTGCATTGTTTTCAAGGTGCTTACAGATGAATTGCTTTATAATTTGCTCCAGAATTTTCCCAGGGATTGATGTCAGACTGACTGGTCTGTAGTTCCCAGGTTCCTCCTTTTTGCCTTTTTTTGAAGATAGGGACAACATTAGCCCTCCTCCAGTCATCTGGCACTTCACCCATCCTCCATGATTTCTCAAAGAAAATAGAAAGCGGTTCTGAGAATTCTTCTGCCAGTTCCTTTATTACTCTAGGATGCAGTTCATCTGGCCCTGGAGATTTAAACTCATTCAAAGTAATTAGGTGTTCCTTGTCCATATGCCTATCCATCTCAAGCTGCAATCCTGCTACTTCAGCCTGTACTTCACCTTTGCCAGGGTCTATGACCCCTTTTGGGAGAAGACTGAGCCAAAGTAGGAATTGAGCACCTCTGCCTTTTCTTTGTCATCTGTTATCATTTTGTCATCCTTATTTAATAGCTGAACCACCATTTCTTTCCTCTGTCTTTTATTGTGCATGTAGCTGAAGAAAGCCTTTTTGTTGCTTTTAGCATCCCTCACTAACCTCAGCTCGTTCTCAGCTTCAGCCTTCCTGACGCCACCCCTGCAATTCTGTGCTACCTGCCTGTACTCTTCCTTTGTTGCTTGGCCTTCTTTCCACTTTTGATATGTGTCATTTTTTTCTTTTCAGGTCATCTCTAAGCTTTTTGTGAAGCCACATTGGCTTCTTCTGTTGTCTTCCACCTTTTCTTCTTGTTGGAATTGTTTGTAATTGTGCCTTGAGAATTTCTTTTTTTTAAAGCTCCCACCCATCTTGGACTCCTTTTCTCATTAGAGTTGCTTGCCATGGGACCTTAGTGATCATTGTTCTGAGTTTATTAAAATCAGCTTTCCTAAAATCCAGGGTACGCATTTGACTACACTCGGCTTTTGCTTCCCTTTGAACCAAGAACTCAAGTACAACATGGTTGCTTTCCCCCAGAATACCTGTAACTGCTACTTTATCCACTAAGTCATCTCTGCTGGTTAGGATCAAGTCAAGGATAGCCAATCCTCTAGTTCCTTCCTCTACTTTCTGTAGGAGGAAGTTATCCACCACACAAGTCAGGAATTTTCTGGAGGGGGCATGTTTTGCAGGATTTGTCTCCCAGCAAATATCGGGGAAATTGAAGTCCCACATTACTGCTACATCATGCTTCCTTGAAACATTGGCTATTCACTTTTCAAAAGTTTCATCCTCGTCTTCTCCTTGATTGGGTGGCCAGTAGTAGACTCTGACCACCACGTTCCTTTTATTCTTTGCTCCATTTATTTTGATCCAGATGCTGTCAATGGGGCTACCAAGCTCATCCTCCTGTATTTCTGTGCAGAGATATGTATTTTGCACATACAGTGCAACCCCACCTCCCTTTCCGTTCCTCCTGTTCGTTTTGAACAAGTTATATCCTTCAATTGCTGTATTCCAGTCATGGGAGTCATCCCACCAAGTCTCAGTTATACCTATCAAGTCATAATTTCCCTCTTGTATTAAGACTTCAAGTTCGTTCTGTTTGTTTCCCATACTCTGGGCATTAGTATATAGACATCAGAGACCATGTGCTTCATAGTCTGGCTTTCTTCCTACATGTGTCTGAAGACTATTATTGGGCTGTATTAGAGCTGTTCTCTCCGTTGCGGTGCATGAGCCTTCGTCCATTGTTACCCCCAACTTTACATCTCCCTTCCCCATAGGATTCAGTTTAAAGCCCCCCCTGATGAAGTTCTTCATGCTGTGGCCAAACACATTCTTCCCAGGCTTTGTGAGGTGCAACCAGTACCTTGCCAACAGTCTATCTTCCAGGAAGTATAGCCCATGGTCCCAGAATCCAAATCTTTCACGTCAGCACCACCTTCGTAGCCAGTCATTCACCTGGAGTATTTTTCTTTCCCTTTCTATCCCTCTTCTAACTGCTGGAAGGATGGATGAGAAAACTATCTGGGCCCCAAAGATCTGGAGTTTCCTTCCCAAAGCTTCAAAGTCTGATGTGATTTCTTCATAGCTCTGCTTGGTGGTATCATTTGTTCCCACATGGATGAGAAGGGATACCTGTCAGTGGGCTTTATGAGTGCAGGCAACCTTTCAGTCACGTCTCTAATCCATCCTCCCAGGAGACAACATACCTGGTGTGTCCACAGGTCTTTGTGACATACTTGGGTTTCGATCCCACGCAGCAAGGAGTCTCCCACTACTACTACTTTTATCTTCTTGTTGTAAGCCTGGGTTTCATTGCCTCTGCTTGACTGACCTTCAGCCTCTTGCTCACTCTCATGCAGCCCTGTGATTCTTCCTCTGCAGGCTGTCCTCCAGGCTCATCCTCAAGTACCTGGAATCGGTTCCACAGCTCCACTGCTTCCACTGGTGCAGAGTGGCATCTAGTTCTTCTTCTCTTAACTGTCACCCTTTTCCAAGGAGTATCCTCTACTAGGGATGGACGAAAGTCACTTACCTGGTCCTGCAGCTTGCTTCGTGGTGGGGGGGAGGCGCTCCGTTCCTCCCCGCTGAAATTCTGGCTGGGCGGGAGGCGCCCCGTCCCTCCGGCCGAAATTCTGGCCAGGGGGGAGGCGCCCTGTCCCTCCGGCCGAAATTCTGGCCGGGGGGGGGAGGCGACCCGTCCCTCCGGCTGTGAATCCTCCTGGCCGGCTGGGATGCAAATGGTGGCGGCCGGAGCCGCCACCGTTTGCGTCCCTGCAGTCAGCCGTGATAGGCTACGTAAATCCTTACATAGCCTATCATGGCTGACTTTGGGGGAAAAAAAAAAGGCACGTACGCAAATGGCGGTGCCCATGGGTGCCGCCATTTGCGTTCCTTATTTGGGCACGTGTAGTCTACGTAAACATTTACGTAGACTACGGCGAAAATAAGGGCAACGCAAATAGCGTTGCCCTTATTTTCGCCGTAGTCTATGTAAATGTTAACGTAGACTACATGTGCCCAAATAAGGAATGCAAATGGCAGCGCCCATGGGCGCCGCCATTTGCGTACGCGCTTCCCCCCCCCCAAAGTCAGCCGTGATAGGCTACGTAAGGATTTACGTAGCCTATCACGGTGTTTTTTGAAAATCTAGCCGTGATAGGCTACATAAATCTTTCCGTAGCCTATCACGTTTGTTGTTGTTGTTGTTTCTTTACTGGGAAATGGCGGTGGAAGACCGGCCGCTGCCGCCGCCGCTGCCGAACCGCCGCCGGGAGCCGCCAGTACCAGGGACATTCGTGCAAGGTAAGTCCCATCCTGGGGGGGTGGCGGGGTGGTGGCGGACCGTTTCTCCACCAATTTTGGGGGGCCGAATGCGTTGGCATTCGGCCTCCCGGAGATTCGTGGAGAAATTCTCTGACATCCCTATCCTCTACTCCATTTTTCCTCACCTCAGCATTTCCCACTTCTGCCTCAGCTTGCTGTTGCTCTTCTAGCTTCTGGTCTTCACTTTGCTGCTGTAGTTCCCCCATTCTGTCCAAGAACTCTTCATGTTCTCTTATTCCCCGGAGGGTCGACAGTCGCTGCTCCAGTCCACTTACTGTTTCTTCCAGCAGCGTGATCAACTTGCACTTGTTGCAGGTGTAGGCCATGTTGTTCTCAGGCAAGAAAACAAACATTGCACACACCTTGCAGGTCACCACCACTGGAGAGTCTTGTCCTTCCATAAAGGGCCTCTATTCCCTTTTTGTGTCTAGCTTTCTGATTGTTCTAGACTAGCCTGTGCCTGCTCTTCTCTACTCAGTAGAGGTTAAAAGCAGAGTCCCACTGGTGTGGAAGTGTGTGTTACAAGACAAATAAATGGGGAAAAAAAGTCTATTAAAAAGAAAAAAAAGTAAAAAAGAAAAATGTTAGGGGCCTCCCTCTTGACCTCCCCTGCCGAACTCCCCTGGCCAACTCCTGTTTGCTCCCCCTGTCCGCATGCTTTGGTCGCTCTCTCTCTGGGAGCATGCTTGCTTCTGTAGTCCCTGGACCAGCTGGAGCAGCTTGCTCTGCTCTGCTCTCCTCAGCTGGGAGGCGGGAAACAGCATATCTTTCTGTTTCTCTCCACTCCCAGCCTCTAGCCTCACTATCTCCCTTCCCACACCTCTTTACCTGTTTCTCCCTCCTCCTAGCCTCTACCCTCAGTCTTTCTCTCCCCTCTACCCCTATGTCTTGCAGTTTTCCTCACCCTCCCAGCCTCTGGCCTCACAGTTTCTCCCCCGCTCACCTCTTTTGACTAGCCACCCCCCATGGCAGCCATTAGATGACTAGCCACATCCTCCATGGGAGCCATTTTGGAGTGGTGCCCGCAGCAGTTTTTCAAATTCCCAAATATGTCCATGGCTCCAAAAAGGTTGGGGATCCCTCACCCAGAGAGTGGCTGCTGATGGGGGCAGCAGCAAACTGGCCCAGAATCAGCACCTGGGCTGGCATGGGGATTCTGAGGCCCACTGCCAGTTGCTGCAGCAGCCTTTCTTCTTGCCTCATAGTCCGGGGGCAGGGTGGCCAGGCATGTCCATGGTTACAGACGGTCATTTTATTATTTTTGCTTTACAAATATATTATGCTTTTCTACAACAAAATGGTGCTTATTCCCAAGTAAATCTGTATAGCACCAGGGCAGCAGAACCAAACTCCATTTTATTTCTGATGTTGTGGTGGTGCTATGATTTAAGTGAGTTGGAAAGCGTTTTATTAGGGCCAGAAGGTCTGGACTACAGGTGTAAGGACATCTCCTTGGAGAGTGTAACCTATGGCTTGCAGCTCCTCTACCTGGACAGGCTGAATCTCCACCAGACACCTCCCAGCCCTGGGTCATGAGTTCAAGACTCACTTTAGGATTGATTGCTGTCAGAGGAGGGCCAGACCTAATTGCATGATTATTGCTGGCAGAACAGATACACCAGCAAGTAGACTGCTACTTCTAAATTTTAGCCCGCATTGTGTTGGCTAACTTCATCCATATCTTCACAGATATTCTTGAGTTTTCTCCTCAAAAATATTAAGAGATGACAGTTAATGGATGCTTTTATTAGATTCAAAGCTCCGTTTTGGCCTTTTCAGGAGATAGACCATGATGATGATCAGGCCACGGATAATGTATTTGTTAACGATTTCTTCTTCTCCTTCCTTTTCTTTTTTATTTTTAAAAGAAAAAACATTAAAAGCCATTACTCCTCATTGAGATAATTCTGGCAACATTATACTGTAGAAGTGCACCTTTTGTGTAACAACAAAATGACAAAATTGAAATGTTAAAAGTAGAGCGTCTGAACAAAAGCCTGTGAAATCATTTAGACAAGATCATTGTCCTGCCATTGTGAAAGAACAGGGAAGTGACAGAATGGGGCACAAAAAAAGAGAGAGAGGCACTTGTCACAATAAGGTAAAGAGGATTCCTCTTTATTCAATCTATCCTACTTGGAAGGGTTTTCGGCTAACGACAGAGCACCCTCCTCTGGCAGCTTGCCCAAAATGAAAGTCTTCAAATTGGAGATGGGAAAACCTCTTTAACAGGGCAAAGAAACCTCTTGTAGTTTGATCCTGTAGCTTTTCTTTAACAAAGGGGTATCACACTTTGAGTGATGCATGATTATTCATGTATAGAATCAGATACTTGCTTCCAGCATCAAGGGCAAACATACTTCCAGCAGTATTTGGTCATATAATCACAACTATAGGTAGTGTTCCTGAACTTTTCCCCCACATCCCTTTACTTTAGCTAATACTGTTGCTGTGGTGGGAGTGAAGCACCTGTCCAGAGGACTGGACCAAGCCTTCCACAAGCTCGCCCATCTCTGGTCCTTCATCTTTCCATTTGCACATTACTCCCTCCAAAGAAAGAAGCTGCAGAAGAATTTGGGTATGGTCCAAGGGGAGCTAGAAAGCAGCTGAAGAGGGAAGCAGTGTATGGCTTGGGCAGGGGAAGAGGAGGAATACTGGGAAATAGATGGGGCAAGCAAGTAATGCCTTAATATAGAATGGGGGATTGTTGTTGCTGTTATTGCATTTATATCCCACCTTTTTTCCTCTTGCAAGGAATCCAAGGCAGCTTACATTATCCTCCTTCTCTCCATTTTATCCTCACAACAACAACCCTGGGAGGTAGGCTGGGCTAAGAGTCTGTGACTGGCCCAAAGTTACGCAGTGAGCTTCCGTGGCCAAGTGGGGACTAGAACCCAGATCACCTGACTCCCAGCCCAACACCCTAGCCACTACACCACACTGGCTGTCTGTTTGAAGTAACAGTGAGGCTGGAGTCAAAATGTAGGTCAGATATGAAGCTACCACCACTTAGGTTTTGGTTGTAGGTATAGATGTTCTAAAGATCAACACACCATAGGAACCTGGAATATAAGTTCTATGAGCCAGGGTAAATTGGCTGTGGTTACTGGGGAGATGTCAAGATTAAATATAGACATTTTGGGTGTCAGTGAACTGAAATGGACTGGAATGGGCCACTTCACATCAAATGACCACCAGATCTACTACTGTGGACAAGAGGACCACAGAAGAAATGGAGTAGCCTTCATAATTAATAATAAAGTGGCTAAAGCAGTGCTTGGATACAATCCAAAAAATGACAGAATGATCTCAATTCGAATTCAGGGTAAGCCATTTAACATCACAGTGATCCAAATATACGCCCCAACCACAGATGCTGAAGAAGCAGAAGTAGATCAGTTCTATGAGGATCTGCAGCACCTACTGGACAGTACACCCCAAAAAGATGTTATTTTCATTACAGGAGTCTGGAATGGGTAGTCAAACGACACCTGGAATAACAGGCAAGCATGGTCTGGGAGAACAAAATGAAGCAGGACATAGGCTGATAGAATTTTGCCAAGACAACTCACTGTGCATAACAAACACTTTCTTCCAACAACCTAAGAGACGACTTTATACATGGACTTCAACAGACAGTAGACACCAAAATCAGATTGACTACATCCTTTGTAGCCAAAGGTGGCGGACATCTATGCAGTTGGTAAAAACAAGACCTGGAGCTGATTGTAGTTCAGATCACGAACTTCTTATTGCACAATTTAGAATCAGGCTAAAGAGAATAGGGAAGACCCACAGATCAGTTAGATATGAGCTCACGAATATTCCTCATGAATATGCACTGGAGGTGAAGAATAGATTTAAGGGACTAGATTTAGTAGATAGGGTCCCGGAAGAACTATGGACAGAAGTTCGCAATATTGTTCAGGAGGCGGCAACAAAAAACGTCCCAAAGAAAAAGAAAACCAAGAAGTCAAGATGGCTGTCTGCTGAGACACTGGAAGCAGCCCAAGAAAGAAGGAAAGCAAAAGGCAACAGTGGTAGGGGGAGATATGCTCAATTAAATGCAAAATTCCAGAGGTTAGCCAGAAGAGATAAGGAATTATTTTTAAACAAGCAATGCGCGGAAGCAGAAGAAGATAATAGAATAGGAAGGACAAGAGACCTCTTCCAGAAAATTAGAAACATCGGAGGTAAATTCCAGGCAAAAATGGGTATGATCAAAAACAAAGATGGCAAGGACCTAACAGAAGCAGAAGAGATCAAGAAAAGGTGGCAAGAATATACGGAAGATCTGTATAGGAAGGATAATAATATCAGGGATAGATTTGATGGTGTGGTCAGTGAGTTAGAGCCAGACATCCTGAAGAGTGATGTTGAATGGGCGTTAAGAAGCATTGCTAATAACAAGGCAGCAGGAGACAACGGTATCCCAGCTGAACTGTTTAAAATCTTGCAAGATGATGCTGTCAAGGTGATGCATGCCATATGCCAGCAAATTTGGAAAACACAAGAATGGCCAACAGATTGAAAAAAATCAACTTATATCCCCATACCAAAAAAAAGGGAAGCACCAAAGAATGTTCACACTATCGAACAGTGGCACTTATTTCACATGCCAGTAAGGTAATGCTCAAGATCTTGCAAGGTAGACTCCAGCAATTCATGGAACGAGAATTGCCAGATGTACAAGCTGGGTTTAGAAAAGGCAGAGGAACTAGAGACCAAATTGCCAATATCCGCTAGATAATGGAGAAAGCCAGGGAGTTTCAGAAAAACATCTATTTCTGTTTTATTGACTATTCTAAAGCCTTTGACTGTGTGGATCATAACAAATTGTGGCAAGTTCTTGGTGGTATGGGGATACCAAGTCATCTTGTCTGCCTCCTGAGGAATCTGTATAACGACCAAGTAGCAACAGTAAAACAGACCATGGAACAACGGACTGGTTTAAGATTGGGAAAGGAGTACGGCAGGGCTGTATACTCTCACCCTACCTATTCAACCTGTATGCAGAACACATCATGTGATGTGCTGGGCTTGATGAAGCCAAGGCTGGAGTTAAAATCGCTGGAAGAAACATTAACACTCTCAGATATGCAGATAATACCACTTCGATGGCTGAAAGCGAGGAGGAGCTGAGGAACCTTCTGACGAAGGTGAAAGAAGAAAGTGCAAAAGCTGGGATGCAGTTAAACCTCAAAAAAACCAAGATTATGGCAACCAGCTTGATTGAGAACTGGCAAATAGAGGGAGAAAATGTGGAGGCAGGGACAGACTTTGTCTTTCTAGGTGCAAAGATTATTGCAGACACTGACTGCAGCCAGGAAATCAGAAGATGTTTACTCCTTGGGAGGAGAGCAATGACAAATCTTGATAAAATAGTGAAGAGCAGAGACATCACACTGACAACAAAGGTCCACATAGTTAAAGCAAAGGTATTCCCCGTAGTAACCTATGGCTGCGAGAGCTGGACCATAAGGAAGAATGGACTGCAAGAAGATCAAACCAGTCCATACTCCAGGAAATAAAGCCAGACTGCTCACTTGAGGGAATGATATTAAAGGCAAAACTGAAGTACTTTGGCCACATCATGGGAAGACAGGACACCCTGGAGAAGATGCTGATGCTAGGGAAAGTGGAAGGCAAAAGGAAGAGGGGCCGACCAAGGGCAAGATGGATGGATGATATTCTGGAGGTGACGGGCTGGACCTTGGGGGAGCTGGGGGTGGCGACGGCCGACAGGAAGTTCTGGCGTGGGCTGGTCCATGAAGTCACGAAGAGTTGGAAGCGACTGACCGAATAAACAACAACAATAGAAAGAACTGCAAGGTGCAAGGTTATGTATACTCTATGCTAAAGATATAAATTATGTTGTGCCAAATTAACACCAGTTCTTGGTATATTATATAAATTAAGCAAATTTGCATATACTGATTGTTTTGCATTATTCTCCAATTCCCAGGAAGTAGGCAAGAAACTATGCATGGCATGGTAGTCAGGGGATATCTTGCTTCTTCTCTGCTTTAGCTCTTGAGATTTCACCAGACATAGTTTGCACATGTAAAAGTTCATCATCAGCACCATGAGGACTAGAGATTTGAATCTTACGCACACACAGACGCACACCTCAGATTCTCTGAGGTTCCACATAGTACCGGATTCTGCTTCGGAACAGTGCAACAGCAGAATCACAGCATACATATAGACTTGTGGTAACACTGGAAGCGGAATGCAGGTTGGCTCATGCCCCCAGGAGAGGAAGCAAACCAATTTGTAACTTGTAAAAGTTCTTGGGAACAGGGAGGGAAAGAGTATTGGAAGGATATTAGCACAGCCCTGCTATGCATCTAGCCTGGCCTTTTCAATTATACTTTACCCCTGCTATAGCTGGGGAACACGTGCAGGGTGAAGTCATAGAAATATGGAGACGGCAAAACTTGGATGTGGTCTCTAGGTGTACAGTGCCTCTCAGATATGTAGGGATGTATGAAAATTCTGTTTGGGGATTGAAAACTTGACAGATTTTTCCAGTTTTGCCCTGGCAGATTTTGTTCTGTTTCCCCCCGCTGTTATCATCTCCACCTGTAGTGAGTCAATACGTGGATTCTGTTGTTGTCGTTTTGAATGGCAGCAATTTGCACAAATTGGATCTTTGGGGGAAGGAATCTTAAAATTTGCGCAAATGGGGTTGTAATATTTTTAAAAAATATTTTTAATTGGCGATCTTGTGCAAATGCACACAATTGCAAGACCACCTGTCTGCTATCTAGCCCCTCAGAGGCATGCTCCCCTCTTGTAAATATCCTTGTCAATATCCTCTCCCCACCCTACTTTGTTTAGCCCAGCAGAGCCATATTCCCTACTTGTCAAATAACCTGCCAATTTCATCCTCCACTTTGGTGCTTCCCAAGCAAAAAAATATTTTAAAAGAATTATTACCCCATTTGTGAAAATTTCAAATTATCATTTGCACAAATTGTGAGACCCGGGGAAAAGTGCAAAATATTTCCTGAATTGGAAAAGAAAAAGCTGCTACTTGCTGCTTACTGGAATGGAAACACTGTGGATTGCCATTGGGCTTAAACAGAACAGAATACCCAACATAACGCATCCTTACTCTCAGAGTAGCACCTCCAGCAATACTGTAGAAAAGCTGAAACTATCCCAGTTTCACAAGTAATACAATAGACACATATGCAATTTAGTGTGACTGCTGCAGACACCTATTGGATAGTGTCTGTGACAGTAAGAGAGTCAGTGTGGTTTAGTGGTTAGAGTGCTGGACTGGGGCTCAGGAAATCCAGGTTCTAGTCCCCACACAACCATGAGGCTCACTGAGTGACTTTGGGCCATTCACTGACTCTCAGCCTAACCTACCTCATAGGGGTGTTGTGAGGATAAAATGAATGGGAGAAGGATCATGTAAGGCACCTGGGGTTCCTTGCAAAAAGAAAAAGGCAGGGTATAAATACAACAAACAAACAAACACATAAATAATAAAATAAACAAAATAAACAACACACTATGGATCATTTCCTACAAATATGAATAACTAAGGACCAAATAAACAAATAGACATTTCTCCTTTAAAACACAGTCACAGGAGGAACCTCTTCTCATTGCCAGTTCCAAGCAGAAATGAACTGGGATCCATACCACAAGCAATCATGTTTCTCACTTGATGGCCCGCTTGCGTATTTTGAGCTAAAACCTCTGGCCTCCCCCCCCCCATTGAAAACCATGGGAATGATTTCCAAGTAAACATGCTTAGGATTGTGCTGCACTTAAAAAAAGAAAAGAAAAAAGAAAAAATAGTTCTTTTTTCTTTTCTTTTTTTAAGTGCAGCACAATCCTAAGCATGTTTACTTGGAAATCATTCCCATGGTTTTCAATGGGGCTTATTCCCAGGTAAGTGTGTATAGAGGACTGAAGTCTTAAATGGGCAAATGCCAAATTCACGCTCTCATACCCTGCCATTCAAGAACATTTCTTTTTCCTTATTTCTGTTCAGGAACATTTTTTCCTTCACTTTAATTAATTGTTGCTTCCCCTTTGGAAGCTGCGTCTAGTCAATTTTGGAACCTGTTTGATTTATACAGGATAGGGGGAAGTGGCTGCAATGATGAATCAAGTTCAGCAGGCCCACATTCTGCCCCTCTGTCATGTACTTACATATGTTTATCAAGTTACCCATGCTGGATTAGGGCAGGTGGGGGGAAGCTAGTGTGGCATAGGAGTGTTAAGGGGACAGTAGCTCCCATTGGTTTTCTGAACTGATCATCTTTACTGAGCCTCGGCATGTAAAAGCCCTTTGTTAATCTGTGCATCAGTGAACCAGGAGCCTTGCCGTGTGTTGTGAGGCTGGGCTTTCCCTGTTGTGTCCTATACTCCAAAATGAAGGCAGCTCTAGGCTTTGTCCTAAAACTCCATGAGGCATGGGCAGCCCAGGGGCATTATCTTTGATTAGTGCTGCTTTACTAAACAAACGGGAACGTTGGGTTGCAATAACAGCCCAAGCAACAGACTGAATACTAAATGCCTGCAGTGGCGGGACACTTTGCTGAGCAATATACTGTACACGGAGCTTTTGTCATAAGGGTTGACCCAAAACATTTGGCCCATAAAAAGAGTTACAGTCGCAGGGACTCCTGGCAGCGATCGCTTTAATGCAGGATTTGTGTCATGGCGTAAAACAAATGACTTCAGACGTTGCGCTGAACGGGTGAAAACAACACAGGAAATGGCTCTATATAAAACAAAATACACACCGGTCACCTATGCACAGAGGCACAGTTGTAAGGCAGAAATGAACATATGTCCTCTGGTGTCGCAGTACAGTTGGACACATACGAGGCTTTTATGGCTGCAAATGAAGAATATTGAAGGAGGACTATGGAAGACTCTTGATGATGGCAATAGATTTTTTCCCCCCTGGATGTTTCTACCAGATGTGGGCACTCCTAATGCCCAAATATCAGAAATGTTTGGGAGAAGCTTCCATCTGTGACTCTTTATCTTAAAAAGAAAATATTTTCCAGCCCAAGAATACTACCGCACAGTCATTGATTGAGTTCTGCATGGTATTTTGATAAATCAGATTCACTTTCTGTTAATTAATTTGGATATATTAGCAATGGCATGATCCAATATTAATAGGGACCATCTCCAACTTTCATTTGCTCTCAAATAATTCCTTTCATTTCATCTTTGAAATTTTTGCAAGGACTAGCCCTAACTGATTTCACATTGCCTCAAAGTATTTCCCTCCTCCTATCGTAGATCTTCATGCATCCTTTTAATGCTTCCAGAAGGTGAACCAGAAATAGAAAAAACAGAAAAAGTAGTGGGGAGGCAGACAAGGGGCAAAATGAATTTAATGTCATATGTTGGATTACTAAGACCAGATCTACACCTTGTGTTATATCATCACAATCCCATCATAGTGATGCTATATCTCTCTTGCGCATTTATACCTCATAGGACACACAATGACATTTGTTGCAGTGTTTTGGATAATGTGGAATAAAAAACAGGAAATAGCACTATGATAGCATTATATAGAATGTGTAATGTGCACCAACAGTTATCAGTGGTCTACAATACTGCTATGAAGCAGTAGTGTTTTAAAGCAGTAGCAGTAGATTTAGTCTAAAAGAGAAATAATGGTATATTTCACATTACACACCCATCTTAAACATATTTTTTCTGCAGTAAGTCCTATTGCTTCTGATGGAGTTCACTTTCAACTTATGTGTTTCAGGCCCACATAGCACTCATTTAACTTGGTTAGACATGTTGATTTTGTGGCATCATTTCAGTAGGGATGTCAGAGAATTCCACCACGGATCTCAGTGAGGCCGAATGCCAGTGCATTCAGCCCCCCGAACTCCGTGGCGGAACGGCCTGCTACCCCCCCCTGCAGATCCCCCCCAGGATGAGACTTACCTGGGGCGGATGTTCCGGACGGTGGCGGCTTCGGCGGAGGCGGCGGAGGCAGCGGCGGCGGCTGGTCTTCTGACTGGCTGCCGCCACCATTTGCAGTCTTTCCCCCCCATTCATGATAGGCTACGTAAAGACTTACGTAGCCCATCACGTCTGGGTTAAAAAAAAAAAATGCGTACGCAAATGGCGGCGGCTACGGCCGCCACTGTTGTGTTCCCTATTTTTGGTTGTCTTAGTCTACGTAAATATTTACATAGACTAAGACGACAAAACTAAGGGGGAACGCAAATAGCGTAGCGGATGCTATTTGCGTTCCCCCTTATTTTCACCGTTTTAGTCTACGTAAATATTTACATAGGCTAAGACAGTGAAAATTAAGGGGAACGCAAATAGCGTCTGCTACGCTATTTGCATTCCCCCTTAGTTTCGCCGTCTTAGTCTATGTAAATATTTACATAGACTAGGACAATCAAAAATAGGGAACGTAAATGGCGGCGGCTATTCATGTGATTTAGAAAGGAATTCATGTGATAGAAAAAGCTCTGGGGATAAAGTGTTGTTCTTGCTTGTTGATTCATCCAAAGCATCCTCTTGCTTCCTTGTGTGGTGATGCTCAGTTCAGCATG
Organism: Heloderma suspectum; assembly: GCF_057233095.1. Lineage (NCBI taxonomy): Eukaryota > Metazoa > Chordata > Lepidosauria > Squamata > Helodermatidae > Heloderma > Heloderma suspectum. The sequence goes on along the minus strand of NC_139458.1, from coordinate 168,816,943 downwards.
TGTTTGGAGGCTACACACCACTGGTCCTCCTTAGAGTTTCAAAACTCCAATGTTTTTTTAAAGATGACAACATAAACACAGAGACAAACATGTTGTAGGGTCTTAACTAATTGGAATGGAGAAAACTAAGGAATGGTCAGAAAATGGCCACTCCCATTTTGCTCATTGCAGGTTAAATGTGAATAGGCATATTCCACCACTTTGAATGTCCCATTTTGAATGTGCCTTGTATAGTCCTTATTTCTTCCATCCTTCTGGTGGAAGTAAGGATGTATGAAAGTCACTTACCTTTTTGCAGAATTGATTTGCGGTGGGGGGGAGGTGCTCCGTCCCTCCCCCCTGAAATTCTGGCCGGGGGGGAGGCGCTCTGTCCCTTCCCCCCCTGAATCCTGGCCGGCCAGCTCTGCAAATGGCAGCGGCTGTAGCTGCCGCCGTTTGCGTCCCTGCAGTCAGTCGTGATAGGCTACGTAAATGTTTAGGTAGCCTATCACGGCTGCTTTAAAAGAAAAAAAAAACACGCGTGTATGCAAATGGCGGCACCCATGGGCGCCGCCATTTGTGTTCCTTATTTTCACCATCTTAGTCTACGTAAACATTTACATAGACTAAGACGGCGAAAATAAGGGGAACGCAAATAGTGTAGACGCTACACTATTTGCGTACCCCTTATTTTCGCCATCTTAGTCTACGTAAATGTTTACGTAGACTAAGATGTGCCAAGATAAGGAACGCAAATGGCGGTGCCCATGGGCGCCACCTTTTTCATAGGTGCGTTTTTCTCTTTTTCTTTTAAAGCAGCCGTGATAGGCTACATAAACATTTACGTAGCCTATCACGGTGTTTTTTAAAAATCTAGCTGTGATAGGCTACGTAAATCTTTACGTAGCCTATCACTTTGTTTGTTTGTTTGTTTGTTTTTACTGGAAATGGCGGCAGCGGCAGCCGGTCGGAAAACTGGCCACCGCTGCCGCACCGCCGCCGCACTGCCGCTGGAGCTGCCGCCACCAGGAAGATTCGCCGAAGGTAAGGTGGCAGACCATTTCGCCACCGATTTCGGGGGGCCGAATGCGCTGGCATTCGGCCTCCCCGAGATTCATGGCGAAATTCTCTGACATCCCTAGGTGGAAGGAGAATAATTTCAGTGCTATTTTGTCCATTCTTCCCACTGCCAACATTTCTTAAATCATTCTGAATTTGGCACCACCTAAAAGCATCCTGTCAGACCAGAATAAGAGCTACAGTGCCCCAGTTTGGATGATCAGTTCTGGGTTTGATAACCATAGCTTAGTGGTCAGGTGGGATGAGCGGTGAGACAATGCTCTCCCTCCTTGCCCCATCTATTCTTCAGCACTTAGATCCTGGTTTAATTAAACCACAGTTAGCTATTACATTCAAAATGGGTAGGAATGTACGAAACGACTTACCTGTTTCATTTCGTGACATCCGCGGTGGGGGAGAGGCGCGCCATCCCTCCCCCTGAAATCGTCACCAGCCGGCTGCGCTCCATGGTGACTCTGCAGACATCTGGCTGCTGCTGGGCTGCACAGGGACGCAAATGGCAGCCGCCGTAGCCGCCGCCATTTGTGTCCCTTTTTTTCTCCGTGATAGGCTACGTAAATATTTATGTAGCCTATCACAGCCTCCGCAGGGACACAAATGGCATCCCTGCGTTAGCCGTGATAGGCTACGTAAGTATTTACGTAGCCTATCACAGAAAAAATCGTGAAGCGAATGGCACCAGGTAGGTGCTCCATTTCGCATGCCTTTCGCGGGGTGGTGGGGCAGGGAGGCTTCGTTCCGCCACGGATTTTGCGGGGCCGAATGCACTGGCATTTGGCCTCACTGAGATCCGTGGCGGAATTCTCCACCATCCCTAAAAATGGGGAACTGTGATTTAATATTAGTTTACTAACTAGGATTTGAAACACAGTTTAAAGCTGGCTTAAAATCTTGGTTAGTAAACTGACATTGGGCCTGTTCAGATGTGCACGGGGGAAGGGTGGTTAGGGTAACTACGTGTGTGTGTGGGGGTAGTGAAACCACAACACACATGCCTGTCACATGACTGGGAACCACACGGTGCCATGTGGTTCTCATAACCATCCCCTCTCCAAAGTTACGGCAACCATCCTCCTGACACTGGCGGTGATGCCAGCGGCCCTCATGCTGCAAAAACACGCACACTGGCTGAGCCATCCGTCAATATGTGATGGTGACCATAGAGAAAGCCTGTGCCAGCTACAGCGACACTGGTACTGCGGGACACTCTAGGCCGCTGTCTCTATGGTCACAGCCTAGAAACCACCAGGAGCCCATTTTAACCACTGGAGAGCCTGCCATATGCAATGGTAAGCCACCCCAGGGCCCTGTAACCCTGCTGCAGGTTATCCAGGGTGGTTCTGGAACCATGTTTAGCAGGTTTTTCTCCCCTCACACGACACACTAAGCCACCACGGTTAGCGCAAATTTCCTAACCATCATGGCGTAGCGGTACATGTGAACAGGGACATTAAATCACAGTGCCCTGTTTTTGGCCATAATGGCTAACTGTAGTTTAATTATGCAAGACTTTAAACACTGAGAAGGGGAGATTTTGAGGGGAGGGGCGAAGAGGGAACTCACAGTCCCACTGCGCATTCCCAGTTGTTAAACTATGGTTTAGCAAGCCAGGAATTGAACACCCAAACCAGGCCAGTGACTCTGTTCAGTTCAAGTGTAATGTGAAACCATAGTTTGTTTAGCTAAAAAATGGTGTTGTGCTATGTACCGACATGAGCCTGCCAACAGACCACGGATTATTTGGGGCTGACAGATCAGAGTCAGAAATCACAGTTTGAAGCTGGCTTGCACATCTCAGTTACTGCATCTTAATTTACAGACCACTGACAAAGCATAGTTGGAGCCATTGCTCCCCCCGCCCCAAGAGGCTGCTGTGCCACAGACATGGGAGTGACCTTTTTCAAAAATGATTTTTTATTGTGAATTTCAACAAAACAAACAAAAAACAACAGAATGTTTTTTAAAAATAATAATAAATAATATAGCGACATACTTCCAAGATCTCTGTTTCAATTACTACAGCATTTGAACATAGACAAAAATAGATTATACAAAACTGCTATAAAAGCGGACCAAATATCCATGGAGATGGGAGTGAACTTAGGAATTTAGGAAGCTGGGTGTGGAGCAGATAGGGAAACACAAGCCGGCAAGCAGCTCTAGACTATGGCTTGCCTGTTGCAGCTCAAACTATGGTGGGTTCTTAACTATAGTTAGTGCAACTATGGTTTTGTATTATGTCTGAATAAGGTCTGCGTGTAGGATTGCATAGAAAATGCGGATGCCTGGCACTGTATTCGTGAGGCAATTTCAAACGCCTCACAGAAAGCACACTTGTTCACCCAGGCCTGCTCTGGCATGTAAATAATGGCAAGTGATCATATACTGCTCTGCTTTTTGTATTGTACTGTATTGTTATTGTAGTGTTAACATTATTTTAATAGTGTATTTTAAATATATTTGTTTTGTTGTAACTGAAATAGTTTTTAATAGTGTTTTAATAATGTATTTAAATGTGATTTTAAATTGGTATGCAAACTGCTTGGAGATTTTTTAATATCAAGCAGTATATAAATATTATAATTAAATGGAAGAAACTGCACAGAATCTCACTGCTGTCAGTGCAATTAAACAAGGCAAAGGAACCACTCTTGCCCTCTCACTTAGCAAAAGTTTATTGATTCGAATCAACCCTTACCAAAACAAATATCCCTCTTTGATTGGAGACCTGTATCCTTCCATTCATCCCAAAGGAACTGTGTGAAAGTGAAAACACTTCTTCATGAGGAAAGGGCTGGCCCAAGAGCTTTACTTACTTACAGGAGAACATTGAGGGGTCCTTTCCATTAAGTGCCCATCCTCTTTAAATTACGTTGCAAACTGAACTGATGCACATCCCACTGTTTTTACAAACTCATGTGCAACAATGATCTCCTAATAACAAATAGGAAAGGCTGCCCATTTTGACCTCGGAAGCCTGTTCAAAGTCATCACGAGCTATTATTTGAGTAGCTTGAGGTGAAATAATGTTCAGCTCAGCTTCCTGGAGCTGCATTTGAAATGCAATTAATTGACTGCTGTTAGTTGTCAATTAACATTTATTATCAATTAGTTCATCGAATTGATTAGTTGGCAGGACCTTAAAGCCTAAATGCACTCCTTTCCATTATAAATATGTCTATAAGAGTAAAAGCAACTTGCTAATTGATGTCAAACTGAAATTGCTTATGTTGGTCAAGATACAGATGAGTACACTGTGTTTTAAAAACCTTATTCAACTCATTTTGCAGAATATAGAAGGTTTGTTGTTTTTTTTTAAAAAGGGGGTGTCTGATATATATAGAAGCGGGAGCGGGGAGAGATCGGGAGAGGGGGAAAAAAAGAATAGTTGGCCACAGTCTCATTTAGGACTGTGAAAAAGGCTAATACGGTCTGCATGCATTATGTTTTAAAAGTTTTTGTGTTTCCTTTAAAAATGTAAAGTGTGAATGAAAGCAACAAGCAGCTGCTTGAAAACTCACGTACCACATAGGCACACTCCTCAGAGGAATTCCCAGGAATACTCTCCTCAGAGAGGTGGAACTGGCTACAGCTCCCCTGATGGTAAACCCAGACTTTTTTGCTGTATAATGTGGGAAGTGGCTGTTAGAATGGTTTCACTTGACCTCTGTCAGTCCACTTGCGCTCATTGGCCCAAGGCAAATGTACCTGTCTAGGAGTAACTATAGGTTCTTCTGCTGTGCCCACCCCTCTGTCATTCCTCTCTAGACATAGGCATACACATCTGCTCCCATACTAACATCCACACCAAAAGTGTGGATATTTACTATCCTCCCCCATGCTTTGAGCAGGCTTTGGGTTTGTTTGTTTTACCTTACCTTCTCCTCTGCCTACCATACTTGCCCATTTCAATATTTATTCAGTGCCAATTTCTCCCCTAAAGCCAATCTTTTTGGTGGTTTTTTTTTAAGAACTCTTCACCCCACCACCCTGCTGTCACAATTCTGGACAAAGGGAGGGGGGTTGCCACAAGAGCGAGCCAATCAATACTCTGCGTAGCTGGATTGGAAGATGGAGGAGATGGCTTTTTGACTGGCTAGCTCTTGTGCTAGCCTGGCTCCTGCACTCAATTCACTCTGAAAGTTTGCTTGCCTGTCCAAAAGGGGGGATATTCCACAACTTGCTCTCCCCTTCAGGTTTTCACATCTGTCTCAGGCCAGTTTTAATGAAAAGTAGCAAAAGCAGGAGAGAAGGTCCCTGAAAGTGACCGACTTTGCTCCCATGCAATGCAATAACTGTTCTGATATAACCCATGGTTCAGAAGCATGATTTTTCCATGGCTTAACTATATTGGTGCTATTCAGAAGGAACATTTATTTGTGCTTGAAATATAGGAAGTCGTTCTAATGTGGCTGCTTGTTTTCTTTATTTCAAGGGGGGTGAGTGGGGAGGGGCAAAGAAATACGCCTTTCACTATCACATTCTCCCTGTTCCCCTACAGGCCAGCCAAGCACTCAGTTAGGGAATATGAGCTGGGGGGTGGGGTCTTATTTTGCACAGCATAATGGATGGTGAGCAGTTTATTTGCAAGCTCTTACCATTTCCACATGATTTGAAAAGATAGCAACTTATTCTCCCCCATCTCTCTGTTCGTGCACCTGAGGACTGAACGACACATTTAAAAACTAAGCAAAGTGGTATTTTGGGTCTTACGGGCACCAAATACCTGAGTGAAACAGCTCTTGCCTTTTGTGAAAAGCTAGATGATTCCTGCCTGCCCCCTCCTCCAAAAAAGAGATGGGGGGGGGACACCCTGTGACCTAAATATGGCTGAAAGACACAACATGTGACCCGCTTAGTGCTGCCTGTCATGGCCTGAAGCCACAGCAGGAACTCTATTAGTGGGAACAGCACAGATGCTACCAGATGGCCAACATATTGTCCAGAGATGACCCATGTATAATTGCAGAAAAGTTCAATACATTCAGGTTTTGAATTTAATTGCATTGACCACCTTAGCTTCTGCTGCTGCTGCATGATTTAATGTATTTAAGGTGGAAACTTGCTCTCTCTCTCTCTCTCTCACTCACTCTCTCTCTTTTCCCCGAGTGCAGGCGAGAATGCAAGGGCAGCTTTTAACTTCACAGATGGGTATTGTTCCATGCAATTTAACACCTGAACACACAGATGTAAGGGAAGCTTGCTGGAGAACATCTTCCTCCATTCTCCCCACCCCCAGCTTCGCTTCATTTGGGATCAAATTCAGAAGAACACTTTCTACTTGAGAAAAGGAGTGGGGAGTTGGGGGGCAGGAGAAATCATAATGAACCCCAGTGGAATGACACACTCATTATATGATTTGTGGCACAGTGGTCAGAATAGGAGATTCACGCTCACATCTCTGCACAACCATGAAGGTCACTGGCCCTCTCAGGTCTATGGTGAAGAGAAAGGAGATAGAAATGGCCAACCATCTGTACATTGGAAGATACCAATAACAGCAGAGATGGCTTTATTGGAGCACCATTTTTTGGTGGAAAAGGTGGGATAGAAATAAAATAAATATTGGAGTATGAACTGCTGAATTTGAACTGATAAAGCTGCCTTTTAGTAGTTCCCTTCATGTTTTAGTAGTTCCCTTCACCATGTTAGAATGACAGTCAGATGCATGGAATGCATGGCACATCAGTTTCCTCAGGTCCTGGAACCCTGCATGATCAGGATAATGTGGGACGACAGGCTTGGGGTTGGGGGGAAGCTGTGCATCATCGGGGACTGGGACAGAGGTGCAGCCCACCTCCTGTTCAGTAATGTGATGCCCTTTCACACCAGTAATACAAGAAGGGAGCAAAGCGAGTCAGACGATTGGTTTATCTAGCCTGGTATTGTTTACTCTGACTGGTAGGCACTCTCCAAGGATTCAGACAGAAGTCGTTCAGCCTTGATATTTTTTTTTAAAGCAAATAAGTAATAACATATCATAATCATCATAATAGCCTAAATTAAAAAAATAAAGAGGAAAAAGGAGGGAATGGAGCTATAATACACATTCTGGTGCCACTGCCTCTAATGCAGGTGTAAATCTTAGCTTTCAGCAGTATTACAGCCTCACTATGTGAGATGCTTAGGTGGAGAACTGAACTTGGAACCTTCTATATGCAAAGCATATGTTCTGCCACTGAGCTATAGGACTTTCCTCAAAGGTGAGAGAACCAGTCACCTTCTGCTCTGCAAAACAACAGCTATAATCAACACGCTGGCTTGCACTGCAGCCAGCTAGGGCACCACAGTGTGGCCCTCCATTTGTTTTACATTACAAGGTGTCTGTTGTTACAGGTGAAATGTTGACTCTGAAATCCATAAAACATTTACTTTGGAGCAGATCAGCTGAACACAGTGAAATTAGTGTGGAGCTCCTTTGGAACATGAGATCTGTACCTGACCACTTCAGCAGAAGCTTGGTCTGAAGAAGACATGGACCAGGCTGGACTTTCTAGCAACATTGTGGCTTTTGTCATGAAAGACAGTATATGGGCAGAGGGAAGGCTGAAGAATTCCCTCTACACTCACCACAGATCTTGAAAATAATAAGGAAATAATAAAATGTCTCAGGGCTAGTAGAAAAGATCTATTTTTGCCTGAGGCCTGGTAGGAGCCACTGCCACAGCCAGTCAGAGTAGGCCAGGGTGGGCAGAACATAAACTGGGTGATTCGTGGTAAATCTGCAAGTGTTTCTGACTCCCAATTGCTTAACGACAATGAAAAGACTTTCCCCATACATCTAAATTAGACTACTGGCATGAAGAAAACCCTGGGGGTGGGGACCTAGGGGTATTTTTGAGGGGCTACAAGCTCAGTTCTGATACTGAAGATAAATTCTTGGGGCTCCTTCACACCAAGCTTTTGTTCGATGATTGAGATGGCTCCTTCACAGAGGTTTGTGGGCTCTTTACATGTCACGGTGATCATTCAAGGCATCTCCTGCGCTAAATGCCCTTTGTTTCGCTTTTAAATAGATCACAGATAATGAGCTATCAAATTACCCCGTTGTATTCTGCTTCAGTTTCCTCTGTGAAAAGAGGAAAAGCATCAAGAAGAGGAGCAAGATGAAACATAATGGAAGACTCAGATAGAGGCAGAAGGAGGGGGAAGGGGGTGGGGGAAAAGGAAGCACGAGTTGTTGTGATCCTGCATTTAAAACAGAAGCAGAAAGCCCTGTTTTAAATGCAGGATTTTAGGCTGGTGTAGAGATGCCCTTGGTCTGAGTCATGTGCCATTCTTCAATTCTATTAGTACATTGTGACCTGGTTTGCACAATCAAAATGAGCCACAGTGGCTTATTTAAAACGTGGCTTGTGCTGGGCGCCATTTCCCTAATTACCTGCCTGGGTGCCGCTTGTTGTGTTGTCTGAACCCAGGCAGCATAGCTTGTCTGAGGGGGAAACAACCCTCAGATAACCCATGGGTTGTGGGAGGGTTATTGGAGGGTTGTTTCCTTCTCAAACAAGCCATGTCACTTGGGTTCAGACGACACAACAAGCTGCACCCAGGCAGGTAATTAGGGAAATCGTGCTCCACATGCTCCTGGCATATGCCCAGTATGTACTGCAATTTTAAAAAGCCATGATGGGTTATTTAAATCACAGGGCCTGCTGGGTGAGTGCTGGACATGATTTCCAGAATCACCTCGGGTGGCTTAAATAAGCTATGGTGACTTATTTTGATTGTGTGAACTGGCCCCATCTGTCTGCCCCTCAAGCCACTATTTTACACCTGACTCCAGCTAGTGGTCATTGTAATTCTCAAAGAAGGAAGAAACCAAGTAGTGGAAGACAGTGGGGCTGTTCATACAACATGCTAACCAACACTTACTAGTTGAGTGCGGGCTGTTGTTGAACCGTGGGTTAGTGTGTTGTCTGAACCAAGGACATTTTCTGCAGGGTGGCTCATTAACCATGCAGTGTGGCTTGTTAATGACCCCGAACAGAACAGCCCAACAACAGACCATAAGTTCCCAAGTTGGCTTCTTCAAGAAAAATAAGCCACACTGCATAGTTAACAAGCCAGCCTGCAGAAAATGTCCTGGGTTCAGACAACAGGCCAACCCACAGTTCAACAAACAACCCATGGCTCAACAACAATCCACACTCAACAACAGCGTGTGGGTTAGCATGTTGTACGAACCCAGTCTATAGGTGTCACCACAACAGTAGTATCCATAAACTAAAGACACTTGGGAGTGTATTCAAGTTATTCTCCATGGTACACACATTATGGTTGTTGCCATCTTGGATGCCTTGGATGTAGTTGTTTCTGATTTTATGTATTTTATTATTACATTTATATCCTATCTTTTTTCCTCAAAGGAACCCAAGGCAGTTTACGTGATCCTCCTCCTCCAATTTATCCTCACAACAACCCAGTGAGGTAGGTTACACTGCAAGTCAGTGACTGGGCCATGAAGTTCCCTGGGTGAATTTGGGCAACTGGGAACTAGAACCCAGTCTGATACTCTAACCACTACACAACACTGGCTCTCTGATTGAATGTGTAGACCTAGATGATCCAAGATGGCAGCACCCATAGTATTAATCTCGACTATCTAGGAAGCCAGCTTGAATTCTCTCTAGAGATATTTTCATTCAAAACATAGCTGAAATGAGAGGGGTGCTGGAAAACACACACACACACACACACACACACCCCAAAAGGGGCATTTTTCATCAAAATGAAAATGAAAACTAAAAATGTGTGTAATTTTAGTTAGCACAAGTCTGTACTAATTCCTACCAGACACACTGTGTTGATTCAGTGGATATGGGTGTAAGAATTCAGGCTCTGGTCAGAACTGGTCTCAGAAACATGTATATTTAATTGAAATCGCATTATCCTAAAGAAATATCGAGAGCTTGTTTTAGCACCCGCATATCGGCCTTTACACACAACGTGCTCTAGCTAATCAAATGCAACCCTCACTGCATGTGTTTTTGATTTGATCATTGCCTCTTGAAGGTTTTGGGCCCCCTGCCTGCTGTGCATTGTAATGGGGGATATTTAGGTTGGGTGTAGGATAATGATAACTCAACATGTAGCCGATGAGAAACCCTTCCAAGTGAATAGTGCGGACAGATCATTTCACATGTCACCAGTAAGTCCCCTTTCACTAATGTTCCTTTTGAGAGGCATGCCCTCCTTGCTATTTTCTTTTAACAGGGCTGGACACAACAGAATGCATTTGCATCACGTTTGTTAAAAGTTGATGTCTGGGGTGGGTGGGACAGGCGTGCCATGGAAGCTTGCACAGTGGGCCAAAATGGCCAAAGATTATTCTGCAGATAAGGAGATGCACAGAAATTTCCTGGCTACTGGACCACTTTTATGCTTTTGCATTCTCCTGTAGCTAGGATTGCTGACATTAAAAGAAAGGTTATCTTTTAATGATGTATATCTAGTTCTTACAGCACTGTGGTCTCATATCCAGGTTAACCCCTGCCTAGCTTTAGCAATGCTGTAGCACTGGATGTGCCCTCCCATTCACTGCACCCACAGGACTGTTACATTTTGGAGGAAAAAATACTGGATTTTATATGTAGAACCACAGAGGGTTATAGTGGAGAGAGTCAAGCCAAAAGCTTAGAATGTGATGTGCAGGAGCCAATCAGTTTCTGTAATTTACTAGCACCCTGTCTGGTTACCTGAGATAACACAGTTTTATTAGTCAAAGTGGCAAAGGAGTGCAGTGGCTGATTGGCTGGTTAGTTGGTGGGTCACTCAACTTGTAGCATATGGCTCCCTCAAGCATCTGTCAGAGGCTTGGTCAGCGGTGCCGTGGTATGCTTCGAAGTGCAGGCGCTCATCATGAAAGTCCCCATAGCCACATGACCAAGGAGAGTCCAAAGATTCAGGCAGCTGCATTGATCCATATCAAAGAACCAGTTCTAGCAGCTTTCAACTCCACCAGGAGCAGGTCTTTTGTACAGCTAATGGGTCTTGGGGCACAATCCTATGCATGTGTAGACAGACCAAAGACCTACAACTCCCAGCATGCCCCAGCCAGCATGGCTGGCTGGGGCATGCTGGGAGTTGTAGGCCTTTTGTCTGTCTAAACATGCATAGGATTGTGCTCTTAGTTGCCCATTCAAGACCAATTCACTCCCAAATACTTTGTATTATAACAGGAAATAATATATTGTTGCTGGGAAAATTCATTTCCCCCCAGCTAGTGAAGATTGCAGCTAAGCTCAGAGAGAACAGGGAATTCTGAGGGGTGATGTTGGCACGGTGTTCCTGCTAATAAAAAAGTCCTGGTATCCCCACTACACCACTGGGCTTGGTCTACAAGCATCTGTCTGGGTGCCGCCTGTGGCACATTGATCGGGACTGTATAATCCGGATTGTATCATCAATCTGGTATAATCAGGATTGTTAGCTGCCTTAAGCACCATTTTTGGTGGAAAGGGGAGATACAAATTTAATAAACAAATTGATAAGTGCATGGCTTTTGAGCTGATGGTTCTATCTTCAAGTAGAGGTTAGACTAGATGTTCTAGTGGCCCTCCTGTTTTTGTTTTTTTAATCTATGCTTCATAATCCCTTAGCTAATGTAAAATAGCCACAGAATCAGAAGGATACAGCTTATAATTTTACTGCAACTTTGAGCCAGTTCACAGAATATCCATGACTTATTGCAATGTGCTCCAGCTGGGGTCATGTATGCCTGGAGAACTGTAATGTGACAACTTGGGATGTATTAGAAACGTGATGTCAGGACATCCGTTATGAGATTTCTTGCACCGGCAGCCATGCGAGGGATCATGGTGGGTTAATCTTTGCCCCAGAATCATTTCCCCAATTAAAATTGTTCTTCCCACACAGCTGCTATTTGTTCCATGGAGAAAAATGTTTAGATATAGAGGAGGGGGGAAAGGATGAATCCCCATCCCCACGCACAGTGGTCTCAATTGAGATTTGTCCCCCTGGTGGCTGCTATTTAATCTTGTTTAATAACGTGAGAGATCTGATCATGGATCTCCTGCCACTGTACCTAGTTTAGCTCTGAGCCTTCCATGGATTCCATTACAGCAGGGGTGGGCAATGTGTTGCCCATGGGCCCATGCAGCCCCTAGGGGAGTTTTGCGGCCCCTCTTGAGTCCCCTGACTCTGTGGTTGCACTTGTGTGCTGCTTGTGGGTTCCTGGTCAACAGCTGGTTGGCCACTGTGTGAACAGCATGCTGGACTAGATGGAGCCTTGGTCTGATGCAGCAGAGCTCTTCTTATGTTCTTATGGTCTGCTGTGGCGCAGCCCCCACTGCTATCCTGCTGCCAAATTCCCAGCGATAATTGTTGATAATTGTTCCTGTTGATAATTGTTCCTCCACCAAGCTGCTTTTGGGGGGACCCGTAGATTTTTTCTTCCACAAGGGGAAGAAAAACAGTTGGAAGGTGAAGGGTGAAACAGCTCCCCTCTGTTGCCCAGGGCCACCTCTAGGCTTGAGGGGGTTCCTGGTATAGAGCCCTCGTCTAGGCCCTTTCCTATTCCAGTGATTGGGTTCAGACAACATGATAATGCACATTCAAGGGTTGAGTATGAGTTGAGTGTGGGTTGTTGTTAAACCGTGGGTTGTTGTTGAAATATGGATTATCATGTTGTCTGAACCCAGCCGTGATAACAAACCATGGTTTGTTAACCATGAACGACCTGTGAAGAGAATCCATGGTTTGTTGTTGGGTTGTGAACTGAGGGTTGTTCATGGTTAACAAACCATGATTTGTTATCACAGCTGGGTTCAGAAGCCATGTTTCAGCAACAACCCACAGTTCAACGACAACCCACACTGAACCCTTGAGAGTGGGTTATTGTGTTGTGTGAACCCAGTCAGTGGTGAGGCCAGGGAAACAACATAGCATTGGTCGCTTCCCCCTCCCCTACATGTGCCGGTCATGCGACTGGGACTACCCTGATTACCTGCACTGTGGGTTGCTGTGTCATCCAAACCTGGCATGTGGCACAGCCGTGGTGACTTTCCACCCACCCTACAACCCATGGCTTGCAGTGGGGGTTGTAGGGTGGGTGAAAAGTCTTGGCTATGCCACATGCCAGGTTTGCATGCTGCAGATAATTAGGGTAATCCAAGTTGTGTGACTAGCACATGCGAGGGTGGGGGAAACAACCAACACTGTGCTGTTTCCCCCGCTGATGGTCTGAGCACCCTCAGTGTCCCCGCAGTGGACTTACCCAGTGCCGGAGGCTGGAACAGCTCTGACGGGTGCTGGCCAACAGTGGAGCAAGAGTATCTTGTTGGAACTGTGGTAAACTTAAGTAGTAGCTACCCAGAAAAAATATTGCAGGGCAAGGGGGTCGGGGGGGTTGGAAGGCAGGTGCTGGTGGTGGCCCTTGTTTGGACTCACTGCCTGAGGATGCCACATAAGGATTCGAGGCTGTCATTGTCGTTCATAGCCTCCTGCAGCTGCTTTCATTTTTAAAAAACAAAAACAAAACCCAAACTTGGGAGACGGTAACACTCAGCTGCTGTAAAATGCCTAGCTTGGCTCTCTCCACCCTGTGGGCCAGCCAGCACCAGCCGCAGGAGTGAATATACAGTTTTTGCAATTTATTCTGCTCCTCAGAAGTTGGCAACCTCACCTTGCTGGTTGTGCTTATGTGAAGCAAAGCAAGTGAGCTGTTCCCCTGCCCCCATCACCTTCATTCTGGTTGTTTGGCCTGGGAAAAACTATTTTGAGTGTCATCATCAAAGCAAGCTCTGAAAAACGCTTTTAGGGAAACAGCATCAAATATAACACTTTCTCTCTTCAAGTGTGGTAAACTGCTGTGGCTCGTCTGGTGGTTGTAAAGTTAGATTGGCAACTTGTCTCAACCACCACCCTTTTCTAAACATGCCGTAAACCAGGGCTGGGGAAACCTTTTTAGGCCTGAGGGCCAAATTGGCTCCAGACAAACACACTGGGGGCTGTATGCCACCAGTGGCAGGTACTCCTGGCTGCTTGCATGCAGGCATGCAGGCACACACACACACACACACACACACACACACTTACATGTCTTGACAACCTGACCTGTCATTTGCAGGATAAGGGGAAGAATCTGTCATGGGAAGATATTATTTCAGAAGCAATTACAGTTGATTCTCAGCATGGGGTTGTTATTTTTTGTTTAAAGTTAGATGTTGCTCCTTCTGAGCTTTGGGATGTATCTTCTGTATAACTGGAGATTACATCAGGAGAATAGGCCATCTTTAGCTGCTTCCTGCAATCACATTTTAAAACATTCAGGTAAATTCAACTGATCTTAACATCACACTCATGAATATATTTATTTATTACATTTATATCTCACCTTTACCTCAAAGGAGCCCAAGGCAACATACATGATCCTCATCTCCATTCTATCCTCACAACAACCCTGTGAGGTCAGTTAGTTTGAGAGTCTGTGACTGGCCCAAAGTCACCCAGTGAGCTTGTGGGAACTTGACCCCAGGTCTCCTGAATCCCAGTCCTGGACTCTTAACTACTACACCACACTGGCTTTCAATCTTAAGGATGGCTGGGAAAAAAGAGATCCCCCTTCATGGATCACTGCCTTGTTGTGGCGAAGGGGCTTGCGTAACTCAGTGAAGCCATAAGCTATGCCATGCAGGGCCACCCAAGACGGACATGTCATGGCAGAGAGTTCTGACAAAATGTGGTCCACTGGAGAAGGAAATGGCAACCCACTCCAGTATTCTTGCCAAGAAAACCCCATGGAACGTATCACAAGGCTAAAAGATATGACGCCGGAAGATGAGCCCCTCAGGTCGGAAGGTGTCCAATATGCTACTGGGGAAGAGCAGAGGGTACTTCCAAGTAGCGCCAGAAAGAGTGAAGCGGCTGGGCCAAACCCGAAAGGACACTCAGCTGTGGATGTGTCTGGCGGTGAAAAGAAAATCCGATGCTGTAAAGAACAATATTGTTTAGGAACCTGGAATGTCAGATCAATGAATCAAGGTAAGCTGGAGGTGGTCAAACATGAGATGGCAAGATTGAACATCCACATCTTGGGAATCAGCGAACTAAAATGGACAGGCATGGGCGAATTTAATTCAGGTGACCATCATATCTACTATTGTGGGCAAGAATCCCTTAGAAGAAATGGAGTAGCACTCATAGTCAACAAAAGGGTGGGAAAAGCAGTACTGGGGTACAATCTTAAAAATGATAGAATGATCTCAGTACGAATCCAAGGCAAACCATTCAACATCACAGTAATTCAAGTCTATGCCCCAACCACTGAGGCCGAAGAAGCTGAGGTTGATCGGTTCTATGAAGACCTACAACACCTTCTAGAACTAACACCAAAAAAAGATGTCCTCTTCATCATAGGGGATTGGAATGCTAAAGTAGGAAGTCAAGAAATCACCGGGATAACAGGCAGGCATGGCCTTGGTGTACAAAATGAAGCAGGACAAAAGCTAATAGAGTTTTGCCAAGAGAACATGCTGATCATAGCAAACACTCTTTTCCAACAGCACAAGAGGCGACTCTACACATGGACGTCACCAGATGGTCAATATCGAAATCAGATTGATTATGTCCTTTGCAGCCAAAGATGGAGAAGCTCCATACAGTCAGTAAAAACAAGACCTGGAGCTGACTGTGGCTCAGATCATGAGCTGCTTCTTGCAAAATTTCGGCTTAAATTGAAGAACGTAGGGAAAACCACTAAACCTTTCAGGTATGACCTAAATCATATCCCTGATGAATATACAGTAGAGGTGAGGAATAGATGTAAGGGATTAGACCTGATAGACAGAGTGCCTGAGGAACTATGGACGGAGGTCCGTAACATTGTTCAGGAGGCAGCAACGAAATCCGTCCCAAAGAAAAAGAAATGCAAGAAAGCCAAGTGGCTGTCTGATGAGGCTTTACAAGTAGCTCACGAAAGAAGGGAAGCGAAAAGCAAAGGAGAAAGGGGAAGATATACCCAACTGAATGCAGAGTTCCAGAGAATAGCAAGGAGAGACAAGAAGGCCTTCTTAAATGAACAATGCAAAGAAATCGAGGAAAACAACAGAATGGGAAAGACTAGAGATCTCTTCAAGAAAACTGGAGATCTCAAGGGAACGTTTTGTGCAAAGATGGGCATGATAAAGGACAAAGAAGGCAGGGACCTAACAGAAGCAGATGAGATTAAGAAGAGGTGGCAAGAATACACAGAAGAACTATACAGGAAAGATCTGAATGTCCCTGATAGCCATGATAGTGCGGTCACTGAACTTGAGCCGGACATCCTAGAGAGTGAAGTCAAGTGGGCCTTAGGAAGCATTAGTAACAACAAAGCTAGCGGAGATGACAGTATTCCAGCTGAGCTATTTAAAATCCTAAAAGATGATGCTGTTAAAGTGCTGCATTCAATATGCCAACAAATCTGGAACACTCAACAGTGGCCACAAGACTGGAAAATGTCAGTTTACATTCCAATTCCAAAGAAGGGCAACGCCAAAGAGTGTTCAAACTACCGCACAATTGCGCTCATTTCACATGCCAGCAAGGTGATGCTCAAAATCCTACAAGCTAGGCTTCAGCAGTATGCGAACCGAGAACTACCGGAAGTACAAGCTGGGTTTCGAAGAGGCAGAGGAACTAGAGATCAAATCGCCAACATTCGCTGGATCATGGAGAAAGCAAGAGAACTCCAGAAAAAACGTCTATTTCTGCTTCATTTACTACACTAAAGCCTTTGATTGTGTGGATCACAACAAACTGTGGCAAATTCTTAAAGAGATGGGAGTACCAGACCACCTTTCTTGTCTCCTGAGAAACCTGTATGAGGGTCAAGAAGCAACAGTAAGAACCGGACATGGAACAACCGATTGGTTCAAAATTGGGAAAGGAGTACGACAAGGCTGCATATTGTCACCCTGCTTATTTAACTTATATGCAGAGTACATCATGAGAAATGCCGGGTTGGATGAATCAGAGGTCGGAATTAAGATTTCCGGGAGAATTATCAACAACCTCCGATATGCAGACGATACTACCCTAATGGCAGAAAGCGAAGAGGATCTCAAGAGCCTCTTGTTGAGGGTGAAAGAGGAGAGTGCAAAAGCTGGTTTGAAACTCAACATTAAAAAAAACTAAGATCATGTCATCTGGCCCTATCACTTCCTGGCATATAGAAGGGGAAGAAATGGAAGCAGTGACAGATTTTACTTTCTTGGGCTCCAAGATCACCGCAGACGGTGAATGTAGCCATGAAATTAAAAGACGCTTGCTCCTTGGGAGGAAAGCTATGGCAAACCTAGACAGCATAGTAAGAAGCAGAGACATCACCTTGCTGACAAAGGTCCGTCTAATCAAAGCTATGGTTTTCCCAATAGTAATGTATGGCTGTGAGAGCTGGACTATAAGGAAGGCTGAGCGCCGAAGAATTGATGCTTTCGAACTGTGGTGCTGGAGAAGACTCTTACGAGTCCCCTGGACTGCAAGGAGGTCAAATCAGTCCATCCTAAAGGAAATCAACCCTGACTGCTCATTGGAAGGACAGATAATGAAGCTGAAGCTCCAATATTTTGGCCACCTAATGCGAAGAGAAAACTCCCTGGAAAAGACCCTGATGCTGGGAAAGACTGAAGGCAAAAGGAGAAGGGGACGGCAGAGGATGAGATGGCTAGATAGCATCACGGATGCAATGAATATGAACTTGAGCATGCTCCGGGAGAGAGCGCAGGACAGGAAGGCCTGGCGTGCTATGGTCCATGGGGTCACGAAGAGTCGGACACGACTGAACAACAAATGGGCGATTTTACTATGAGTGTAAAGGACATAGGTAGCTGCATGAACTGATTAGGGCCTCTTTAGCCCTAATTCAAACTGTACTGCAGCCATTAACTTATGAGGCAGTCTACCGTTCTCCCAGCTTCACCCCAACCTGCAATATGGAGATAATTATAATAATGACCTATCTTATAGGACTGATGTAAGGATGATTAAAATCACACATCGAAGTGCTTGAATAATCGAAGTTAAAATGTGCGATATAAATGCTAACAACAACAACCACCACCTGCTTTTTAAATTTGGGAGAATCTCAAAAGTAGTTTATCATACATCACAGTTCAAAGGGGGAAAAAAACACACTATGAACTCCTGCTGTGTGCACATACATTCCTGGAACCTGCCTAAAAGAACTCTATGATTTGTGGCATTTTTACTTTTACTGAGTGAAGAACAGTTCTCTGAAGAACCGTTTTCTTTCACAGTTCAGGACCACCTGTATATAAATTTGAAAGAGATATCTGCAGATATGCTTGGGAGAGGATTTATTTGCATAAAGGCCTAGCAGCCTGAGAGAAAGGTGACATGCATAGATAGGGTGGTGTGCTATCATCAGGCTCACCATGTGGTCCAGTTGAGGAGATGGGGCACATCACTTGCTGCCAGAACCGGACCTGCAGATCTGTCAGCCCTGACAGGCATTTCAGGCATTTTAGGGTCCATGAATTGCTAGCCATACTCAGCAATTACAGCTTTAATTCTGCTTAAGAAATAAGTAAAGGTCTGTAAGACAGTGGTCAGACAAACACTTAAAAATGAAATTTAAACAGCTACCAGTGCAATGACTAAGCGACCAGAAGTGAGGCAGAGGGTAGGATCCAGTGGTGTCATAGTGCTAGCACTAATGATGTTGCACTAGCATAAACCAATGCTAGCGCAATGTCTTTAGCACTTGCTAGTACAAAGAGAAAAAGCAGCGACTTACCACTGAAATTCGGCAGGAGATTGCCACTTCCCCCCATTGCACTACCAATCACTAATGACGTTGTGCTGCGACAATGTCAGATCCTTCCCAGAAATTTAGCAAACACAGCAGCAATTTCCACACACTTCCACCAATGAGAAATAAGTAAGTAGAAGAAAAATCTACGAAAGAAAATATTTATGGCCACAAGTTTCCTATTGGGTTAGATTATTCCATTGCAGCCTAGGAGGTGTTTCCACAACAATGGAAGGAGAAGCGAATGGAGGAGTACTGGATTTTAAAAAAAGGAATCAGCTTTGCTGTGCTTTGTTCCATGCAGGGCTCCATGAGCGAGTGCTCTGCATCAGTAAAAATCACTTCACAGAACATACTTTTTGGTGGGGTGGGGGTTGGAGTGAATATCATCTGCCTGGGAGGGGCTCCTCAAGCAATAAAAGAGGCTCCCCCTCCCCCCTTTCTCCTTTCCCCTGAAACTCCAGATGCAGCTGCATTTCAGGAGGAAGCCTCATTGACCACAATGGGAGTTATTTCTGAGCAGACACAGATATGTTTGTGCTGGGAAATGGGAAACACCTTTTGTCTTGATAAAAATAACTCTCTCTCTCTCTCCCCCCTCCCTGCACCTGCATTATGTACTTTCTTAAAGTGACAATCATTAAAAGAACACAGTGTTCTCCCTGCCAAACAATATCCTTTTCTCTCTCTCCCCTCCCACACATTACTTACTTCATTAAATAAACAATCAGTAGAGGAGGAACACAGTGTTCTAGCTGCTGTGCTGGATCAATCGAAGCTCTGAAGCTTTGACATTAAGGCTCCTAAATGCATTACGTTGATTCATGGGAATCTCAGTGCTGCCCTGGAGTGCACATTTTGGAGACAAGCCTCATTGAGCACAATGGGAGTTACTTCTGAGTAGACACAGTATGCTTATGCTGGGAAAGACCGGGGGAGGACACAGGGATGGGAAACCAGCCCCCTCTTGAACCCGATGCTGCTCAAGATCCCTATAATGAAGGTGTGAAATAACAACTTCTGAAGGCAATAAACCAAACAATGGAGAATCGGAGCCTCAAGATTGTGCTTTACAGCCTTTAGGGACTTTGTGCATTAAACTGTGCCATTTCAATTGAGGGGGATCTCTGTAAATTCTGATGTGGGCATTCAGGGGACAAGCCTCATTGAGCACAATGGGACTTACTTCTGAGTAGACACTAATTTGTTTTGTCTTGGGAAACACAGGGGCAGGAAAGGCTCCTTGACCAGGGTCATGGCGAAAGGCACACCCCTGGGCAGGGCTAGCACACCCGAGGTAAATGCAGGGGCTGGGGCACACAACAGCTATACCGCTGAGAACCCGACTTGAGGAAAAGAATATGACTTTAAGCAGTCTCAGGAAATCTGTTCGTTCCGTGATAAGGTCTGGGGTGGCTGCTGGATGGTCAAAATGTCATGTATCCCTAACAACCCCCAAACGTAGCCAGCTTGGAGCAAATCACTCATGGAGACACCCCCCAGTAAACACTCTGTATCTAGTTTTACACATTTATGTTCAAACTCCTCAACAACAGCTGGAAACATGAGCAGTGCAATTCTATACATGTCTACTCAGAAAGGTAAGTGGATATAGGATTACAGCTTTGTTTGTTTGATGTATACCCCACCTTTCTTCCAAAAATTGCAGTCAAGGTGGCTTACAAAGCAATTTTAAATAGATTAAAACAATAAAATACATGAGGAGAAGAACCCTATGTCCCTAGTAGGGATGGCAGAGAATTTCTCCACGAATCTTCGGGAGGCCGAGTGCCGACGCATTCGGCCCCCCGAAAGTGTTGGGGAAATTCTCTGCTGGCCCCCCGCCCCCCTCTTGGGATGGGACTTACCGTGGCCGAATGTCCCTCTTCGGCGGCATTTCGTCGGGGGCGGGGGTGGCGGCCGGTCTCCTGCCACCGCCGCCATTACAAAATAAAAAAGTAAAAACAACAACAACAACACACACCCATGATAGGCTACGTGACGATTTATGTAGCCTATCACGGCTAGATTTCCAAAGTCAGCCATGATAGGCTACGTAAATCGTCACGTAGCCTGTCACGGGTGACTTTGGGAAAAGAAAAAAAAAAGCGTGTACGCAAATGGCGGCGGCCCATGGGCGCCGCCATTTGCGTTCCTTATTTTGGCACGTCTAGTCTACGTAAAGATTTACGTAGACTACGGCGAAAATAAGGGCAACGCAAATAGCTTTCCCCCCCCCCAAAGTCACCCGTGATAGGCTATGTGACGATTTACATAGCCTATCACGGCTGACTTTGGAAATCTAGCCGTGATAGGCTACGTTAATCGTCACGTAGCCTATCACATTTTTTTCCCCCCACTTTTTTTTCACGGCCGGGGAGACGGGGAGCTTCTCCCAGGCCTGAATTTCGGCTGGGCGAAGCGGGGCGCCTCCCCCCCTTGCCTGAACTTCGGGGGGAGAAGCGAAGCGCCTCCCCCCCACCGTGAAGCAAGCTGCGGGACAAGGTAAGTCCCTTCGTACATCCCTAGTCCCTAGACAGTATCTGGGGGAGTTAGGATTTTTCGGTTTGCCGGCTCTGAGCTTGTAGACAGTGCTACGAGCTCAGAGCTGGGAAACCAGGTGTCCTCCCCCTCCCCCTCGTAGCTGGCACAGAAAGAACTGAGAGGGCTGCTCCTCCATGCATCTCTGTGCTCGTAACATGGAGCATGGAGAGGGCAAAAATGGGGCATTCCCGGGGGCAGGGAGGGGAGGAGACCATGGAAGTTGTTTTCGACAGCTTCCTATGCATTTTCCAGCCCTGTTCCAACCCCCTCCCCGAAGCCACACTTAGAAGCCTAAAGTCAGTGTGTAATGCAAACTGCAGGGCAGCTGGATCATGGGGGGAGCCCTCTCCTCTGTGCTTCAGCCGCCCTGCATTGGATAGGCGATCATCTCTGATGTCAGAGGCTGTCAGAGGTGACCAACTATCTCGATAGGGTTGTACCCTAAAGTACAATAAAACATAACAGAATATGATAGCACTCTTCAAGTACTTGAAAGGTTGTCACAGAGAGGAAGGCCAGGATCTCTTCTTGATCATCCCAGAGTGCAGGACACGGAATAATGGGCTCAAGTAACAGGGAGCCAGATTCCGGCTGAACATCCTGAAAAACTTCCTGACTGTTAGAGCAATACGACAATGGAACCAATTCCCTAGGGAGGTGGAGGGCTCTCCCACACTGGAGGCCTTCAAGACGAGGCTGGACAGCCATCTGTCAGGGATGCTCTGACTTGAATTCCTGCATTGAGCAGGGGGTTGGACTCAATGGCCTTATAGAACAGTAGGGTTGGAAGGGGTCTACGATTCTATGAATAAAAACAGCACCCAACCCACAGACCCACCTACGGGCCAACGGCTTTCTTGATAAAGCGGTCTTTGCCTGCCATCAGAAGGATAGCTTTAGGTGAGTGAATAGACTGTTCCACTGAATTACTATTTTATCAGCAGCAGAAAAGGCCTTCCATTTGAGATTGTTTATTCAGGTATTTGTCAGTGCATAAATTGTGAGTGTGCGTTCAAAAAAGTGGCAAAAGCCTGTTGAGCACCTCTGGTTTTTCACTGTTCAGGGGTGTTGTAATTAACCGCATAAACCTCCCAAAGAGGCTGTGGAGAGATCCACCTTAATTTCAAATAGGTATTCCTTGCAATTATGTCAGTTACTTAAATTTATTTGCAGACAGTCAATTCATATTGATCATAACTTGACCTTACAGTGACCTTGAGCAAAGGTACTTTGCAACTCTTATAGATATTGTGATCAATACCGGTGAGTAATTGACTATACCTAGTTACTGATAAACGAAGGTTTTTTTTTTTTTAAAGGGACCCTATTTTCAGAAACAAAGATAATAGCAGCTCATTTAGTCAACAGCATGTAAAGGTTTCATATTGATATGTGAAGGTCTAATGACAACCTTGGGCATTAACAAGTGGCACAAAGCAATGGAGTGTAAAGATACAGGAGAGAGAATCCTTACGTCTCCAACTTCAAATGCAAAATCTCATGATATTTATGACAAAGGGTGCTGAGAACAAACACTCCTACTTAGCTGTGCTTGTTGGTGATGGTATGTGTCAAACTGTGCCTCTTTTCTCTACACATGAGGCAGGTCTAGGAAAATAAAATGCTGCATTATTATTACTGTACATGAGAAGGAAGCTGTTAGTTATACGCATTTGACTTCAGCGTTGCTCTCTTTGAATGCCGGTTCCTGAATGAAATTTCACCTCCCCAGGTATATCCAACGGTAATCATGAGGAAGAGCTCAGTTTGGTCCCTGCACATCTGCTGCATGTTGATACATCCCTCCTCCCCTGCCGAAAGTTAAAAAGGAAGGTTGTTAAAGACGGTCTCCCTGGTTGTGCCTTTCGCTTTGCTCAAAACTCCACTGGGCCATGCACTGGCAACGCGAACTCGAGTGAGCGCTCAAAAAAGCATTGCAGTCTGAGCTGCTAATTTGAGCATCTGAACACAGGAGCTGACCTCCTAAACACTATATGCTCCCAAGCTGCCCTGTTTTGTCTGGGGAGCGATTATGTTCAATAAGGTAGGTTTGCTTCTCCCCTAAACCTCTCTGGCAGACAGTTGTTGCTGCTGCTGCTGCATGGAACTGAGCTGCTTAAGTGAACACGCACGTACGCACGCACGCACACACACACACACACACACACACAATCTCAGACACCGAAAGAAGTAAAATCCAAAGAAAGAAGGTAAAGGAATCTATAACCTTCGATGGTCTGTGAACAACACAGCTTAAAGCCTTGCAGGTAGCATAATAGCTTGCTTTTCCTTTTCATATGGAGAAACACAGCCAAGGAAAATACATCATTGAGGTCTTACATGCAAGGGTGCAGTGGTGAATTCTGAAGTGCCAGTGCTCATCACGACGGTCCCAATAGCCACTCCCCACAAGGAGAGGCCAAAAATTCAAGCAGCTGCGCTAATCCCTATCAGCAAACCAGCTTTCATCTCCACTAGGAGATGAAGGGTCTTAATTGCCCACTGAAGACCGAGTCACCCCCAAATGCTTTGCTTTACAATGGGGAACAATACATTGTTGCTGGGAAAATTCACCCCCTCCTCCACCAGCTACTGAGAGGATTGCAGCCAAGCTGAGAGGGCGCACAGGAAAGCCTGAGGGGGGTGGCAGATCACGTCAGCAACCTTTGCGAATCAAAAGGTGCCAGTGCTGCGTCCCTGTGAGCCCTGGCTCCACTACACCACCACTGCTCACACAGTGATTATTGCCCCTCGTCATCCACTAGATTTCTTGCGGGGTGACTCTTTGATTGCATCATAGAGCCGAGGCCTGACACCCACCTCCCAGCCAAGTGGTCACTAGGAAATTCTGTTGCCATCGCTGCCATTCCCTTTACACATCACTTTTGCCTTCAGCTTGGCAACCGAGTGCCAGCAGAGCCCCTTCCCAGCAGAGATTTGGCCACAGAGCCTTCCATTGCTAATCCTTACTCTATTGCTTATATTCTATATTGTATGTTCTATCTAAGTATTAAAGACATTCATATGTGGAAGTTGTGGGGCTGGACCGGGTTGAGGTCATTTGAGTCTGCTACAGATGCTACAGGTCCCAGGGCGTGGTCGGAAGGCACATGAGGTGGTCACCTTGGTGAACCGAAGCCTAGTCAGAGCTTGGAGGGGAGACTACCTGGGCACCACATGTAGCCACCTTGAGTTCCACAATGGAAGAAGGGCAGGGTATACATGTAATACATAAATAAGAAAAAATGCTGTATTAGTGCTGCTGCCTTTTCTCTCTGAGGCAGTCCCACAGACCCTTATTTGAGTCTTCACAATGTCAAGGCTGGACTTGCTATAATGCACGTTATCAGGGACTCCCCTTTGGAAGCTTGGGCAAAATGCAATGCTCCCCATTCTGACAAGGGTAGTCATCCACATCTCATTACACCCATGTTCCAGGCTTTCCTTTGACACCTTGTTGGCTCCCAGCTCAGTTCAAGATGCCATTGACTAAGCTATGTCGTAAGCTCCATCCCTAAGCTACTCACTCTGGCATCTGACTTCTGCTTGTATGCATTGCAGCTCCCACGGTCTGTTTCTATCTTGGTTATTCATCATCTGATGCAACATAAGAGTGATGTGTTGCACGTGTGAAGCAGCCCTCACAGGTCAAACAGCCTGGAGCTTTCATTCCCCCTCACCTCAAGCATAATAATTTTCAGTGGGAGCTGTTCACACGTACACATATTATCTTTAGCACACAGGTGAGTTGTGCTTATTTGAAGAGGGGGATGCACTTTGGTGCAGTGTATCCAGTCCCCCCCCCCCCCATTGTGAGGATACAAAGGAGCTTTGGCCAGTAGTGATTCCTGCCCACCCAAATGGTTTACTGGGACCATTACAAGACCTATGAGTTATGCAGTCAGCATTATGAGGATGGGGTGGAAACTGGAGGAGTCTGTCTTTTTTAAGGTGTTGGTTGTGTGCTATAGTACTAGAACTCAGAACAAATCGAAGAGGCTACTGCACTGGCCAAACTTTGGGTGGATTGCTCATGCAGGATCATTCGTCAGTTACAGTGAAATCAAGCAAAAGTTTGCATGTGTGAAACAGTCACCACTCACAGAACGTTTTGGTCACCTTTCATCACTTCAAGAGCTTGGTGCCCTTCAGTGGAGGCAGTTTGTTCATTCAGCTATATGTCAGCAAGTGAGAAGATATGCATGGATGTGGAAATCAGATTTATTTTAGGTTTCATTGCTTTTTGGTGTTGGAGGAAGGAAAAAGAGGATAGTAAGAGGTTTGGGATGAAGACAAAGTACCCTATAAGCCTTGTAGTATAAGGCAATGGTTTGCTGCAGAGCTTTACACACCTGGGAATAAGTTCTGTTGAGCTCGGACAAACTTACTTCTAGTAAACATGCATAGGATCATGCTGTAAGTCTCATATCCATCTCCCTCTTAATGGGTCAGGTTTTTATTAGCATGCTCTAGCTTTGACAGTGATAGCATTTTTATTGTTTTTGCAGTAGCTCTTTATTTTATGTAACTTATCATTATGAATTCATTTAGTATTGATTGCAATAGCTCTCTGATAATAAAGAATTAATTTGGCATGCTAGGTATGTCATACACATTTATATAAAAATTCTGCAGTCATTCAGGATTAATTAATATGGTGAAGTGATATTGCATTTGTAATTTCACCATATTTTAATACATCTCCTTTTTTCCCAGGTTACAACCCACTCATGTAATGTATCTGCTTCAGGGATTTCTTCATTTGTATGGAAAATGTTTCCAAGAGTAACTAAAATCGACAATGTTGTACACTTGGGTTTCCTAATGTCTATGTGGCAGTGGAATAGTTTCTAATATTCCAGGAGTGTTGAGGGACGTGAGTCAATGAGAGACATGTTGAAGCAACTGGATTGGATAGGTTTTCCCACCTGCTTGATGGGTCTGATGTGAACAAAGGTAATTTAAAACTCACCATTCTCAGATTTCTCCCTAATCAAACAAGAAGACATCTGGGCTGATGGAGATAGTGGCTGAAATTACCTGCTGGTTCACATTCTCTACAGAAATGTCAAAATACACTTATCGTTAACTGAGAGTCAGCTAAAAGCAGGTATTTTCAATGGACACCTTGTCCTATTGTATCAATTGTGGGCTTCATGTCAGAAATGTCTCCATGGTGTTGGATGTAACCAAGATGCAACACGACACTATCTGATATCATCATAATGACTGAAGTCAGTAATTACAATGTAGACAAGAAGTGGTGAAGAAGTGACTTAGCTTATCAGTTCTTGAAAACTTTAGAGTTTGGATTCCCTTTAGATCACTGATTCTCAAAAGATGGCTTAGGCCACATGGTAAATTATGGGGGACTTGTGAATTAGGTGACAAGCTTTAGGCTGTGCGGGAGTGATGTGCCATCAGGACTTCTTGGAAGATGGATCCAATAGGTGGGTTACATACTGTATAATTATTTTAAAATCTCCATACAATAGCAAAGTTGCACCAAATGTTATTGTAATAATAGCTCGGGAATCCTAAGCCATAGTTTATATGATATAAAAGCATCACCAACCTCATGACTATCTGAAGAAATGGGCTTAGGCGATGGAAGACAGATCTACATTGCACCTGCCCTCGCATTAAAACGTGATTATCCACACTCACCCATTTCCCTCATTGCGGTTCTTGATTGAATGTGTGAGCTTGGTTCACACTCGAGAGCTGTGCTGTTTTCCTACTCCTAAAGACGGTGGCTCTCATTGGAGATGCAGAAACTCTTCCTCTTTCTGCTGATTCCCCGCTCACTGTCTCTCTCTTCCTCTATCCCTGTGTGTGTGTGTGTAGGGATGGCACGAGCATCCTGTTGGGGCTCGAAGCCCAGTGAGAGCTTGTCCCTTGCCGCTGCTAAAGGATATGATTCTGGAAGATGAGCCCCTCAGGTCGGAAGGTGTCCAATATACTACTGGGGAAGAGCAGAGGGAATTTCCACGTAGCGCCAGAAAGAGTGAAGCGGCTGGGCCAAAGCCGAAAGGACACTCAGCTGTGGATGTGTCTGGTGGTGAAAAGAAAGTCCGATGCTGTAAAGAACAATATTGTTCAGGAATATGGAATATAAGATCAATGAATCAAGGTAAGCTGGAGGTGGTCAAACATGAGATGGCAAGATTGAACATTGACATCTTGGGAATCAGCAAACTAAAGTGGACAAGCATGGGCGAATTTAATTCAGGTGACCATGGTATCTACTACTGTGGGCAAGAATCCCTTAGAAGAAATGGAGTAGCACTCATAGTTAACAAAAGGGTGGGAAAAGCAGTACTGGGGTGCAATCTCAAAAACAATAGAATGATCTCAGTACGAATCCAAGGCAAACCATTCAACATCACAGTAATTCAAGTCTATGCCCCAACCACTGAGGCCAAAGAAGCTGAGGTTGATCGGTTCTATGAAGACCTACAACACCTTCTAGAACTAACACCAAAAAAAGATGTTCTCTTCATCATAGGGGATTGGAATGCTAAAGTAGGAAGTCAAGAAATCACCAGGATAACAGGCAAGCATGGCCTTGGTGTACAAAATGAAGCAGGACAAAGGCTAATCGAGTTTTGCCAAGAGAACACGCTGATCATAGCAAACACTCTTTTCCAACAGCACAAGAGGCAACTGTACACATGCACATCACCAGATGGTCAATATCGAAATCAGATTGATTATGTACTTTGCAGCCAAAGATGGAGAAGCTCTATACAATCAGCAAAAACAAGACCTGGAGCTGACTGTGGCTCAGATCATGAGCGTCTTATTGCAAAATTTCGGCTTAAATGGAAGAACGTAGGGAAAACCACTAAACCATTCAGGTATGACCTAAATCATATCCCTTATGAATATACAGTGGAGGTGAGGAATAGATTTAAGGGTTTAGACCTGATAGACAGAGTGCCTGAGGAACTATGGTCAGAGGTCCGTAACATTGTTCAGGAGGCAGCAACTCAATCCATCCCAAAGAAAAAGAAATGCAAGAAAACAAAGTGGCTGTCTGATGAGGCTTTACAAGTAGCTGAGGAAAGAAGGGAAGTGAAAAGCAAGGGAGAAAGGGGAAGATATATCCAACTGAATGCAGAGTTCCAGAGAATAGCAAGGAGAGACAAGAAGGCCTTCTGAAATGAACAATGCAAAGAAATCGAGGAAAACAATAGAATGGGAAAGACTAGAGATCTTTTCAAGAAAATCGGACATATCAAGGGAACGTTTTGTGCAAAGACGGGCATGATAAAGGACAAAGAAGGCAGGGACCTAACAGAAGCAGATGAGATTAAGAAGAGGTGGCAAGAATACACAGAAGAACTATACAGGAAAGATCTGAATGTCCCTGATAGCCATGATAGTGCGGTCACTGAACTTGAGCCGGACATCCTAGAGAGTGAAATCAAGTGGACCTTAGGAAGCATTACTAACAACAAAGCTAGCGGAGATGACAGTATTCCAGCGGAGCTATTTAAGATCCTAAAAGATGATACTGTTAAAGTGCTGCACTCAATATATGCCAACAAATTTGGAACACTCAACAATGGCCACAAGACTGGAAAAGGTCAGTTTACAT
The DNA here is from genome assembly GCF_057233095.1 of Heloderma suspectum. NCBI lineage: Eukaryota > Metazoa > Chordata > Lepidosauria > Squamata > Helodermatidae > Heloderma > Heloderma suspectum. The sequence continues at coordinate 168,787,967 of NC_139458.1, read as the reverse complement.
TCCAGTTCCAAAGAAGGGCAATGCCAAAGTGTGTTCAAACTACCGTACAATTGCACTCATGTCACATGCCAGCAAGGTGATGCTCAAAATCCTACAAGCTAGGCTTCAGCACTAAGTGAACCGAGAACTACTGGAAGTACAAGCTGGGTTTCAAAGAGGCAGAGGAACTAGAGATCAAATTGCCAACATTCGCTGGATCATGGAGAAAGCAAGAGAACTCCAGAAAAAACGTCTATTTCTGCTTCATTTACTACACTAAAGCCTTTGATTGTGTGGATCACAACAAACTGTGGCAAATTCTTAAAGAGATGGGAGTACCAGACCACCTTTCTTGTCTCCTGAGAAACCTGTATGAGGGTCAAGAAGCAACAGTAAGAACCGGACATGGAACAACCGATTGGTTCAAAATTGGGAAAGGAATACGACAAGACTGTATACTGTTGCCCTGCTTATTTAATTTATATGCAGAGTACATCATGAGAAATGCCGGGTTGGATGAATCACAGGTTGGAATTAAGATTGCTGGGAGAATTATCAACAACCTCAGATACGCAGACGATACCACCCTAATGGCAGAAAGCGAAGAGGATCTAAAGAGCCTCTTGTTGAGGGTGAAAGAAGAGAGTGCAAAAGCTGGTTTGAAACTCAACATTAAAAAAACTAAAATCATGGCATCTGGCCCCATCACTTCCTGGCATATAGAAGGGGATGGAAGCAGTGACAGATTTTATTTTCTTGGGCTCCAAGAGATCACTGCAAATGGTGACTGTAGCCATGAAATTAGAAGACACTCGCTCTTTGGGAGGAAAGCTATGGCAAACCTAGACAGCAGAGTAAGAAGCAGAGATATCACCTTGCCTACAAAGGTCCATCTAATCAAAGCTATGGTTTTCCCTGTAGCAATGTATGGCTGTGAGAGCTGGACTATAAGGAAGGCTGAGCGCCGAAGAATCGATGCTTTCGAACTGTGGTGCTGGAGAAGACTCTTACGAGTCCCCTGGACTGCAAGGAGGTCAAATCAGTCCATCCTAAAGGAAATCAACCCTGACTGCTCAAAGGACAGATATTGAAACTGAGGCTCCAATATTTTGGCCACCTAATGCGAAAAGTCACTGGAAAAGACCCTGATGCTGGGAAAGATCGAAGGCAAAAGGAGAAGGGGACGGCAGAGGATGAGATGGCTAGATAGCATCACCAATTCAATGAATATGGACTTGAGCACACACCGGGAGAAAGCACAGGACAAGAAGGCCTGGCGTGTTGTGGTCCATGGAGTCACGAAGAATCGGACACGACTGAACGACTGAACAACAACAACATCCCCTGCTTTGACTTTTTTTAAAAATTAAGGATCACAACTTAGTGCCTTTACACATGCTGCCTTCCCCCACCCTTCTCCCCCATTCTCCCAGTAGCTTAACTGGTGCTGTAATGTTTTCTTGTGGCCCCAATTCTGGGCACTCACTTAATCTGGAGTAAGCCACATTGAACTCAATGGAACTTACTACTGAGTAGACATAAGATCACCCTGTAAGTCTGCCAGCCTCGAGTAAGCCCCATTGAACCCCATAGGGTGCTCTGGAACAAATGAGAACATTGCTTCTGAACTTTGGGTGGGGGATCAGAGGTGTCTCCCTTCATTGCAGGGAGGCACTTTACCCTCTTCTCCCTCCGATTGAGAAATGCAGAGGCAGGAGACGCTCAGATTGGGGGTGGGGGTTGCTTACATCTTCGAAGACTGCCCAGTGAAAAAAAATTATGCTTGTGTGCAGGGAAATCAGGCTGGAGAAGCCACTATTCTTTGAAGATTTAAAGATCTGAAGTTTTAAAGATAATGCCTTAAGATATATTTTTTAAAAAAGATCACTTACAGGGTGATCTTATGTCTACTCAGTAGTAAGTTCCATTGAGTTCAATGTGGCTTACTCCTAAGTAAGTGAGTTCCCAGGATTGGGGCCATGAGGAAACATTACAGCACCAGTTAAGCTAAGGGGAGAATGGGGGGGAAGGGTGGGGGAAGGCAGCATGTGTAAAGGCACTCAATTGTGATCCTTAATTTTTTTTTTTTAAGTCAAAGCAGAGGATAGAAGGAGATAAAAGTTAGTGTCATTTGAAGGGAGAGACCAACCCGCCACTTAGTGCAGGAAGCCTGATTTCCAGGTGGTCCATCCAAAATTCTGACCAGGGATGACCCGGCTGAGCTTCCCAGATCAGACAAGAGATAGCACCTCCAGCCCTCTTCTGATTGGTGATAAAACTTCCAGTGCTAAGGAAGCTATGGTATCAGTAGCTGGAAGACCAGATGGGGGCATCTAGAGCTGTGAGGGAAATACAAACACCACCGTATATGGACAGGCATGGGAGGGGACTATGACCTTATAAGGTAATGAACACAGAAGAGCAGAGCATATGAATGGGAAATACTGGGATATCAGGGTATTGAAAGCAGGAGCATGGAAGTGGGAAATTCCGGTCCCAATTCGAGGCAGGTCCTGCGTAGTATGAAAGACAAGCAGTGAAACCTTATTGGAAGCGGTGGGAAAAACATAAGTGTAGATTGGCCTGGAGTCTGGATGGAGTTCCATAGCTGAGGGGTATAAGTGAGAAGGCTCTGCAAAGGCCTTACTTTTTGCCTAGAAGAAATATAGAGCAACATCTTGGCTGACCATCTTAATAGGTGAGGAGATCCATAAGGGAGAGGTTTTATAAGGCCCAGTTCACAGCCTCTGGGTGTGTAGGCAATTCTACAGGCAGTGGGATGTATGAGTAAGTTGAAAGCTATGGCAAACCTAGACAGCATAGTAAGAAGCAGAGACATCACCTTGCCGACAAAGGTCCGTCTAATCAAAGCTATGGTTTTCCCAGTAGTAATGTATGGCTGTGAGAGCTGGACTATAAGGAAGGCTGAGCGCCGAAGAATTGATGCTTTCGAACTGTGGTGCTGGAGAAGATTCTTACGAGTCCCCTGGACTGCAAGGAGGTCAAATCAGTCAATCCTAAAGGAAATCAACCCTGAGTGCTCATTGGAAGGACAGATCCTGAAGCTGAAGCTCAAATATTTTGGCCACCTAATGCAAAGACAAAACTCTCTGGAAAAGACCCTGATGCTGGGAAAGACTGAAGGCAAAAGGAGATGGGGATGGCAGAGGATGAGATGGCTAGATAGCATCACCGATGCAATGAATATGAACTTGAGCACGCTCCGGGAGAGAGCACAGGACAGGAAGGCCTGGCGTGCTATGGTCCATGGGGTCATGAAGAGTCGGACATGACTGACCGACTGAACAACAACAACAACAGAACGTACATAATCCAGTGACTGCACAGGTACATTCATGGATATGTATACCCTGTCCACATCATCAACTGACCCTTTTGTGTAATAACTGAATTGAATAAGTGTGGCTTTATTAATGTACATAGGCATTGGTTCAGGTAACATCTCCTATGGATGTTCGGCATGCGTGAGTCTGAGACTTGCTCTCATGTTCCAGTATGTGCAGAACCTGTGCACTGGCTCATGTTATGGGGCTCAGACAAACCCCCACAAACATTTAAATAGCATGTGAGGTGATTGTGAGGCCATGTGGGCTAGCCTTGCCCCCTTCCCGCTCTGACACACTCACCAGCCATGCTTCCAGCCAGCCATATGTGTTTGTGAAGCATCTCTATGCACACACTCTATAACACCATATAGAACAGCTCTATGTTAGGTGGAACCCTGGGACAATCAGGAATGAGGGGGTTTGTCTGAATGAGGGGGTTTGTTTGACCCAACCCTGAACAGTGGTCCCCTCCCAGGTCATACCAATGGCAATAACCAGCATCTTGAACTGGGCTTGGATAGTTATTGGCAGCTGCTGCAATTGGCAGAATATTGATGTACTATGTCCTTTCCACCTTGGGGCAATCTACATTGCAACTTTAAACTGGTTTCAAACTGGTTTATCTAAAGGGATCCTGCAGTTTCATGAGGGTACTGAGAATTCTTTGCTAGAGACCCCTGTCCCCTGCCCAAGCGGCCCCTTTTCCGGGGGGGCCTTAGAGCTACAATTCCCAGAATTCCTGTATTTGGTAGCCATAATCGCTAAAAACAGGTTTGAAACCAGTTTAAAGTTGTAATGTAGATTGCCCCCTTGTCCCTGTTGGAAGGTGGGCTGCCACACTTTGCATTGGCTAAATTAGCCAATATTCTAACCATTTCCAATATTGTACACGTGTTTTGAGTATTTCTTTCTATATAGAGTCCATTGAAGCTTTCTGGGAACCTGAATCTGACAAGTCAGAACAAGCGCACGCACGCACGCACGCACACACACACACACACTTTCAGGTCCATTTGGTAGAACCACTGCAGATATAAACTGACTCTTTTCTTCTGGATAGGCCTGCTGTATGAACCTTCTTTCCAGAAAAAAATATGTACTGGCTTATTACATAATAGCCTTTTAACAACTTAGTGATTTCCTTTTCTCTATAGCTTTTTTGCCAATGTATGACATGCACATCCCTATTGCCCACACAGAGGAAAATTCTTCTAGTGCTTGCTTTCTCTCTCTCTCTCTCTCTCTCTCTCTCTCTCTCTCTCTCTCCAGCACTATTTATTTTAACTCTGCATGTTCGCCTAACTTTAATTTAAACCAGTGTTTACTCTGTTACCATCATTGTCCATAACTAATTGCTGTTCCCTCATCCACAGTCGAAAATCTGCCAACTTCCCTGTGCATAAACCAAAGAGACACATTCACCCTTAAAATTAACAAAGAAGGTGACACAAAGGTGAGAGGGTGTTCTCTGTTTGTGCTATTGGAAGCAATAATGAAGATTTACAGTTGTTCAATACTGGAAAGGATTTCCCAGAATGCTGACTAACTTAGCAGCTCTGGAATTTATTGATGTATCACTGTTCTGAAAACACTGGTTTATTAATAAATAGATTCACTGGTGTGGAAGACAGAAACAGAGCTGGGAGAAAAGCATGAGTTAAAGGGAAATAAAAGACAAGGAACGTTTGGGGCAGGGAGGTGATAGCAATTCTGTTATCTTTGGCCAAGGAAATATGGCTAAGAGGTGAACTTCAGAACTGATGGAGAAATGGAAATCTGTAGTGAAAACATTTCAGAATGGGAAGAGGTTCAGGGGAAGTCTGGGTACAGCCTGCATGTATGTACAGAAAGTGAGACACACACTGTAGGGCTGTTCACACAACACGCTAACCCACACTCAGTGGTTGAGTGTGGGTTGTTTATTGAACTGTGGGTTGTTTGTTGGACCGTGGGTTAGTGCACTGTCTGAACCCAGGACATTTTCTGCAGAGTGGCTCATTAAGCATGCAGTGTGGCTTGTTAACGACCCTGAACAGCCCAACAACAAACCATGAGTTCCCAAGGTGGCTTCTTCAAGAAAAATAAGCCTTACCTGGGGCTTATTTTTATAAGTTAATAAAACCATGGTTAACAAGCCACCCTGCAGAAAATGTCCTGGGTTCAGACAACAGGCTAACCCAACAAACAACCCACGGTTCAACAACAATCCACACTCCACCACTGAGTGTGGGTTAGCATGTTGTGCGAACCCAGTCGCTGTGTTCAGCAAGGCTTATTCCCAAGTAAATGAGCATAGGCTAGCAGCTTCACACTCATTCAGCTTTTCTACACCTTTGTAGTATTCAAAAATTAGCAAAATGTTTTGATCAGAGACCACAGTGTACAAAGTGTGTGTGCGATTGTATATTTATTACATTATTAATGTTTTTATATATTGTATTTTTAATCCACACAATAAAAAAGTCCTTTGGGTGGATTTTATCCCAAACTTCCTCCAGGGAGCTCAGAGAAGCAAAAATAAAGAACACAGTCATCTCACCATCAAGTCACTACCACGGTTCCTTCCCATTAGGGATGTGCGAAAGTCACTTACCTTTTCGCAGGGATGATTTGCGGGGGGCGGGGAGGCCCTCCGCACCTCCCCCCGAAATCCTAAGCCAGCTGGCTCCGCTCCGCAGCAACTCTGCAGAGCTGCCGGCCGGGTGTATTCGCAGGTGTGCAGAGCCTGCAGACGCAAATGGCGATGGCTACGGTGGCCGCCATTTGCGTTCCTGTTTTTTTGCCGTGATAGCCTACGTAAATATTTATGTAGCCTATCATGGCCTCCGCAGGGATGCAAATGGCGAAAGTCACTTACCTGTTCGCGGATTATGTTGATGGTGGGGGGGAGGCGTTCCATCCCTCCCCCCGGAATCCTGGCCGGCTGGCTCCGCTCCACAGGGATTCTGCAGAGCCACTGGCCGGCTCCGCCAGCAGCTGGACATCCAGCTGCTGGCTAGCAGGGACGCCAATGGCAGCGGCCATAGCCGCTGCCATTAGCGTCCCTGCAGTCAGCCGTGATAGGCTATGTAAATGTTTACGTAGCCTACCACGTCTGACTTAAAAAAACAACAACAACACGCGTATGCAAATGGCGGCGGCCACAGCCGCCGCCATTTGTGTTCCTTATTTTGGCACGTCTTAGTCTACATCAAGATTTACGTAGACTAAGACGGTGAAAATAAGGGGAATGCAAATAGCGTAACAGACGCTACGCTATTTGTGTTCCCCTTATTTTCGTCGTCTTAGTAGTTGCCACCATTTGCGTACGCGTGTTGTTTTTTTTTTAAAAAAAGACGTGATAGGCCACGTAAACATTTATGTAGCCTATCACGGTTTGTTTTTTTTAAAAACCTAGCCGTGATAGGCTACGTAAATCTTTACGTAGCCTATCACGTCTTTTTTTTTTTTAAACTGGAAATGGTGGTGCCGGCAGCTGGTCGGAAGATCGGCCGCCGCAGCTGCCACCGCCGAACTGCCGCCGGAGCCGCCGCCGGAGCCACCGCCGCCTGGAAGATCCGCCCCAGGTAAGTCTCGTCCCGGGGGGGCGGGGGGGCAGGCCGTTCCGCCACCGATTTTGGGGGGCTGAACGCACTGGCATTCGGCCTCCCCGAGATCCATGGCGGAATTCTCTGACGTCCCTACTAGCCTGTCACGGCAAAAATGGGGAAGTGAATGGCGGCCGCAGATGCGGCTGCCATTCACAAAGCAGAGCGAACGGCAGCAGGTAAGTGCTCCGTTTTGCGCTCCTTTTGCAGGGTGGTGGGGCGGGGGGGGGCTTCATTCTGCTACAGATTTCAGGGGGCTTGAATGCACTGGCATTCGGCCTCACTGAGATCCGTGGCGGAATCCTCTGACATCCCTACTTCCCACAGACATCAGGAAGTACGTTGTGAGCCCCTCCACACCCGCACACCCCATGCCATTTTATGGGCACAGCAAGCCCATGAAATAGGTTAGGGTGAGGGCCAAACTAAACATTTTCTCTAGGTTTTTTTTTACATCTGTGTAAGCACACATGGCACTGATTTGGATTGGGACTATGGTGCTCCAGGAAAGTGGGGGGGGGGTTAAACCTTTCCCCCTACTCATTTTTGTGTATGCATGTGCATGTGGTGAAATCCCCCCTCCTTTTGCAGGGTACTTAAACAAAGAAAAAATGCTCCATTGACTCCAGTGGAAAGTTTTTTTCTTGTTAAATGCTCTTGTGTGGGGATGGATCATGGAAGTGGAATTTTGTGAAAAAATGAGTGGGAGAAAAAAATTACCCTCCCTCCCAGAGCGCCACAGCCACGATCCAAATTGGGGCTGTGCACTTACACAGTGGGAAAGAAAACTAGCACACATGGCTCCACCATGCATGTTAGACAGAATCTTTAGTTTGGCCCTGAGAGAAAGGGCTTTTCTACATGAGGCTTTTAACCTGCTACTTCACCAAGGCTTCTGCTTCTGGATTCTTTGTGGGATTAAGATCGGCTCCTTTACAAGTGTTTTGTTTTCTAGAGCTTTTCTTTCTCTGTGTTTCTTTATGTTCCATTACACAATCACTAGGTGGCACTGTGGTATAGCAAAATTATGCAAATACACCAGGATTTCATGCTGCCATTCACAAAAATACCAGACTTTCCTTGGCTATAATGGTTGCAAAACATGGGAGAGGCCCTGTAGGATGATGACCTCATTTAAAGCACCTGCAAACTACCATGAGTGAAGAATCATTAGTGCACAATAAATATCTTGTGTAGAGAGAGGATCATAGTGACTGGGTGACCCTGTGAGAGCTTCATGATTAAGTGGGGATTTGAATCCATTCCTTGTCCATCACTGTAATCCAGTCTTCCGCAAGCTGGTGCCTGCAAGATGTTTTGGATGAAAACTCCCATCAGCTTCAGTCAGCATGGCCAGTGGGGGAACACCATTGGGGGAACACCAACATTGGGGGAACACCAGGTTGTACAATGCTGCTCTAAGCATGACACTACACTGTGACATGAATCCTATATGTTCCTAGAAAGCTATCATTTTTGTAACAATTACTTCATTTCATGAAGAAATCAGCCCCTCTTCTCCCCCCACCCCATTCTTGCAGTGGTCAAATACTTGTACAGGTTGCATTGATAAATATAAAATGTGTGACCTAAAGAGCTAAGAGACAAGGAAGGGACTGTCACTTATACTTGACTAGACATATATGTCTCTTCCTGCTATCGTTACTTCTTCCTAGTCCTCTCTGCTCTATAGCACATGAGCAAGATGCTGATGGTGACCCAGGTATCACCTGTCTTGCCAAGCAGGTCTTCAACTGAGCTGGAGCTCACCTCTAGAAAACAGGAAGCTAAAATAAAGAACACAATCATCTCACCATGAAGGCACTACCATGGTTCCTTCCCACAGACATCAGGAAGTATGGTGTAGCCTTGTGGTGGGTCTGACTGTATATAAGACATCTTATGATGTCTCTGTACCAGAGTCTCTATACCAGAGGACTGGAAAATAGACAATGTAACATCAGTTTTCAAAAACGGATCCAGGAAATTACACGCCAGTTAGCTTAATGTCTGTTCTGGGTAAATTGGTTGGAAGTATTATTAAAGATAAAATTAGTAAGCATATAGAAGGACAAGCTCTGCTGAAAAAGAACATGGCTTCCTCAAAGGTAAGTCCTGTCTTGCTAACCTTTTAGAGTTTTTTGAGAGTGTCAATAAACATGTAGACAGGGCTGATCTGGTAGACATTATTTACTTGGACTTCCAAAAGGCTTTTGACAAAGTCCCTTACCAAAGACTCCTGAGCAAATTTAGCAATCATGGAAAAAAAGGATGGGCCCTCTTATGGATCAGTAAAGGACAGAAAGCAGAGAGTAGGAATAAATTAGGGATGTACGAAAGTCACTTACCTTTTAGCGAAATTGATTTGAGGTGGGGGGGAGGCGCTCCGTCCCTCCCCCCGAAATTCTGGCCGGGGGCGGGAGGTGCACCGTCCCTCCCCCCCTGAAATTCTGGCCAGCTGGCTCCACTCTGCAGGGATTCTGCGGAGCCGCCGGCTGGCTCTGCCAGCGGCTGGACATCCAGCCTCTGGCTAGCAGAGACGCAAATGGCGGCGGCTGTAGCCGCCGCCATTTGCGTCCCTGCAGTCAGCCGTGATAGGCTACGTAAATGTTTACGTAGCCTATCACGGCTGATTTAAAAGAAGAAAAAAAAACGCGTGTACGCAAATGGCGGCGCCCATGGACGCCGCCATTTGCATTCCTTATTTTGGCACGTCTTAGTCTACGTAAACATTTACGTAGACTAAGACGGCGAAAATAAGGGGAACACAAATAGCGTAGCAGGCGCTATTTGCGTTCCCCTTTATTTTCGCTGTAATAGTCTACGTAAATATTTATGTAGACTAAGACGGCCAAAAATAAGGAACGCAAATGTGGCGGCTGTAGCCGCCACCATTTGCGTATGCGGTATTTTTGTTTTGTTTTACCCAGAGCCCTCTGCGGATAAGACACTACGCTATTTGCGTTCCCCTTATTTTTGCCGTCTTAGTCTACGTAAATGTTTATGTAGACTAAGATGTGCCAAAATAAGGAATGCAAATGGCGGCGCCCATGGGCACCGCCATTTGCATACGCGCGTTTTTTTTCTTTTAAATCAGCCGTGATAGGCTACGTAAACATTTATGTAGCCTATCATGGTGTTTTTTAAAAATCTAGCCGTGATAGGCTACGTAAATCTTTACGTAGCCTATCACGTTTTTTTTTTTTTTAAACTGGAAATGGCGGCGGCGGCCGCCGGTCGGAAGACCGGCCGCGTCCACCGCCGAACTGCCGCCGAACCACCGCTGGAGCTGCCACCGCCAGGAAGATCCACCCAAGGTAAGTCCCATCCTGGGGGGGGGGGCGGGGGGGCAGCAGACCGTTCCGCCACCGATTTCGGGGGGCCAAATGCTCTGGCATTCAGCCTCCCTGAGATTCGTGGCGAAATTCTCTGACATCCCTAGAATAAATGGTAAATTCTCTAGGGATGTCAGAGAATTCTGCCACGGAGCTCGGTGAGGCCAATTGCCAGTGCATTCGGCCCCCTGAAAACTCTGGTGGAACGGCATGCCCCCCCCCCGGCCCCCCGCGGATCCCACCCGGGATGAGACTTACCTGGGGCAGATGTTCCGGGCAGCGGCGGCTGTGGTGGTGGTTGCGGCGGGGGTGGCTGCAGCGGCTGTGGCGGCTGGTCTTCTGACCGGCTGCTGCCACCGCCATTTGCAGTCTGGAGGTGTTTTTTTTTTACAGAGACGCGATAGGCTACGTAAAGATTTATGTAGCCTATCACGGCTGGGTTAAAAAAAAACAACGTGTACGCAAATGGTGGCGGCTATGGCCGCCGCCATTTGTGTTCCTTATTTTTGGCCGTCTTGGTCTACGTAAATATTTACGTAGACTATTACGGTGAAAATAAAGGGGAACGCAAATAGCGTAGCGGGCGCTATTTGCGTTCCCCTTTATTTTCTCCATAATAGTCTACGTAAATATTTACGTAGACTAAGACGGCCAAAAATAAGGAACGCAAATGGTGGTGGCTGTAGCCGCCGCCATTTGCGTGCGTGGTTTTTTTTTTTGTTTTATCCAGAGCCCTCTGCGGCCGGGAATCCGGCTGCGGACGGCTCTGGCCTGGGCCTGGCCAGCTGCTCCGCGGAGCCGCCGCAGAGCACAGCTGGCCATTCGAGGATTCCGGGGGGGAGGAATGGATCGCCTCCCCCCCCGTCGAGGATTAGGGGGGAGGGATGGAACGCCTCCCCCCCATAAACATAATCCGCGGAAAGGTAAGTGACTTTCGTACATCCCTAAAATTCTCACAATGGAGGGAAGTAAATAGTGGGATCCTACAGGGATCTGTATTAGGATCAATGCTTTTCAACCTTTTCATAAATGACCTGGAATTAGGAGTGAGCAGTGAAGTGGCCAAGTTTGCAGATGACACCAAATTATTTAGGGTGGTTAAAACAAAAATGGAGTGTGAAGAGCTCCAAAAGGATCTTTCCAAAGTGGGAGAATGGGCATCTAAATGGCAAATGCAGTTCAATGTAAGCAAGTGTAAAGTGAGACACACAGGGCAAAAATCTCCAACTATGGGAATTCCTCTGTGAGAGAAGGTTACAGCAGCTGGGATTGTTTAGCTAGGAAAAAAGGAGGGTAAGGGGAGACATGATAGAAGTCTACAAAGTTATGCATGGTATAAAGAATGTGGATAGGGAGGCATTTTTCTCCCTCTCTCAAAATACTAGAACCCAGGGTCATCCCATGAAGCCGATTGGTGGGAGATTCAGGACAAAAAAAAGGAAGTAATTCTTCACATAGAACATAGTTAAACTATGGAATTTGCTACCACAGGATGTGGTGATGGCCACCAACTTGGATGACTTTAAAAGGGGGTTGGACAAATTCCTGGAGGAAAAGGCTATCAATGGCTACTAGTCTTGATGGCTATGTGCTACCTCCAGTACCAGAGGCAGTGATCCTATGTACACCAGTTGCTGGGGAACAGGGGTGGGAGGGTGCTGTTGCTTGTGGGTTCCTGGTCAACAGCTGGTTGGCCCCTGTATGAACAGGATGGTGGACTAGATGGACCCTTGCTCTGATCCAGCATGGCTCTTATGATTTCTAAAACATCTTATGATTTCTAAAATACAAAAGAATAAAGAGTCCTGGTACTTTAAATACTAACAAATTCATTGTGGTTTAAGCTTTTGTGGGCTGGAAATTGCTTTGTCAAATGCATGAAGTGAAATCCTACACTGGCCAGAGCATATGTGCTGGTGGATGTGAACTAAGGTTGCTCAATCCCTCCCCCACCCCCCAGAATGGCTCCTCTGCCTTTTACAGCAACTTGCTAGTCAGAAATTTAGCAGGGAGACTTTTCCCAGCATGGAGTTGAAGTGGTAGGAAAAACTTCATCTGTTAAATTTCTGCCTGCTGTGCAGCTGTTAAAAGCACAGGAAACTTGCCAAGGGAAGAAAATTAAAAAGAAAAAAAAGAAAAAGCTGGCAACCTTAATTTAAAAGCAAACCAAATTCCTTATGTTTGGGCTGCATAGCCAGATAGAATCTGAGTGTGTGACATTGAAAGGAAAAAAAGGCAAGAAAAATGTACTCCCCTTTCCAACCCCTTTTAAAGCTGAACTGGTAAAGCAAAAGTCCTGGGATATTAGAGCAGTTTTTGTCTGTCCCTTTCAGTGCCAGTATTTGCTTAAAGGCTTTAATTGCTTTAGGCAAACCGATTTCATTCCATGCATCATTCTCTCCTTTTAATGTGTAAATTACATAGGATTTGACTCTGATTATATTGATATAATTGCTTGTCTTCACATGAAGCACAAGGCCACAATCTGGGAAGGGCCCACTAAGAAGAAACAGGTGTGAGCCTTCCCAAATGAAAGCTTCCCACACAGCCCAGACCCCCAAAACACTTTTGATGTTTGTCACATTTTATTTGTATATAGCCAGCCGGTGGCTGTTATTGCTTTGCGATTTTTCTCAGGGGGTGCCTGCAGCCAAACCAGATCTGCCTGTGATCTCGTCAGATTTCACAAGGTAAGCAATGTCAGGCCTGGTTAGTACATAAATGGGAGACCTCCGGGGGAAAGAATCGCCTGATGTTGCAGGATTTCAAGGGGTGGGGATACTGCAGGAGGTATCTGACATACATGCCACTGAGTCACTGTCTTGAACAGATGTCCTGGTGCAGAAATGAGAGGGCGAGATTGAGAGCACGCAATTGATAGTTCCACCGAATGAATCAGATTTAAGAAGCGCATCTAAATGGCAAATGCAGTTCAATGTAAGCAAGTGTAAAGTGAGACACACGGGGGCTTTAAGAAGCACAGCTCATTTATTTGGGCATGTTCTGGATAAGGTTGCGAACTTTTTGTTTTTAATTATTCCTGCTCCTCTGGCTGTAACACATGTGTGGCAAGCAGAGATATGGCAGGTGACATTCCTGGGATGGAGATGCAGTGGAGGGAAACTTTCCCTGCTGAATGTTCATCTTTCAGTCTGTTGTTACAAGCTTAGAAGTCGTACCAGGGGAAAAAATGTTGGCAACCCTCTCAGTTTCCCTAGATTTAGCAGTCCCCAGCTTTTAAACTGATCCTACTCTTATTATGACTTTAACATCATCCTGCTATGGCAAAATTAAGCAGTTGAAGGTTCATAGCTTTAAGGCTAATTTGCAGGGAGATGAGAAAGTGTTGGGAAGGAGCTTAGTCTCCTTACATTTCTGTGTCACTCTGCTCTTAAAGGTATAGGAGCTCAAAATAGTGTTGGTAACCAAAGTATGCTGAAGTTCCATTTAATTTTTTCTCTTATCTGGCTCTTAGATTTTTAATCTGCTTCATCCTGAGGGCACAGCCGCACAGGGTACACAGGGATATAGGAAGCTGCCTTAAACTGAGGTCAGAGCATTGGGCCATCTAGCCCAGTATAGATGGGCCATCTAGCCCAGTATAGATGGGCCATCTAGCCCGACACACTGACTGGCAGCAGCTCTCTGGGGTTTCAGGCAGGGTTTTTTCCAGCCCTACCTAGAGATTCCAGGATCGAACCTGCGACCTTCTGCATGCAAAGCAGGTGCTCTACCACTGAGCCACACCGCTTCCCCTAAATGTAGATGGCAACATTTAAAAAAAACATGTGCCATGTTTGCACATAATGGTAAGCTGGAATTCCAGATAATCCTGGCTTACTGTGAAGGAGCTGTGTGCTAATGTGCTTCGCTCCCACTTAGCTTACCGTTGTGTATGAACACAGGCAGTGGCTGGGTTCAGACGACACGGTAACCCACCATAGGTCTCATTTGGGAGTGACTCACAAGGGGTTAGCATATCATGTGGGGAGCATTTTCTCCACTTATCATTGGTAAAGTACCCAACCTCAGAACCCACACTCTGCCTCGGGGTGGCTTACCATGTCATCTGTTGGGCTCTCCAGTGATAAATCCGGGTGACCATAGAGACAGCCACCTAGAGTGGCCAGAAGTGTCAGCAACACTCTAGCCTGCATGGCTAACCTCTATGGTCACAATTGCTGAGTGGTGGCTAGAGTGGCCAGCATAACCCCTTTCCCACAGGGGTGGCTGCTGGGATGCATGGCTGCAGTGGCGGGAGGATGATGGCGAGACTGTGGGTAGAAGAGGGGTAAGGGAACCATGCTTATCATGGTTTCCCTCCCCCTCCCTGCAGCATGGTTCTGCTGCCACCACCCCCATGATCATGTGAACAGGCCCAGTGTGTTTTTAAATGTTTCCATCAACCCTGTTACCACCCACCCATCATCAGGAATAGTGAAACTAACAGAGACTGAAAACTTAGCATGTCACCTGAACCTGGGCTCCTGGCTCATTGTTCCCCTTACAAGCCAAGATTGCAAACCTTGGTTTACAACTCCTGGCCTGTTTGGGAGCAATGAGCCAGGATTCCTGGTTTGGACAACATGCTAAGCTTTGGATTTCTGGTGGCACCAGCAGTGTATGAAGTGATGTGGCAGACAGTAATTGGCTAGCACTGCTGAGTGATTATGAACAATGGAAAGCGGATAGGGATGGGGGAGAATTCCACCACGGACCCCAATGAGGCTGTATTCCAAGAATCTGGCCCCACTGGGGCCCATGGCAGAATGGAGCACTCACCTCCGCCTCCCCCCGGAATCTGTACGGGTCAGCTCCCTCCGTGTGTTGAACATTTGCGTCCCTGTTTTTTTTATGTGATAGGCTACTCAAATATTTGTGTAGCCTATCGCATGAATAGGGACACAAATGGCGCCCACTACGCCATTTGCATTCCTGTTTTTTCAAGCAAATATTTGCGTAGCCTATCACGTGAAAAAACAGGGACGCAAATGGCGTAGTGAGCACCATTTGTGACCCTAAAGCTGGTAGATTAACCTAAATGCAGCCATAAATTGCTGCATTTAGGCTAATCTAACAGCTTTACGGCCGCAAATGGTGCCCACTATGCCACTTGTGTCCAGAGACTTAGCACAGCGATACGGCATGGTAATGGCTGCCAGCCGTATCTCCAGCAATGCGGAGCAGGTGGCCAGCTCCGCAGGATCAACGCGGAGCACAGCCGGCCTGGACGGATTCCAGGGGGAGGGATGGATCGCCTCCCCCTGCCTGCGGACCCCCGCAGCCGGAATGGGGTAAGTGATCCACCCATACCTAAAAGTGGACCCAAACCACTACTGGTGGGTGTCTTCTGGTGTTAGAGGCAGGGAGTGGCTACACTTGGGCCCTGCCTGTGACTGCTGCTGACTTGCAGTGGCTAATTCCTATCTGTCACACCACCTTGCTACTGCAATCCAGCAAACATTAGTTGTGATTAAATCCCACTGGAAGCAAAGGAAATCTGAAAGTCATTTCTAGTTTCTGCCATTGATTTCAACAAGATATATGCCTAGTTCTCAGTTGGGTGGTAACCACTTCACTGGGGTGGTAACACTTTCGAATGCATGTGAAGGCAGAGATGATCTAACCCTCCTCCATATAAATAATTCCCTCCAGATTGAAAGTGAGATGTCAGGAACAAGGACCTTAGCCTAGCCTTATCCCTGTCAAACCAGTTTTGGATGTAGAAGGAATTATTTGCTGTGGAAGAGCATTCAATCATATAGGGAACCCTGTTGGCTTAGATCAAAGGCCTATCTAGTCTAGCCTTCTGTTCCCAAAGTGGACAACCAGATGGCCCAATGGGAAGTACATAAGCAATTGCACCCTCCTGCTCATGGTCCCCAGCAACTGGTATTCAGAGGCATGCTGCTTCTGATACTGGAAATAATATACAGCCATCATGACCAGTAGCCATTGATAGCCTTATCCTCCATGAAGCCACCACATAACTTCAGGGAGAACCATGCCACTGTCATAACTAACATTTGCTGGATTCTGCCCACCATAGTTTTTGATGTTCACAAGTAAAATGCAAAACAGCAATACATGCATGCACACCCTTTAAAAGATATACATGCCAGGGAGCCAGGACTGGCCCTGGCTTCATGCTGTGTGGTATGTGGGTTTGTATGAGTAGAGTACCATCCATAGCAGTTATATCTCACTGACAGCAATAAAGAATAAGCTCCCTCATTTAAACAACAGACTGCATTCAATGTGTTATAGCAAGGTATGTTTGACCTTGTGCTTTGGGTAGCTAGCTAGGATTAAAACCTTCCTGCTGTAAGGATGCAACATTCTTGCTTTTCCTTAGAAATCATCAAGGTAAGCTATGAGAAAGAAGGCATGGGGACGAAGCGATCCTGGCATTAAAATGCGAGACACAGAAGGGAACGTCTTCCGGTACACGAGCACAGCTCACAGCATCATCGGATTCCTTGAGAAACCCTCCAGCATTGCCTGCCACACAAGCCTAGGGACTGATTTTGCAAGCTCGATAGCACTGTACATCTATGAGCATGATTTAGCCCTTGGAGACTTGCTTAAAATGATGTTAAAAGCCTGGAATCAAAGTAATCCAAAACCTCAACAAAAATCACGAGGGCCTGAAGCCAGATTACCTCAGGCTGACATTGCATCAGGCATCTTCAACGAGGCCGGGTCAGCGCTCCATATGGAGGCTGCCGGCGCAAATTCAGGTGCTCATGGAAGCTGCGTTGCTGAGCTCTGTTCAGTTCAATGCGATCGCAATGTGTTTCTGATATTTTCAGCTGAACCAGGCTTCGCTTTTTAAAAACCCCCTCTAAAGGAAACTCTCATTCTGTGTTCTTTCCCCACCCATCCCTGGCAATCCTGAAAATAAGAACCTGGCTGGGGCATATGAAATGCTTCTGAAATATAAGTTTAAAATGTCGCGTGTGTGTGTGTGTGTGTGTGTGTGTAATTAGTCACCCTGTAAAGGCAACAAATTATTTGTGTTTTTCCCATTGTCCCTAGCTGACCGCAGTCGATGGCAGAATAAAAAGAAGAAGCTGTAATCTATGTTTTATGTTTACAGAACTCGACAAAATGTTTCTATGCAGGGCTAACGGCTGCACCGGTACCCTGAAGGGACTCATCACTTCCCTGACAGTGACAGTGTGCCCAACAACGTCCTCTGTCACTGTGGGCATGCAGCCTATTCCAAGGAGAGGAATCATGGGCGCACGTTCTCCAATGGATTCAGGTAGCTGTTGTTGACGTGTTGTCAATAAGAACAAACAGACCTTCTCCAAGCTAAATATCCTTACAGGCATGGGGCTCTGAGGTTCCCTAGCTTTCCTTTATCTAAAGGCCTCTCTCTTTAAACCGATTTGATGCTGTAGGCAAGATAGAATTCTTGGTTTGTACGACTGGCAGCACTGGTGTCCTGAATCATAGCATCATAGCGGTGGTGCTGGTGAGGATTTCAGATGCCCCTTCATGCATTTAAAAAGACTGCATGAGAAGGGTTGCAGGGATGCACAGGTCCCTCCCCCTGCTGTGCCCCACAGATACCCCTCCCAACCATTCTCCCATTTGCCTGACATGGGAAGGGTCTGTCTGTGCATACTGATATGCTTGTGGGGGGTGATGCATGTTGGGGCAAAAAATCCCAACTTCCAAGTATAACCTGATGGGATCTGAGCTAGCGGTGACTTACCAAGAAAGAGATCTTGGGCTCAGTGAAGATGCCAACCCAGTGTGCAGCCACTGTAAAAAATAAAAGGCAAACTCCATGTTAGGCATAATTAGAAAAGGAATTGAAAATAAAACTGCCAATACCATACTGCCCCTATACAAATCTATGGTGCGACCACAATTGGAATACTGTGTACAGTGCTGGTCACCACACCTAAAAAAGATATTGTGGAGCTGGAAAAAGTGCAGAAAAGGGCAACTAAAATGATCAAGGGGCTGGAGCATCTCCCTATGAGAGAAGGGAACATAGGTTGTTGTTGTTCAGTCGTTAAGTTGTGTCCGACTCTTCGTGACCCCATGGACCATAGCACGCCAGGCCTTCCTGTCCTCCGCTTTCTTGTGTCCTGCTTGTGGGTTTCCAGTCAACAGCTGCTGGCCATTATGTGAACAGAATGCTGGACTAGATGGCCTGATCCAGCATGGCTCTTATGTTCTTATTTTCTGGGGAGGGGGGACCCTGATTGGGCTGGGGTCCCTCCTCATGTGGAGGCACTCTACATCCATACATTGGTATGTGCGTAGTGCCTCTTCATATGCTGCTTATCATGCAGACAGTACGAGTGTAGCTGCTGGGTGTGTCAGTGGGGTCGGTGGTAGGGCTAGCATGTGTGGTGGCCCTGTGGCCCCCTTCCAACATACTTTCCAAGTGGAGGAGGCATGTCTGGACCCTCCTGGTGTTGGAATGTGAAAGACCACTATGAATCACCTATCATCAGGCCCTCTCAGATAAACCTATGCCACTAACTAGATCATACAGTGTCAGAAGCCAAGAGCAGGGGCGTCGTGGAAATGTGTCCACATGGCAACTTAGGTAAGTCATGCAAACAATCCAGGTTCCACATTGATGAGAAGGCAACAAACCCAAACCAGGGCTATCAGCCAAGTATAATTTTTTATAGATTATTATTCTCTTCCCTTTTAACCAATTAACTGATTAATTTATGGTTCATATTTAAATATATGTGCATATTACCAAAACCACAATATAGACATCTTTTTGAGAAAGCTTACAATTTAATGCACAAAAGCTACCATTCATTGTTAGTAGGGAAGGCTACATTAATATTTTCCTTTTAATTTCCAGTTCTAGTAACATAGGCTGGATCTACACTTACCGCCTTTTTTCGCTTCCAATGAGGTTTCACCGCCCACCTTTCACACTACGCAGTAGCCGCCTCGAATTGGAACCGGAATTTCCCACTTCTGTGCTTCTGCTTTCAATATCCTAATATCCCGTTATTTCCCCTTAATGTGCTCTGATTTTCCGCCTTCGCTACCATATCCAGTCGTAGTCCCCTCCCCCGCCTGTCCATATGCGGCGGTGTTTGTATTTCCCTCCTGTCCAATCACAGCTCTCGATGGCCTCATGTCTTCTTCTGGCTACCAATTGCATAGCTTCCTCAGCAGCCCCTGTTTCCTCAGCAACAACCAAAGCGCTGGATGTGCATGCGCTTGTCTGATCTCGGAAGCTAAGCGGGGTCGGTCGGTCCTGATCAGTGCTTGGATGGGAGACTGCCTGGGAATCAGGCTTCCTGCACTGAGCAGGGGGTTGTTGTATCCCCTCAAATGAGACTGAGTTTTACCCCCACCTATCCCCCGCTCTGGATGTTTTTTTTAAAAAATTCAAGTGTTATCCTCGTAGGGATGTACGAAAGTCACTTACCTTTTCGCAGCTTGGCTTTGCTGTGGGGGGGAGGTGCTTTGCTTCTCCCCCCGAAGTTCAGGTGAGGGGTGGAGGCGTCCCGCCTCGCCTGGCCAAAATTCAGGCCGGGGCGGGAGGCGCCCCGCCTCGCCCGGCCAAAATTCAGGCCAGGGAGAAGCGCCCCGTCTCCCCGGCCGCAAAACAAAAGGTGGAAAAAAAAAACGTGATAGGCTACGTAACGATTAACGTAGCCTATCACGGCTAGATTTCCAAAGTAGCCTATCATGGGTGACTTTGGGGGGGAAAAAAAAGCGCGTATGCAAATGACGGTGGCCCATGGGTGCCGCCATTTGCGTTCCTTATTTTGGCACGTCTAGTCTATGTAAAGATTTACGTAGACTACGGCAAAAATAAGGGCAACACAAATAGCAAATAGCGTGCCCTTATTTTCGCCATAGTCTACGTAAATCTTTACGTAGACTAGACGTGCCAAAATAAGGAACGCAAATGGCGGCGCCCATGGGCCGCCGCCATTTGCATACATGCTTTTTTCTTTTTCTTTTCCCCAAAGTCACCCGTGATAGGCTACGTGACGATTTACGTAGCCTATCACGGCTGACTTTGGAAATCTAGCTGTGATAGGCTACGTAAATCGTCACGTAGCCTATCACGGGTGTGTGTGTGTGTTTTTTTACTTACTTTTTATTTTGAAATGGCGGTGGCGGCGGCCGGTCGGGAGACCGGCTGCCACCCCCGCCCCCCATGAAACACTGCTGAAACGCCGCCGGGACCCGCCGCCGAGAGGGACATTCGCTGAAGTTAATTCCCATCCCGGGGGGGGGGCGGGGGGCCGGCGGAGAATTTCCCCAACACTTTCGGGGGGCCGAATGCCTCGGCGCTCGGCCTCCCGAAGATTCGGGGAGAAATTCTCCGCCATCCCTATATCCTCACAGAATGGGGGCTTCTCTGCAACGTTTTTTTTTTCTAATTGAGGCATGATCTTCGAAGCTTTGAAGATCATGCCTCAATTAGAAAAAAACATTGCGGAGAAGCCCCGATTCTGCGAGGATAACACCTGAATTAAAAAAAAACACATCCGGAGCAGGGGATAGGAGGGGGTAAAACTTAGTCTCATTTAAGGGGATACAACAACCCCCTGCTCAATGCAGGAAGCCTGATTCCTAGGCGGTCGCCCATCCAACTACTGACCGGGGCCAACCCCGCTTAGCATCCGAGATCAGACAAGCATGCGCAGGAAAACAGCACAGCGCTTGAGGGTGAACCAAGCTTGTGCATTCGATGAAGCACTGCAACGGGGAAAATGAGTGTGTGTGAATAATCACGTTTTAATGCGAGAGCGTTTAACCTGACGGGACACCGAATTCATTGCGATGGCAGGCGCAATGTAGATCGGCCCATAGTAGCCCCCAAATACTATCATAATAATTTAAAATAAATTAGTATGCCTTTAATTCACAGTCCCATGAATTCAAATTTACCCACACTCACTGATTAAGAGAGCAACCCTGTGGTCCCTGGAAAACATCCCCAGGACCATAGGATTCTTTGGAGTTCCCCCTCCGAGGCTGTAGACACTGTTACAACCTTGGAATGGGAACTCCAGAATCCAATCCCTCTCCCTTCCCCTGCCCTCTTGGAGCCATCATGGAAAGAACTGTGGTATCTGCATTACAAAGTCACAAAAGTGGCCTCAGAGGACTGCAGAGAGGTCTGAAAGGGGGCGTACCAGTGGGTGGAGAGTGGAGGAGAGGCCAGGATATGAAAAATCCTGTGGCCTCTCTAGCCCCAGCCCCGCTAGCATGCCTCTGCTAGACGTGAGGCCTGTCTAGAGGAAAAACACAAAGAAGGGCAGAGAGGTGAAAATTGCCTCCATTACTCCTCCCGCCTTGCCAGCCGCAGCCCAGCAGTGCATTAGATACTCGGAAGCCTCTGAAATAGGAAGCTTCCGTCAAACAAGGGCGCAACTCTTAGGACTGCAAATAAATTTTAGACTGAAATCTGATGCACAGCTACCTGCAAGTAAGCCCCACATATGAGACTATACTTCTGAGTACACATGTACAGGATTGAGCTGTTAGTTGATTAATCTACCTACAAACTGCTTAAAGCTTGCAGCAGTTCCAGAGAAAACAACCCACCCAGCAATAAAACCCAAACCCAAATCTATGCCAATCTGACCTGGGTGACAATTCCTTTATGGCCTTAAATATGGTAATCAGTGAGATAAACCAACTAAGAGAAGGCACCAAGTCATCTCAAGGGAAACTTACTTGGCTGCCGCTGAGTGACTTATGGTTGTTAACAATAAGGATCAACTGACTGGAGAATAAGACAACATTTGATGTGAAACATAAGTGCTATGCATTTCTCTGACCCCATGTCATTCCTGACTATTAGCAGGGAGGGCAGAGAAATTTATAGCACAATCACATGATATAGAATCATACAATCATAGGATTGGAAGGGGCCTACAAGACCATCGAGTCCAACCCCCTGCTCAATGCGTGAAGCCTGATTCCCAGGTGGTCTCCCATCCAAGCACTAACCAGGGCTGACCCTGCTTAGCTTACAAGATCAGATGAGATCATGTGCTGTATTGCAGTACATTAGGGGTGGGCAACTTGTGGCCATCCAGATGTTGTTGAACTGCAGCTCCCATCACCCCCCATCATTGGCTTTGCTGGCTAGGGCTGATGGAAGTTGCAATCCAGCAACATCTGGAGGGCCACAAGTTGCTCAACCTTGTAGTAGACATTTCAGCAAAGGTGGGAGAAAGAACCATAGAGTTTTGGCCATTCTGCTCAGATATTTAGCACCAAATCAGGCAGACTCCGCCCACCCCCCAAGCACATTCATTATCCCCAGAGTTAGCTCCTGAGATATCATCCTAGGAACATAGGAAATCACCTTCTTACATGTCTCACCCTTTTGGCCACCATGATGTTGAATTTGGTGGTGCAGCAACAAGAAAAAGTAGTGGCTTGCTCCCGGATTTCAGCAGTGCAGTGGTGGCAGCCGAAAAGGGCCTACTTAACTTTTAAACAAGTTGTGCACTACACGTGTGCCTCATTTTAAAGCAAAACCAGCCCTTTTCAGTTGCCACCGCACTGCTAAAATTCAGCGGCAAACCATACCTTTTACCATTGCCACCTTGCCACCAAATTTCGGCAGCGTGGTGATCACAAGGGCACAACCCATGATGGGTTCTGTGGGGTGGGATTAGCCCCTGGAACCCCAGCAGCTGCCCACCCCTGAGCTACCTCAGTATTGTCTACACCGACTGGAAGCAGCTCTCCAGGGTTTCAGCCAGAAGTCTTTCGCAGCCTGAACTCGGAGATGCGGGGCATTGAACCAGGGAGCTTTTGCATGCAAAACATGTACACTCTGCCAATGAGCTCTTGCCAGGGCCTTCCCATCCCGGTGCTGGGCCAAGCCTCACATCTGCAAATGCTATTGTCAGAGAGCCCTGCTAATGAAGTATGGGAAATAGTATCCTAGAAAGAGACGTGTGTATCAACTCAGTTCCCCTGTGTAGATGTACAGAATCCATATTTCTGTGTTTCTCTGTGGCAGAGTACACTGCAGCAGCCCTAGTTTCTGGGAACATTTATATATGCCATTGCCCTTTTACTCTGAAGAGTTTATGTTTTCTCACACAGAGTTATCCCCAAGAGGAAAAGGTATATGCTTAACAGAATTGAAATGAAATTATGTAAATGTTCAGCATGGAAATAAAATACTTGCAGTGGTTTTGCTATTCATTATTTGCTATTCTTTCTTTCTTTTAAAAAAGTAAAGGTGAATTTATATAGTTAGGGTCTTTTGTACAACAGCAACAAAATGGTGTAGTGCTCTTTGGGGTGATGAATGCTGAGAAGAAAAAGATGGCAATGTGGAGCCAAATCTAAGGACGCGCTTTAGATTTGTAGAATTCTTCATTTCCCTCCCTCCCTCTTCTTTCTATCCCCCTCTCTTTTTAAAATCCAGGCTTATTTCTGATTTACGTATTTCAAAGCTTGCACAGCTAAAAGAGGGGAGATTTTGAACAGTGGGGGGTTAGCCTATTAAAATTCATCATGATTTCTCTTTTTCTGAAAAGGAGTAAACAAGAATCAATTTCCCTTAGTAAAGAAGTTGGCAGAGGTTTCAGGTTCATTGAGAGCAGACACTGGTGGACTCTTAACAAAATGTTTGCCAGAGAATAGAAAAATATCAAATTAGTCTTGCATCTCTCTCTCTCTCTTTTTGTCAGTGTGGAAGTGTGTAGTGGTGTGGGGGGTGGGGAGATAGAGGGAACTGAAGAAGGACTGGAGCAGGGTTTGCGTGTGGGCAGAGGGAGGAGAGGATTACAAAGCTTTGCAATGCTAATGAGTCACGGTTAAAACTGGAAAGATACACAGCTCCTATAATTATCTGACCAAATATATGTAATTGTCTGTAGTGAACTACAGAGAAACTGTTAGTTTACAGCAAGGATCTAATTGCATAGGAGGGTCAGTCAGAAACCTAACGTGACCTCTGCTGCCCTCACCCCACTGTACTGGCTTGCCTGCTTTTTGATGGCGACACAGTTCCTGAAGCACACAAAACCCTGAGACGAGCAATACAACTCTTTGCTCTCTTGTCAAGAGCATCCTGGGAGAAG
Source organism: Heloderma suspectum (assembly GCF_057233095.1). NCBI lineage: Eukaryota > Metazoa > Chordata > Lepidosauria > Squamata > Helodermatidae > Heloderma > Heloderma suspectum. Next base: position 168,763,650 of record NC_139458.1, on the reverse strand, counting down.
GCGTTGAGTTTCCTCAAGCCCAAGGGATTAAGGCTGCCTAGACCCTCCTTCTCTTTGAAGCATCTGATACGGATACCAATGTTTTTCCTTAGTTTGGACTCTTGAAATGCATGTATCACACATGGCTCCACAAAGTCTATGCTCTGTGGAGATGTATAGGCACGAGTGGAAGAGAGCCAAAATGAAAGGGGAAAAAAGTGTCTGTGTGCATTTGCGGAGGAGGGAAGAGCGCCTGCTCTGGGAAGGAAACCGAAGTATTATGTAATGGGTTAGATTTATTTCAAGGCTTGCTCTTTAATAGCTGAGATGTTTCCACCAAGAATAGGAATTTCATTTCAGGCCAATCTGAAGTTGTTTTTGTTTTTTTAACCTATTATTTACACTACTTAAGTCTGGTCATAAATGGAATTGGGTTCCGAATCATGCTTGCTAACCTGTGATATTTTTTGTTGCAGGGTTAATACATACTTCTGCGGGAGGGCAGATTGAGATGAGAAACACTGTGTAGGGCTGACAAATGGTTAACCTACCTTCCCTAGTGATGCTGCTGCTCCAATCAAATTTGGATTCCCAACTTTGGACTCATGGCAGCTTTTAGTTAAAAAAAGTAATGTCAGGAGATATGAACACAAATTTTCCATGTCTTGTCTGTTTGGGCCCTTGATTAGGATGGGCAATTGTTTGAGACACAAAGTGCATCTTCACAAGAGATCTCTAATGCACAGAAGTGTCTGAAATGGATCTACGTGCACTTATTTTTTTCTTATTCCCCCCTCCCCATCCAAACATTTTGCCTTTCCTCAAGGCCCTCAGTGAGGGTATGGAAATTAAGGGGTTAATGGAACTTGCTGGATCCCAACCTTGGCCTTTGTTTTCACGGAGTTCCTCCAGTTGGACAGTGGCCAAACCATATTCTTTTCTAATCTTCTAAACAATGTCTACCATGTTCATCCATATAATGAAGAACGCATGTCAGAACAGTCTTGAATCACTGCATGATACCCAGGGAAGCAAATATTACTTGATTTGACAGCTTCTAAGAATTGTGTAGAGACCAACAACCCAGAGTTGTGCAAGAAATATCACATATTAATATGTGAGGCTGCCGATTCCTGTGTTGCAATTTGTTTCAGCACTGTATGGTTTTTAATGATGATCTTTTCATTCAAAATTGCTATGGATTTAAAAATCTGAGGTTTTTAGCTTAGATTGTGGTACCAAGTGAGTTGAAAATGAAGTTTCTACATATGCTGTATATTAAGTTGAACCAGGCTAACGCCCTTTTCTATGGGCTTTTGGGGTGGGGGTGGGGGGAGGCTCACAGAATCGCATTTAAAGGGACATTTCAGTGCTGATTTTCATTTTTGTGAGATTAAAAGTGAAATATGTAACCACAAAGCTGGTTTATGTCATCCCCCTGTTGGAGCCAGCAGTAATGCCAAAAATTAGATATTTGATAGGTTTGTGAGAGAAACAGATGCAGAACGGATGCCATTCCCACAATTTTTGCCTCCTTCTTATCTTTAAGCTGGGGGAAAAAAAACATTCCAGTTAGAGCATTTTAAAAATTAGAAACCCATAATAATTCTCAGAATAATAATAAAGAATAACCCAAGTTAATTTAAAACGTGTGTGTGTGTGTGTGTGTGTGAAAACCTGTAAATCAGGAATGTGACTGCAAATTAAACACAATAATATAAAAGAGACTATTTCCTTGCTAGTATTCAGAATAGTGCAAGATTGGCTGTCTCTCCCTCCATTTTCTGGCCTCATTTTGGGAGGTTTGGGGATGTACATTAAAGGTATAAAGGAAGATGAAAAAGGAACAAAGTCCTCCCATATGTACATATCCATATCCAATAAACCCAGCAAAAGCAGGAAAGCATTTTTATAAATTTTTTTTAATGAAGAAGGTCTTTTCTCTCTTTTTGTTTTGGAAGCAGTTTGTACATCCCTGTTCTTCTTTCTTTTCCCCCCTTTTTTATTTCATTCTGCCAGCTGTCTGCTAAACAAATCTAGCCAGGTGGGGCTTACAACCCATGACTAAAAAACTCACTAGTGCAGCTGTCCAGCTTGCCCGGAGGAAGAATTCAAACAAATGGCAGGAATGAAAAAGATTGGATTTGTTTTCAAGAAAGTAGCTACTGTACCTTTCTAGCTTCATTTTTGTTCCGTTAGTTAATTCGCTGCCTCCTAAGGTTTTGTACAGAACAATGGGAAACCCACTTCCAGTATATTTTTGGTACGGCTTGGATTTCCTTAATATTTATTCCACATTAGATGTATTGAAAAAAAAATCTTGGCTGCTTCATGTGCTACTAAATGTAAAAATAATCTGACATCTTCCTGAGAAATTGTGAGTAAGCCGTGTTGCAGCTTAACTAGATTTTTAAAAATATTCAGCATTTGAATACATAACTAGTGAAGGGTGAGTCCTGGTATTGTCTACCCAGAAGCTGGGGGACAGAACAGGCTTCTTTGCACTGCTTCATCAATCGACCTCGACTGTGATTTTCTAGTCAGCAAATGAGCGCTCCATTTTCTGCGTCTGTGTGTTGAGCAATGCAAGAAGCTGTGCTGAAAACAACTGAATTGCCATCTGATCCAGAGTTCACTCTAGGAGAGGCAATTAGCATGCAACTCACTGAGCCACCTTTTCCCTTCCTTTACCTATTAGCAGATGCTACATTTACTCTCAGGGCATTGTGCATTCCTTCCTTGAAACTGCAATACTTTTAGCGCCCTAAGATTCTCAGCATTCATTTGAAAAGTGGGCAAAACCATGTTTCTAGCCCTTACAGCGCAAAGACAGACTTGAATGTGTGTGGATAATACAATATGAATGCTTCAGAATGTGTGTGTGTGCGTGTGTGTGTATGTGTGTATTTGTGTGCGTGTGTGTGCGTGTGAGAGAGAGAGGGGAGGGAAATATGCAGGATCGAGGACAGAATTTTCAGAACTCAGCATTGGTTTTACTAGCAAAACCAAAATGTGTGAGTATAACAATTCAAGTTGCAGTATTTCAATTACTTTCACACACAATCTTTTAGTATAAACCACTCCAGTAATACTTGAGGCCTGCAGCTAACAATTTGGCTGGCCATTATAAATCAGTAAAATCTAGCTCTCTGTACCTTTTCACAATCCTTCCCATCATCAGCACTCATCCTTTCCTATGCATAGGCCAGGATCTATGCGTGAGATTTACCCTCACCTTTCTCTTGCTTCCTTTGTCCTCATGAGCTCAGCCTACTTCATAAGAACGTAAGAGGAGTCATAACTCTGACTTATGCCATTATGCCATCTCAGCCATTTCCAATCTCGGGTCACCAGACATTGTTGGAATACAATTCCCATCATCCCTAGGCAGCATGACTAATGATAATAGGAGTTTTATTCCAACAACATCTGTACAGTCCCTATGTTTGTATAAGTGTACATCGGGACAATCTTATGAGTGTATACTTTGTATGTGCACTTTAGGGACTGGAGCAGATTTTTTTTGCGGGGGGGATAGGGGACTGGGATGGGGGAAACTATGAAGATTGTCCCCATCAGGATATCAAAGTTTTGGAAGGGGATGACAGCTTTTTTTTTTTTTTTTTAACATGCCCTTTTACCATATTTAGAATAGAGTCACTATACAATAAGTGAAACATGCTCAGCCATTTCTGTTTGGCATTTCCCAGGTTCTTACAAAGGATGTGCTCATCTTTGCAATTACATACTCCTAAAACTTGTCACCCACTTCATTATCTATTTTCATTCTGGTTCATGGTGCTGAACAGTTGTCCACCTCTGGCATAAGTATATGTGTAAGAACAATCTTCTGAGCCATCTTTCATGCGAGATCACACCTTTTTCTAATTTATGCTGCTTTAAATTATGGAGAAGTTCAGCTGCCTTAGGTGTGTTTTGTTTTCCTAGAATAATGCTCATGCAATCCAAAACAGAAGAAAATTTAGCTCGCTATTAATAAAATGCCCAGAGTAGATATGAAAACCAATTAACATTATTATTATTTTTGCTTCAATTATCTTTTAAAAAATGGGTAAGAGAAGTCAATATTTGTTCTGGAGAAATCCATTAAAAAAAATAATCATAGGGCTGTTGTTTTTAATGGCTGCTGTTGTTTCTGTAGTCTTCCAACTTGTTGTTGATGTAGTCTTCCAATAGTTTTTCAACTATTGTCCTAGATCTGCAGTCACAGTTTTTTCATTAACTAAAGAAATAATGGGGTTACACCACCAATTTCCTAGAGATGTATGAAACACTTACCTGGCTCCGTTCCGGGGCATCCACGGTGGAGGGGCACTTTGTCCCCCCCCCCCGGAATCCTTCCTGGCTGGCTGTGCTCCACAGCGACTCTGCGGAGCCGCTGGCCAGGGCCAGCCACAGCCAGAATTCCGGCCACTGCTGGGCTGCTGCGGCTGCAAATGGCGGCCGCTACGCCATTTGCATGGCTGCCAAGCCATGATAGGCTACGTAAATACTTACGTAGCCTATTATGGCAAAGAGCAGGGGCGCAAATGGCATAGCGGCCGCCATTTGCGTCCCTGCTCTTTGCCGTGATAGGCTACGTAAGTATTTATGTAGCCTATCATGAAGAAAGGCAGCCATGCAAATGGTGGCTGCTACGACGGCCGCCATTTATGGCCGCAGCAGCCTGGCAGCAGCCGGGAGACCAGCCAGAGCCGCCGCCACATCTGCCGCCACTGGAGCCGCCTGGGGGGATTCCGCGGGGGTCGGGGGGGAGGCCGTTCCACCATAGATTCTGTGGGGCCGGCTTCTTAAGAATCCGGCCTCACTGGAGTCCGTGGTGGAATTCTCTGACATCCCTACAATTTCCACATGAAAATTTGGACTGTTTGTTTTTCACTTATGAGCTCCTAACCAGTACCTGCTCATGCCTTGCTATTCAAAAAAGAGAAACAACCCCTACCATCGCCACCACAATGACTGGCAACTGCAATTTGGCTTTCTCTGCTTGTGTGGGATACCATTTTGAATTGTAGAGGCCATGCAACCTGCATTGTTTCCCCAACACCTTACAACTGATGGAGCAAAAGACAGGATGCTCTCCCTAAGACTGATGCTTAGGGTTTTTGACTGATGCTCTCCCTAAGACTGATGCTTAGGGTTTTTGACTGATGCTCTTCCTAAGACTGATGCTTAGAGTTTTTGACCGATGCTGTCCCTAAGACTGATGCTGTCCCTAAGACTGATGCTTAGGGTTTTTGACTGATGCTCTCCCTAAGACTGATGCTTAGGGTTTTTGACTGATGCTGTCCCTAAGACTGATGCTCTCCCTACGACTGATGCTTAGGGTTTTTGACTGATGCTCTTTCTAAGACTGATGCTTCGGAGGTTTGACTGATGCTGTCCCTAAGACTGATGCTTCGGGCTTTTGACTGATGCTGTCCCTAAGACTGATGCTATTCCTGAGACTAATGCTTGCCAGATCATCTGAAAAGGTGGTCTGGGGCTTTAATGTTTTGGCTAGTCAGGAGGCAAAAGATAAGTGTTTGTGCCAAAGAGCAATAGATGCAATCTTCATTTCCCTTCATATTCTTCTAGGGATGTCAGAGAAATCTGCACTGGAACCAAATGAGTTTGGATTTCTTGAATCCAACATGCAGATTGGGCAGCAGACCAGCTTTCTCCTGTCAGACAGATTCCACATACTTGAGGACCAGTTTTCTAACTTTCCCAAATGTTGGGCATATTTTGGCATTGAAAAATACACACACACACAAAAACGCAAAAATGCACATTTCCCCAATAGGCTAAAGCGTGAAAATGCGCTGCATGTTTGTGCAAATGTGAATTTGCACAAATTCAGCAGCAAAAAATAAAATAAAATAAAATCCAGTTCTGCCAATGGGCAGACGATGGAACGACAGGCACCTGACAATCCGTGAAACACAGACGGAATGGATTTTACACAATGCCTACATACATTCCTGTGTTCTACATGTGATCATTTTTCAATGTGCATCTGGAGCTTCAGTAAAAATGGCCTCACAATATCCTCCCCATCCCTATTTGTGGGTAGCCAAATTGGGATGGGGACATTTCACTTAAAAATCCTCTGGAGACAAATTTTCCAATCGTTTCTTGGTGGTGGATTTCATCATTAGCAGCAGCAGCATGCCCAAGGTCTTTTTTGCTGCCACAGCAAGCAGCAATAGCAGAATTCCTGTGTTGGCAGCCCAGCCTAGGAGTAAAGTTTACCCCCTACAAAGGCCCAAAGCATGTGTTTTTGTGTGGGAAATGGCAGCCAACACACACACACGCGCGTAAAATATTCAGAGAACATTTAGCAAAATAGCCCTCTTTTTCAGATCTTGCCCCCCGCCCCCCATTACTAGGTTCCACAGCTGCAATGGTTCCCAATGCCCGTACTCTCAGAGTAGTCTCATTAAGTCACATGTAGTGCAAGTTGATTGGGAAATTTCTCAAGTTTAAGTGCTAAGGAGATGTCTTGAAGAATCTGTATTAGGAGCCAATGCCAAACTCCAGAGTGGTCTTGAATGAGTCTCTTGCCCTAGAGTTTGTCTGTTCCTATAGGAAAAAGGAAGTCCTGCTCCTGAATCTCCAGTGGTTTGGCAGAAACCTTAATGCAGTCCTACAGATAGGAATTTTCCACCATTGAGCAGCTAGCTGCACAGAAAGAAAGAGCAACTTATGACCTGCTGAACCAGAGTGCAAGGAGGAAGAGTGTGGTTAGAGGCGGTGGTGATGGTGAAAACATGAATGTGCTGTTTGGAGATATACACCCTAAAAAAAGCCCAGTGGATTGCAAATGTCATCCATGTTCCAAATGCATTGGGTTGTATCCAGTGGTGTCCTTCCACTAGTGGAACAGACCCCACTGGCAGATTTAATTTCCCTTTTCCACCTACATCCCCTCATACCTTCTCTGGAGGTTTGGGGGACCCTTCAGAGCAAGTTTGGGGGATTGCAGGAGGATGGAGGAGAAGGGAAATTCCTGTTGAAGGAATGGAGGACCACTTATGAAATGTTGGATTTAGCCCATTATATGTAATCCTATATATGTTGTACTCCTAACAAATCAAGCAGCCATTGTTTGGGACCAGTGTATACGTCCACCAGCCAGAGAGCATGTTTCTATAGATGTATGGTTCTTCATGTCAGCAGGGTAGCCCTCACCCAATTTAACACAAGGTAAGCTATCTGGCCAAGTCCATTACCACCTTCTATGAACCCAGCAGGAAGACATCTGGCTTGTGTGGCTGCAGCCAGCTGCCTCATGTACTATACAAATTTGTAGCCACATTGGAGACTCATGGGAGTGTTCTTCAAGGGGCATTCCATGTAGATTGCCCTGAAGACTAGTGGTGGGTGATTTGGAATCTGCAAGATAATTGCGAGCTTTCTTGGCAAACGTTAATAAGGTTTTTAAGCTTTGTATCCTGTTATGTGCATTGTTAAATTCTTTCACAGCTCTTTGGCTCAATCTCTTGGGTTTAGGAGACTGTGATCTAAAATGCATCCTTTCCGACCACCAACCTCTTCTAACACTTACAAGCCAGAATAGGTAATTCTCATTTTGCATTTCTAGATATGGAGAATATGCTCTCCTGCAGAGGACAAATTGCTATGAGCACATAACAGCTGCGAGAGGGCAACAGGTCTTTCTATTCCCTTCCTGCAGATGTAATTCAAGATGCTGGGGATAACTTTTCCAGCCCGGAGTAGTCTGTGCAGCTATCTGAGAAACTGTCTCTCAGTTTCCACTCCAGCAGGTGAGATTAACAGGAAAGCTATTGGTGGTTAGGACTGAAGTTTGTTTGTAGGACTTTATGATAAGGAGCTGGAGATGCCAGAGGAGAAGGGCAACTAATCTCTGAATGTGTGGGTAAGACAAAAGTTAATCTTTCTTTTTGTAAGGTATGCAACACTTTTATACCTCAGAAGAGCATGATGGTGAGGAATAAAGGTGAATACCCTCTCCCTCTTGTTCTCTTTTGAGTTGTGGGGTTTGCACAATTTTGAGTCTAAATGTCTCCATCGATGCCAAATTGGAAGCTAATCCTGTACTCATACAGCTGTGGGAGGAACAAGTGGTGAAGACAGAGGCATGGGTGAAAGAGGAAGCAGGGAACTGGGGAAGTTAGGGGCCTACAGGAAATGGAGGCTGGGGAAAATCTAATTTAGGACCTAATTTAGAGAGAAGAAAGGCTGTCCATTTTTGGCAGGAAGAAGGTGTAAACAGGGCATGGTTGGGCACCTGTCAAGGGCTCACACCCTAGCAGGGGCCCACTGACAACAGCCCCCTGGAGTTACTCCTCCTCTCCACCGTTGCACCCTGCTTGTTCACCTGCCTCTTGCTCTGGCCCAGACAATGATGGTGATCAGCAGTAGATGCCATGATCTATTTGCTCGCTGGCTCTCTGCTTGTCAAGAAAGCAAGTGGTAGCAATGATGAGAAAGATGAGGAGGAGAAATAGCATCTGGCGACAATGACAGTGAGAAGGTAGACTCATTGAGGGAGGGGGCCTATTGAGGGTGTCTGGCCCAAGGGCCCTCAAAAAACCTGGAGCCAGCACTGTGTGGAAAGGCAGGGTGCTCTGGATACAGGGGAATTGTTTTGCCGGTGGTGGTGATAGGAATGGATTTCACATATTGATTTGAACTAACCAGGCAAATATTTGGCTGAACAAAATCTTGTTGATGAGATCATCAGTACACATTACTGACATCTAGGCTTGTGGTTACAGATCCTCACCACCATCAGCAGCCCTTGGGCTCAAAGGAAGGATACAAGAATTATTCCTGCAGAAATAAAGGAGAAATATGCCTCCTGCATTAAACAGAGATATAGATTTGAATTCCCACACACCCCTGCTCACCTCAAATCTCAAGAAGGCTGTGGTAGTGGTGGTGGTGGGGGACCTCTGGAACAGTGTGGGTGGTGGTATGGTTGGGGCTGCATGGGGGAGGAAAAATCAGCAAAAATTGCCTCCCCCCCACAGCTTTCCCCTTCATGGATCACTGCCTTGTTGTGGCGAAGGGGCTTGCATAACTCAGTGAAGCCATAAGCTATGCTGTGCAGGGCCACACAAGACGGACAGGTCATGGCGGAGAGTTCTGACAAAATGTGGTCCACTGGAGAAGGAAATGGCAACCCACTCCAGTATTCTTGCCAAGAAAACCCCATGGAACGTATCACAAGGCTAAAAGAGATGACGCCAGAAGATGAGCCCCTCAGGTCGGAAGGTGTCCAATATACTACTGGGGAAGAGCAGAGGGGATTTCCAAGTAGCGCCAGAAAGAGTGAAGCGGCTGGGCCAAACCCGAAAGGACACTCAGCTGTGGATGTGTCTGGTGGTGAAAAGAAAATCCGATGCTGTAAAGAACAATATTGTTTAGGAACCTGGAATGACAGATGAATGAATCAAGGTAAGCTGGAGGTGGTCAAACATGAAATGGCAAGACTGAACATTGACATCTTGGGAATCAGCGAACTAAAATGGACAGGCATGGGCGAATTTAATTCAGGTGACCATCCTATCTACTACTGTGGGCAAGAAAAAGATGTCCTCGTCATCATAGGGGATTGGAATGCTAAAGTAGGAAGTCAAGAAATCACTGGGATAACAGGCAGGCATGGCCTTGGTGTACAAAATGAAGCAGGACAAAAGCTAATAGAGTTTTGCCAAGAGAACACGCTGATCATAGCAAACACTCTTTTCCAACAGCACAAGAGGCAACTGTACACATGCACATCACCAGATGGTCAATATCGAAATCAGATTGATTATGTCCTTTGCAGCCAAAGATGGAGAAGCTCTATACAGTCAGTAAAAACAAGACCTGGAGCTGACTGTGGCTCAGATCATGAGCTGCTTCTTGCAAAATTCTGGCTTAAATTGAAGAGTGTAGGGAAAACCACTAAACCATTCAGGTATGACCTAAATCATATCCCTTATGAATATACAGTGGAGGTGATGAAGAGATTTCAGGGATTAGACCTGATAGACAGAGTGCCTGAGGAACTATGGACAGAGGTCCGTAACATTGTTCAGGAGGCAGCAACTCAATCCATCCCAAAGAAAAAGAAATGCAAGAAAGCCAAGTGGCTGTCTGATGAGGCTTTACAAGTAGCTGAGGAAAGAAGGGAGCGAAAAGCAAGGGAGAAAGGGGAAGATATATCCAACTGAATGCAGAGTTCCAGAGAATAGCAAGGAGAGACAAGAAGGCCTTCTTAAATGAACAATGCAAAGAAATCGAGGAAAACGACAGAATGGGCAAGACTAGAGATCTCTTCAAGAAAATTGGAGATCTCAAGGGAACGTTTTGTGCAAAGACGGGCATGATAAAGGACAAAGAAGGCAGGGACCTAACAGAAGCAGATGAGATTAAGAAGAGGTGGAAAGAATACACAGAAGAACTATACAGGAAAGATCTGAATGTCCCTGATAGCCATGATAGTGCGGTCACTGAACTTGAGCTGGACATCCTAGAGAATGAAGTCAAGTGGGCCTTAGGAAGCATTACTAACAACAAAACTAGCAGAGATGACAGTATTCCAGCTGAGCTATTTAAAATCCTAAAAGATGATGCTGTTAAAGTGCTGCACTCAATATGCCAACAAATTTGGAACACTCAACAGTGGCCACAAGACTGGAAAAGGTCAGTTTACATTCCAATTCCAAAGAAGGGCAACGCCAAAGAGTGTTCAAACTACCGCACAATTGCGCACATTTCACATGCCAGCAAGGTGATACTCAAAATCCTACGAGCTAGGCTTCAGCAGTATGCGAACCGAGAACTACCGGAAGTACAAGCTGGGTTTCGAAGAGGCAGAGGAACTAGAGATCAAATCGCCAACTTTCGCTGCATCATGGAGAAAGCAAGAGAATTCCAGAAAAACGTCTATTTCTACTTCATTGACTACACTAAAGCCTTTGATTGTGTGGATCAAAACAAACTGTGGCAAATTCCTAAAGTGATGGGAGTACCAGACCACCTTACCTGTCTCCTGAGAAACCTGTACGAGGGTCAAGAAGCAACAGTAAGAACCAGACATGGAACAACCGATTGGTTCAAAATTGGGAAAGGAGTACGACAAGGCTGCATATTGTCACCCTGCTTATTTAACTTATATGCAGAGTACATCATGAGAAATGCTGGGCTGGATGAATCACAGGTCGGAATTAAGATTGCTGGGAGAATTATCAACAACCTCCGATATGCAGACAATACCACCCTAATGGCAGAAAGCGAAGAGGATCTAAAGAGCCTGTTGTTGAGGGTGAAAGTGGAGAGTGCAAAAGCTGGTTTGAAACTCAACATTAGCAAAACTAAGATCATGGCACCTGGCCCCATCACTTCCTGGCATATAGAAGGGGAAGAAATGGAAGCAGTGACAGATTTTACTTTCTTGGGCTCCAAGATCACCGCAGACGGTGACTGTAGCCATGAAATTAAAAGATGCTTGCTCCTTGGGAGGAAAGCTATGGCCAACCTAGACAGCATAGTAAGAAGCAGAGACATCACCTTGCCGACAAAGGTCCGTCTAATCAAAGCTATGGTTTTCCCAGTAGTAATGTATGGCTGTGAGAGATGGACTATAAGGAAGGCTGAGCGCCGAAGAATTGATGCTTTCGAACTGTGGTGCTGGAGAAGACTCTTAAGAGTCCCCTGGACTGCAAGATGGTCAAATCAGTCCATACTAAAGAAAATCAACCCTGAGTGCTCATTGGAAGGACAGATACTGAAGCTGAAGCTGAAATATTTTGGCCACCTAATGCGAAGAGAAAACTCTCTGGAAAAGACCCTGATGCTGGGAAAGACTGAAGGCAAAAGGAGAAGGGGACGGCAGAGGATGAGATGGCTAGATAGCATCACGGATGCAATGAATATGAACTTGAGCACACTCGGGGAGAGAGCGCAGGACAGGAAGGCCTGGCATGCTATGGTCCATGGGGTCACGAAGAGTCGGACACGACTGAACGACTGAACAACAACAACACAGCTTTCACCAGCAGGATCCTCTGCTTCATCAAAGCCCCTTCCATGAAAGGAAGGCTCCAAGCCATGGTGTTTCGTTTTGTGCGTTTTTAAAAATTACATGTTATTTCCTTATTTCCTCTAATGGTACTAAAAGTTGGCAGTCAGAAGCTTGGCTTGTTAGGTCAAATCAATGGGTAATTTAGCTCCCTCACTCTCCTCTGCTGCTTTTTGGCCCCGGGACATAAACTGCTTTGACAGTAAATGCCACATTAGCAGAACTACCTGGCAAAGTTTAGTGGGTGCTAGATCTAGTAGCTGTATGGCCCCTTGGCACACCATGTCATGCCTACAGCTTGTCTGACAGTGGTGCACAGGCCCAGTTTTACTTTGCAGTTTTGGCTCAGTTCTCCTGCTTTCTCCCAGTTCTCCTACCCTTGTTTCCCCAAGTCCTTCAAATCCAAACCCTTTGCATAGCGGCCCACATTAGCCCGCTCTCTCTGGATCAGCCTCCCTAACACTCTTCTCTGCCTCCCGTCCCCCCATATCATGGAGCCCCTCCTTATCCTAAACCAGGTGCATAGAACTGAAGGGCTGAATTCAGTTTTGGAGAAGCTCTCAGGGCCATCTTCCAGCAGCGGGTGAGGCCAAAGGCAAAAGGAACAGGGCAAAAGAAAAAAGGGTGGGGCCAAGAATACCAGCATCTTTTAACTTAGAGTTCTTACTGCTAATGAGTAAGCCTTAGGAGAGACATTTCAACCACTTAGAATGGGTGAAATGTACAATAGCCAGGAAACTTTCAAGCTGTAGGCTGTCAAGGGAAAAGAGGTCGGGCCATCTGGGGAGTCCTGGAGGGCTGGTTGGAGATTTGGATTTGGCCTGCAGGGCTGAAGTTCAACCCCCCTGTCCTGAGCACTATACAGTTCCCTTGGAGCCCCTCCATGCCTCTTTTCCTTGCCTCCTTTGCTTTCTTTTACTCAAGCCTCATTGTCAGCAGGCCCTTCCTTCAGGTTCTTGCTCCTCAGTCCCAGAGCTGGCCCTGTGATTAGGCAGAGTGAGATGGCTGCTTCAGGCAACTGATTCTGGGTGTCATGAAAGGGCGGCACATTGCTAGTTTTTACATTTTTATTATTATTGTATTTTTACTTCCAAGAATGGGAGAGGTGCTTGTGGGATTTTCTCCCTCAAAGCAACTTCACTGGCCTTGAACACTATGTATCTTGCCTTGAGGGGACACACACCATCTGCTGCTCTGCCTCAGGCAGAAAAATGCCTCAGGCCGGCCCACTGCCTACTCCGAACTCTTCTGACCTTGCTTCTGGCCTCCTTCCAGTACCATCTCTATATCTCTGCTGCTCTTCCCTGCCCTGAGTCTGCCCCTGTTTGAGGATTGATTGCACATCATTTAGCTCCCTGAGCAATTGAACATTCCATGCCACCCCACCAGCTCAGCCAGTCAGGACCAGAGGTGTCCCTTGACAAGCCCAATAAAAATGGATTGCCCAATCTGGCAGGCTGGGCCTGTAGAAAGGCTTCCCTTTCCCACTGTGCAGCCCAGGGGACAGAGGCATACGACCTGGTTGTACCCAAGGAGATGAACAAAGAGTTTTCATCTCGCTGCTGACTCATTGATTTAATATTTTCTCACATTTTAAAACAGTTTCTTATATAAAGGCAACATCAATGCTTCGGTAGGATTCAGACCTTGAAAGGGTATGTGTGTGTGTATGTGTGAGTGTGTGATTCGATCTGAATGTTTCTGAACTGGCTTCCTGGACATATACACTCTCCAGGTTCAAAACTCATTTAAAAAAATCTGCATATAGCCCCCCCCCACCCCTTTTCTCCCATTGTAGAGCTTTAATTCTGTTTTTGTGGGTTCTTATAATTATCTTACCAGCATGTATAACACATATTTCCCACTTTACAACGGTGGTAAATATATATGCAAAAATTATACAGTTCCCTGACTAAAGGAGCAAACCGGATGGGGGTGGGGGTGGGGGGAACACCCTAGCAGGTCTTGAACCTGCCAGTAATCTCTCCTACATGTTGTCTATTATAGCCTGGCATACAAACAGTACATTTCCACATCACACAGGTGGAAGTGTGAAGCTGAGGCTCATTTAACAGTGTGAAGTTTCCCAATGTATCACAATTACAGAAACACCTGTGCTTCATAAGTTTTTGCTGATCCACTGTGAAAACTCACAGCGCGTTTATTAACATAACCATCAATATGTTTTGTTTCCTACAGAACCCATGGTGCGCGAAGCCCCCACCCCTCCCCTTTTTTTACTTTTCATAACAAAAGTTTTAGCTTCATCTAGTCCTTGTGACAGGTGTTTCAGCGGAGCCTGTGATTTATTGGCAATAAGTGGCACACAAGGAGGAAGGCTTTCCATAAGGCCCCAGTTATCTGCTGGAAATGTGAGCAATTTGCCCCCATTAGGAGATATCTGTCAGTAGTAGCAGTTTGCCCTTCCCCTTGAGTAGGCAGTGGTGGTGCTGAGAGTGTCTGCATTCAGAACTTCCTCCCCAAAGAACAAAAGGGTAGGGGCAGGACAAGGGATGAGAGAACCAAGGATTCTAGAGCTCACTGAAATTCTCCAAACTTCACTTCAAAGCTTGGTTTGGTTCACTACCGTTGATGTTCGTGATCTTTTTTGGGAGGGTTTGTTCGAATGGAAAAATTGTGCATTTTAAACAAGAATAGTGTGCATTTTTCAAAGGTTCGCACTCTCCCTGTTGACTAAAGTGTGGAAACACACATTTTAAAAAGCGTGCATTTTAAAAAGCGTGCATTTTAAAAAGCGTGTATTTTTTAAAATGCGAACACAAGTTTGGGGATTTGTGAATATTAGAGAACACGCATACTTGTTCGCATTCAGCAGTGCAAACAGGGCATTTTCCAGTGATTTGCAAGTTGAAACAAAATTCTTGTGCGTTCCTAGTCAGGGTGGGCATTTAAGAAAAGTGAGGCCAGTTGCTCACTCCATGTTTCAGACTGTATGTGATTATTCCTCTGCAGCACCTATACCACTGACCAGATCCTTAGTGATTATTGTTATGAACGATGATTCCTTCAACTGCATATGCAAGTTGAAGGCACAAATTCCTTTTGCCTCAAAAGAAAGTTTTCTTCTTAAAAAAGAAAATAATATTAACATATATGACTTGTGTCCTCCTTCCCCTTGAAAGCTGTTTGCCCCTATTACACAGGGGCACATGTGTTTATCTGAATCAGGAGGAGACAGACGTATATGAGCCACAATGCTGCATACATGGGGGTTCCTTCCCCTGGTATGCATGTTGAAAAGAATATTTATCAGAGTAGATCATCTACTTTGGTCTAGCTTTCCTTTATTTTTATTTTTTATTTTTTCCCTGCATTTATGTCCTTGACATCTTCATAAATGGCATTTATTTCCATGTTTGGGATTTAGCTTTCTCATGCTCAGTCAGTTGCCAAGGCAAGTCAGCTTGCCCCACCACTTCCAAACTTCCCTTGCAATGTGCCACTGCAGGAGAGCACTAGATGTGTTCCAGAGGACCTTCTCAGTACATGCTGGGTACCAATGAAGCCCAACCTTCCTTGCCATCAGTTGCTATGAACTGAGTATGTACCTTATGACATGCACAGAACCCTCTACCATGCACAGGAGCTCTATGGCAGATGGAGCGTGAGAAAGCTAGATCCCCAAAATGGAAAGCAATGTCACTTATGAAGAGGTCAATGACATAGATGCACAATCACTAATCAATATTATATGTAAATTGGACATGGGTTTTATAACATGAAAAGATTAGCATATGGCTATGCATGAGCAAAGAGTTTTTGTAGCTGTTTTGGGAACTATGCCATTGCACCACACTAATTCCATAAACATCTTCATACTGCTGAATCCTCACTACTGGAAGACCAATAATAGCAACATAAGGAAATATATGCTTCTTGCTTTTAACATTTACAATGAAATCGGCATGGTAAAATCTGCAAAACCTCAATTTATCACTCAAGCGGGAACACCATGGGTGAATTCCCCAATAAATAATTCAGTTCTCCTCCTCAAATAAATTCAAATGAAGGTATGGCTAGTTACCTTCCCCACCCCCTGGCTATTGTTCAGAAAGCAGGTTGTGAACACGTTAAAAAGAGGGGGGGAAAGAAGAAAGCAAGTCAACACCAGGGCACTTAACGTTCCTAAAGAAGTTTCCTCAAATTCCTCCACAAACAATATAAAATAACAACCTAATAATTTTGTATCTCAGTCATGTTCAGTAAAGAAGTCCTTTAGATAACTGGCACTGCCTCTGCACTAGGCCAAACTTACTTTTAAGTTACAAATACTCACAAAAGGTTTACATTATAAGGAGCTGCTTTGGAGATGTGCAGATTTAGTTTGTAAGTACAAAGTGAACATGCAAATTGCCTTATCTTGTGGGATTCACAAACAACCATCATTCAGATTGATTTAATACATAGCTTTTTATCTTTAAAAGTGTTAATTAGAAAATAGGGACAGTTCTCTGAACACTTAAGAGTAATAAATAGATCAAAACAGCATCCATGCCTCTGTGATGGAACTTCTGAAGACTTTATAAAAGGATTAATACAATTGTCAAAAAGACCACCGTATACATATTTAATAGTGCTGCCAGGCTACAATTACATTTTTAGGACTCTATTTGCTAGTTTTTAAATACTCATTATACTAAAGAGAGAGAGAAACCCACAGGGAACTGAGTAGATTATTTCAAAAAATTGGTGCTTTAGCTAAACCATAGTGTTACCAAATTCACCTCACTTTGTGGCAAGTTTTCCCAGTTTGAATTATTATGTGTTTGATGAAATAAACAAGACATGAATCACACACACACCAATATTGGTTCTGTGTTAACAACATAAGAAAAGCCCTGCTGTGTCAGACTAGAGATCCTTCTAGTCCAGCACCTTGTTTCCCATAATGGCCAGACGGATGCTTCTGAGAAGCCCACAGGCAGGACATGAAGGCAATGGCCCTCCTGCAATATTCCCCCCAGCAACTGGTATTCAGTGGCACAATGCCTATGAACTCAGAGAGTGCCATATAGCTCTCGATCACCTTATCCTCCATGAATTCATCTAATCCTCTTTTAAAGCCATTGAAGCAAGTGACTCACTATAAACATCTGTACATTCTCTCTGGTGGGGCAAACAGCAGTGGCAATGCTCTACAAAACTCTCCACAGCTGGGCCTAGCTGCCATTTTGATTATCCACAATGCCCCCAAGCTGCACTTTGTCTGGGGGTACTGCAGATATTAAAAGTGGAGGCTGGACTGGGCCATTTGGCACTGCTTGGTGTGCTGGGCCTGAAAAATAATAATGGTGGGGGTGGTGGGGGAGGGCAGGTGTCAGCAGTAGGCCCAGAGAGCTTCCTGGAGATGCCAGGTGCTGGCAGGAAGAGGAACATAACGGTCAGGTTTGTACATAACAACATCCTAGAATACCGGCTGAGTATGGGTTGTCATTGAATTGTGGGTTGTTATGTGCAAAACCTACACTATGTTTAACTATGGGTAGTTAACCATAAACAACCCAGGAGGTGAATCCATGGTTTGTTGTTGGCTGTGAACTGTGGTTTGCTCGTGGTTAGTAACCCATAGTTAAATCACAGTGCAGAGCTGGCATGTAATTACAACCCACAATTCAACAACAACCCATGATTCAACAACAACCCATACTCAGCCTGTACTTTGGGCTGTCGGTACATGCAAATAAGGATGTACAAAAGTGACTTACCTTTCGCGGATTATGTTGATGGTGCGGGGGGAGGCATTCCGTCCCTCCCCCTGGAATCCTCGACGGGGGGGAGGCAATCTGTTCCTCCCCCCTGGAATCCTCGATGGCCGGCTGTGCTCCGTGGCAGCTCCGCGGAGCAGCCGGCCAGGCCCAGCCCAGCCCAGAGCCGTCCGCAGCCAGATTTCTGGCCACGGAGGGCTCTGGGGAAAAAAAACTGCATATGCAAATTTGCGTTCCTTATTTTTGGCCATCTGAATCTACGTAAATATTTATGTAGACTATGACGGTGAAAAATAAAGGGTAATGCAAATAGCGTAGTGGGCGCTATTTGCGTCCCTTTTTGATTCACCGTTTTAGCCTGCGTAAATCTTTACGTAGGCTAAAACGGCGAATCAAAAAGGAACGCAAACAGCACCCGCTACGCTATTTGCATTCCCCTTTATTTTCGCCATCATAGTCTATGTAAATATTTATGTAGACTAAGACGGCCAAAAATAAGGAACACAAATGGCGGCGGCCGTAGCCGCTGCCATTTGCATACGCAGTTTTTTTTTTTTTTAAACCCACCCAGCCATGATGGGCTACGTAAAGATTTACGTAGCCTATCACATCGTTGTTTTTTTTTTTTAAACCCAGCCATGATAGGCTACGTAAATCTTTACATAGCCTATCACGCCTATCACGTCTTTTTTTTTTTTTTTTAACAAGACTGGAAATGGCGGCAGCGGCAGCAGCCGGTCAGAAGGCCAGCCGCCGCCGCCGCCGGAGCTGCCGCCGCCCGGATGATCCGCCCCAGGTAAGTCTCATCCCGGGGGGGATCCGCGGGGGGGGCGGAGAGGTGGCAGGCCATTCCGCCACGGAGTTCGGGGGGGCGAATGCACTGGCATTCGGCCTCACCGAGATCTGTGGCGGAATTCTCTGCCATCCCTACACTCAAACGAGGTTAGTGTGTGTATGTGGGGGGAGGGGGCAGAAAGAGGCAGTACTGATAAGGGGTTATCTTTTCTGCCTTCACCTGGTGCCACCTGCACCAATAGCCATCTTCTGGCTATTATGCCAGTTCTCTCTTTTTTCCTCTTGACATTTTCCCCAGCAGTTGCTCCAGTATCTGTCATACACATATGTTGACATTTTCCTGTTGACGTTCTCCCCGCCTCCACTTTCTCTACACCATGCATGCACAATTTAATTAACCTCCATCCTGTAACACCTTACAGAGCAATCCTACCTAGTCCAAAGTGTCATGCTTCGGCTGAAAGACACCTCCTTAGAGGAAGCACTGCTTGTGGACTTTCCCCTCCAGAGGTGAAGAAGGAGATGTGCCTCATCCTATGGTTCCTGGACCACCTTCCCAAGGACCATAAGATTGCACCTGTTGTCATCTTTTTTTCAAAGCTCTAAACAATTTAGCCTTCCCTTGTAGAGAAACTCACCACCCCCCCCCGATCATTTTGGTTGCTTTTTGCTGCACCTTTTCCATTTCTATGATCTCCTTGTTGAGATGAGGTGAACAGTGTATTCCACATCCAGCTGTGCCATATTTCTGTAGCAATACCAGCTGTGAAGATTTGAGGCCTACAGAGGCAAGGAAAAGAAAAAGGCCAGGACTAGAGGCCTGGAGTTTTTTGTTGGGAGGGGGTATCCCTGAGAGGAGTAGTTTCATTTCCCCAGTTAAGCTTCATTTCTTCAGGTTTGAATCAGTACTTTAAGTTTTGAGAGAGGAGGGTATAAAAAGAGAGAGTCAGAAAGATCAGAGCACAAGGGAGAGTCGGGGAGAACAGAGCCTGATGAGGGAGCAGGAAGAAACAGCCTGGAGAAGTCTAAGTACAGCTAGGATCAAGGAACTTGCGTTTTGCAACTTTTATTTTCTCTTAATGCCTTTTGTATCACTCAGCTCTATTGTGTAAATACCTTTAGTCATGATTTGCTTGCTTTAAAATACCAGTAAACTGTTGTGGTTAAACCCTGTCACCCCATGCCTATAGCCTAAACCCCAAATTATTGGAAAGGGGAAGGTAAAAGAAGGAAGACTGGACTCTTAAGGAGGCAAGAGATCCATAAGGAGTTGCTCAGGGAGTCCAGGTCATAAGGAGAATCCTGACACCAGCACTTTAATTTTCAGTGCCTTTCCTAATAAACTATAGCACCAAGCTTGCCTTTTCCCAGCTGCTGCACTTGGAGTCTATTATTTTTCTGTGTTTGACCCAAACTGGTGAATTTTGATTATGGGAACACATCCTTAAAGGAAAGGTTTATACTACACAGCTGTTATCCAATCCTAGATTGTATTTCAGGACCATATCTTTTTAGATGGCAGATGAGGTATCACATATTTGAATCCTCTGACACATAAAAAAAAACACCCAGCCTTCCTGCATGTAGATAAGAACATAAGAAGAGCCCTGCTGGATCAGACCAAGGGTCCATCTAGTCCAGCATTCTGTTCACATAGTGGCCAACCAGCTGTTGACCAGGAAACCACAAGCAGGACATGAGTGCAACAGCACCCTCCCACCCATGTTCCCCAGCAACTGGTAGACATAGGCATACTGCCTCTGATACTGGAGGTAGCACATAGCCATCAGGAGTAGTAGGCCGTGATAACTAGTCTAGCACACTGCCATGTCAATGTTCCTTGACAAGGAGACTATCATGTGACTAAGATCACACCCATGACCTCAGTGTAACAGTACCAAGAACTCTGTTCCCATGACTTAACTCCAGGCCCAGCATCAGCATGCCATTTCCTTGGGCAGCTCCCAGTGCTGCAGCAAGGCCATTGGGCTCCCTTTGAAAATGTATCGTGGTCCAAGAGCCCCCATTTTGATTTCACATGATGCCCCTGACATAACATCATTCTGAGGCATTGTGGGAAACTTAAGTGGCTGCTCCCAGACCCAGTTGTTCAGTGTGGCCTGAAGTTTCTGCTGCCACTGAGATGGACAGGGCCCCCCAACGCAAGAGGGGTCCAACTGGAGGACACTTTACAGATGGCCCCCTCAAACCTGGATCCGGCCCTGCCTTTCTAACAGTGTAATTAACCCTAGTTGTGTGGAAGCGGAGACAAAAGAGGGGTGTAGCACTCCTTACAAGAAGAAAACTCATGAATTCGGAGGGAAATCTATATCTAAGATCCTGTCAGTGTCCTGTTTAGAGAATCATTCCGAGATCCTTAACACAATGAAAATCTTTCTGCATAAATTCAGGAATTATTTCCTGGGTTAGCTGCTGTTTCCCCCCTTGTTGCATCTGATGCTTCCAAAGCTGCCTGACAGTTTGCTCATATATGTGATTGCAGTTCATAACATCTGCTCCCTGGCATTCCTAATAATCCAATAATAGCTTATTTGGCCTGCCTATGTATAAATATATTTACAGAACAGATACATCTTACAAAATACTGGGGTATGTTTTGAACCAACCTAATAATTTTACATGTTTAATTCAGCGGTCAAATGGTGGAGATCTCTCAACCCAGCTGGAATTGTTGAGAGAAGTTTCCAAAAGGCTACGAGAGGTCTCGCATTTAACCAAATCAAATGAGAGAGGGAGGGAGAAAGAGAGAGGGAGTTGTGGAAACTGATAAAAAGAAGCTGCATGATAAGAAACATGGCAAGACAAGAGTAAAAAAAGTTGGTGTTCCTAACACAGAGAAATTACACAAGAAAACATAACCTGATTTGCGTCTCGTGTACAGCTGGCAATTAATATTTTCTTTGCAATGCATCACCACGTTGTTCTCTGATCTTGTAGATGGTTTAAAGTCAAAGAACCATAAGAAGGGAGATCAGGAGCCTTGACGTTGCCCATCAGCATCACCTAGGCAGCAGACTGAGCAAGGCAGCCACACAGGTCACCTGGCCGCAGTCTTCTTCACCCCAATGACATCTATTGTATTTCTATTTAAATTATAGTTATTATTTCCACATTTACCCCTGTACATATAATTATATGTACAGGCTTATACAAATTAGCTTATGCAAATTGGCACCCTCTTTTGTCCTTTTTTCTTTCTTTTTTTAAGCAGTGCATTTTCTCTCTTTTGGAGGCACGCAACTGGCCACTCTGATGGTGAGGGAACGCCATCTTGCTCAGTATTGTAAGTGCTTAAATGATCAAGGATTCTCTGATGGCTGGGTTAACAATTTGGCCAGGGGTTAACAATGGATGTTAGTCTGGATGAATGTTAATTGAAGTTGGGGTAAGATCACTTACTCTGATGGAAACCATGTTCTCAAGGAAACCAGGCATCAAGCGTATTGCTCACTGGAGCCAAGCTGCATGCTGAGAACTGAAAGGGCAGAGTGAGCTGATGCTGTTTCCACCATCCCCGTTTACCATGATTCCTGCAGCAACTACTTTTGCTACAAAACTCCCACTTTTCTTTTATACATATATTTTGTTCTGCATGGGCCCTATCAGGTGCTCCTATTATCATACCATTTATATGATATTATTATGCTGAATAGTTAAGGCCAGGCACAGCACTTGTGTTGAATTCTGCTAATTCTGTGTTTCTCGTGCCATTTAGACCACCCTACAGCCCTAGGCAGCCAATGGCAGAGAGTTTGAAACTTCTTGCCATGCACGGCCCCGCTTCTTATTTAATTCTAAAAACATTGGATTGGATCCAGATTTAGTCATACCTCAAGACATCCCACTGAAATCAGTGGAGCCCCATTGATTTCAATGGGTCTACCTCTGTATGACTACATCTGGATCCACCCCATTGCCTACAATACTGCACAGAGTTTGGTATGCTTAAGTGTAATGACTTAAGCAAGTTCAGTTCTGTGTTGGTGTCTGGCTATTTTTAGAGGGGCATGCACGTTTTCAAAACATGAGTGTTTTTTTAAAGGATTCAAGTAGTACACTACTCAAAGAAAGAAGGGACTGTTAGTGTTGCCATAATGTGCTGGGTATGGATACATGTCTCTGTGTGGAAGGTGGTCTTTTCTACTCCCAGAGGGAGAACCCTATAATAGGCAATTTTAAAGAAACATGTCTTGGTTCCATTGTAAACATCTCATCTACTAAATTAGAATCATGGATCCTACTAATCTACTAAGGATGCATGCTTAGACAGAAAAAAGTACTACAGCTCCCAGCATTCCCCATCGCCAACCATTCCCCCAGCTGTGTTACCTGGGGAATGTTGGGAGTTATAGGCATTGGAGGCTGGTGGGACCCTCTTTGAGGGATAGGGTTCAGCACCTTGGATAGCTCCTTCAGAGTTCTAGCTGGTTCTGACTGAAACCCAGAATGGATTCACAGCCCCATCGAAATTGGAGCCACCAGTCTCCACTGGTTATAGGACTTTCTTCTGTCTAAACAGTAATAGGATTGTGCCCTAAATTAGTAGAACTCATGTGGTTCTATAAATTACATCCACTATCCAGCACTGGAATATGATATTGCTTTAAACATTCTTTTCCCTTCACTCTCCCACTCAGTCCACAGTGCCTTATTTCTTCTTTGTCACTCTCCCTCCCCTGGACCACTGAATAACATCAGTATGAAAAGGAACCCTTAGGTCTAAACAAAATTAATTGTAATGTTTTCCAAGTGACTGGGTTGATATTTCTGCAGATGAGTTTCTAGAAATTGTATTGGACAACTGAGACTATGATTATATATAAAGTGGGAAAGCCTTGGTAATTACGTTGACTTGAACCAGAATTCATAGATCTCCTAGAAACCATATCAGAATGACCCAGCAGTCATTGAGTCTGACCTTGTGTTAATGGTGGGTACCATATCTCCTACGACTGTATTATCCATCTATATTTTTATTAGTTTTCATATGCCAAAATATTTGCAGCTTTCCCATGCACTTCCTTGGAGAGGGCACATCTCTGACAGCATTGCTGACTTCTGAAGCACCAGATCAAAATGGCTTTTCTGCATGCCCAAAGCCAGGATTGAGAATGCAGTACTATTAGCAGAGAACAACAGCTCACCTCCATTTGGGGTCCTCACATTGAACATCTTGGCTTAGAAGCCTCAATTTTGTCTGGAAATGTTATATGGCACGTTCTACCAAGTTGGGACAGAATGCATTTGCACTCCATTTCCTGCCAACGCTTTGAGATGTACACACTAGTCCCCCACAAATTATTGGAATTGTTCATGCTTAATCTTCCTGTTTCTAAATTCAGTTACAGCAACACTCAAGCCCTTTTCACTCTTCCCCTCAAATTGCCATCATGTGAGGGGAAGAGCAGGACCATACTTTTGGCCTGCCTATGTGAAGAACCATGGAAGCTGCTTTAACTGTGTAGGTTCCCTGCACAATTTAGAATCTGGATTCCTGACTGCATCTCATTTCCCTGCCTGGAGAGGTTTATCTGGCACTTTCTGATGTCTGGCCAAGTCCATCTTGTTCACCTGAGCTCTTAAGTAACATTCATAAGCTTTTAAAAATTATTTTCACCCTGTACCACTGGATTTTATACTGTATTGCTGCTTTATTTTTACTATTTTTACATTTAGCGTATTTTTATTATCATTTTAATGTCTGTAAGCTGCCTTGAGGACTTTTTGTTACAGCTGAAAGGTAGAACAGAGCATTATAAATAAATAAATTATATGTAGTTCATTACCAATGGAACAGGCTAAAGATTATTTCTTTTGTTGTTGTTCAGTACTTGTTATAATCTCAACTAGTGTTCACTGTGCAAAAATCTTGGTCTGAAAATAAACATCTGCAGTAGACAGTAATGGGTTTTCTTGGTTATTTATTTATTGAATGTTTTTTGGGAATGTGTAGTGTATATGCACACACACACACACACGCACACTAAGAGAACCTCTTTCCACACTTCCCAACAGTTGATGAAACAAGACATATGACAAGCCCGGTTCCTCATTTACCAGGGACTGTGTTTCCACCATCACACAGGTGCCAGGGAGAAAGGGGGAGTGGAGCGGCATGGACCCACCCCTCTTGCTGCATGGCCAACTGACCCCAAAGGTTGTGTGCTGGGAATACCTTGGTGACTAATCTGCAACTCTGGTTGGTTCCCAGAGGAGGGACCCTGGGGGACAAGTCCTGAAGGGGAGAGTTCCCTCTCTAGTCTGCCCACATGGCTCTGGCCAGTGTCAACTTCCCCAACCCACCCATTGCTATGGATTGAAATGAGTTGCCAGTTGATGGGTCTGGGAAGGAATTTTACTTCCTCGTAAAACTGGGCAGTACCTTCATGGAGTTTTTGCCTTCCCCATAGTGATATTGTTGCATGGATCATTTCCTCTGTTGTTATTTCTGTTACAAGTTCATCATTGTGGGCATTGGGCTGGATCAGTTCCAGGGGGTAAACATGGATGGGTCACCACCCAAAAGGAGAGTCCTCATAAAGGATCTTAGGATGGAGCATCAAGGCTCCAGCCCATCTTAAGGGCTGGCATGCCTGCTACACACCCAGGCCACAGGAGGTGCCCATGTTATTGGTCCATGTCATGGTGGGCCCTGTAAAATCCTGCCACTCCCTACTTTACTTGAGCACATGGGTTGGGGCAGAGAACTGGCCAGCAGTTGGCTGCCCAGTGACTGGGTCTGTGCCCTATGCCATGCTAAACTCTGAGGGCTGTAACAGTAATTTATAATCCACTCCTATAACCCATAACTATGTGTGCTCAGTCTGCCCCCCTCATTTTCCCCAGTCCCAATATGTGCTGCTGGTGCAATATACCTTCATTTGTCATAGTTTCTTTGTAAACTGTCCAGAGAGCTTGGCTATTGGATGGTACAGAAATGTAATACATGAAATGGTTCCCTCCCCCCCCCTTCACTTCAGGTCACTGGCAGGTGTTAAGTTCTGTGTTTTATATATTAAACCACTTACAGTTATTGCTAACACATCTACTGATTCGCTTATTCTGATATTTTTTAAAAGAAAAGAACAAAAGAACGGGATGAATAAAGGAAAAGAAAAAAGGGATTTTGTTTAATAAAGGAAAGAATGATAAAAACAAAACAGAACATGGTCTTGGTGGTGCAGAGGGGTGGGTAGAGGAAGGAGGAGGAACATCTATTCCACAGTCCACATGGAGTTCTAAAAAATTCTGACAGAATTTTGAAATGTATCTCCTCTCTTTTTATGTGAACTATATGCTCATGAGCTGCAAACCTCAAGAGCTCTTTTACCTATTGACCCACATCAGGGGACTTGGTGGCTTTCCATCTCTTCAATGTGATATGTTTGGCTACGAGTGTGATTCTATAAAACTAGGCTCTCTGTTCTTCGGACATGCTTTATTTTAAAGATATGTGCCCTATAATAGCCTGGAGAAACTGAATATAATAGGATTTGTTTAAGATCATATTGATTCCCTTATTACTTCTTTCCAAAAAATAAGATAGAACAGAACAGTCCCAGAAAAGATGGAAGAGATTATCTCGTGGTGCTTTACATGTCCAGCAGTCAGCATCTATTTGGCTGCCTAAGCAGAAGGACCATTCAAGGGATCCAGTATATTCTAAAAATAGTTTTTTGCTGGATAAGCCTGAGGTGGAGATCTAAGATGGAGGCCTTTATAAGTGCCAGGGTTTTAATTTTGATGTGAGCTCCTTATTCCATTTAGATCAAATACACTCTGGGCGTGGCTACAGTTTTGTCAGACAGTAGCATATAGAAATGTATTGGTTTTGCAAAATGCTACAAGGCACAGTAGTGCAGACATTAAATGTATCACTAACGTTTTGATGTGTTTTCCACCAAGAAAACAAGAACATTTCTTGTTGGTGTCCCTTCCAGTTATTTATTTATATGTTATTTTATTTGAAGAACTTTAATCTGCGCAATAACGGAAATTGTCTGGGTGGATTACAAACAGTTAAAAGAATAAAATACAATTCCAGTTCCCCCTGCCTCTACCTAAAGCTCCCCATGGGCCATGAGAGAGATGAGAAAGGACCACCTCCTTAGTGGCCTGTGAATTAGTGAGGTGTTCCACTGCCTACTTAGCGAAAGCCAAAAGCAAGGAACACAGCAACCAGCTCTGGTCTCTGCAGTACTCTGTGACTCCCACTTGCTCCCTCTGTGCCTAATGCCTGTTAAGTATTCTGGATAAGCTGTGCCTGCTGGGATTCTGCCATGGTCAGACTCTGCCCACGTCTGCCCATGAGTCCTACTCAATCCTGCGATGTACATTATTGCTCTCTTCATAATTCTTCCTCGGTTTAATTCTTGTATTTTTAAACTGACAAACGAGAGCCAAATTTAAACGCCACCCACTATCCTTGTTCTTGCTGTTGACAGATGTATATCTTGGCCGCTGCACCATTCAGTGTTCCTTTCCAGGACAAAGATAATGGCAAAGGCAGTTACATTCTCAGTCTGTAAAGGAATTTGCCCTTTTCTGGGGCAAGTCGGTGCTCTTCACTTAGCACCTTGAGGTTCCATCACACACCAATCTGACACAATGTTATTTGAGATGGTGCCTCGGAGATTGAAAATGAATCATTGAAGAAAGGCAGATACTCGGGGTACTTGCTAGCTACACATTTGCAATGTTAACCCTTCTCCCATGCATGGTGGCCAGCACACAGTCTGTTTCTAATAACAGGAATCAATTCCATCCCACTTCTCAGGGCAATGGGTTGCTTGTTCCTATTACTAGTCAACAACTCAACACCATTTTTTACTAACACTGCAGAAAGAGAGAAACCTAGCACATTCTAATGAAAACTGAACAATTGTTTGGAAATCTGATAATGTGTTACAGTACATTAGTTGAAAAGTAGGCAGGAGCTGAGTTAAGAGAGTTGACCTTTCTGTACAATACCTTCTGGGAGAGCTGCAGAAAGAGAGGAATACGAAGAGACAGGAGAGGAATTTTAACAGAAAAGATGACATAAAGTTACACTGAAAGGGGAGTGGAAGGCAGACTTCATGAAGGTGAGGTAACTGAAATAGCAAGGGCTACTCTAAATGTTACACTCACCACATTGGACTCGTGTGAAACAACAGACATCCAGACTGTCCAGAGTTTCTTCACAACACTGCTGTAATGTATCACACAGCTCATCACATGGTTCTTAAATTTATTATTATTCAGTATTATTACATTTATATCCAGCCTTTTTTCCTCCAAGGGACCCAAGGCAGCTTATACAAACCTCCTCTTCTTCATTTTATCCTCACCATAACCCGGTGTGTTAGGTTAGGCTAAGAGTCAGTGCCTGGCCTAAAGTCACCCAGTGAGCTTCATGGCTGAGTGGGAACTAGAACTCGGATCTCTCAAGTCCCAGTCCAACACTCTAACTACTACACCACATGTGGAAAGTTTCCACATCAGTACCATCTGCCAAATGAAGAAGATACCACAGGCCATCCAAAGGGTGAGATGAATATGTAGACCAGCCCATTGGTTGGTCAAACATTTAGCACTGAGTAAGATTAAGTGATGATTAGGAAGTTAAAGTTTATACCACTTTTCTTTTTCTTTTTCTACACATGCTGACAGGTAATTGATATGTGGTACCTCTCGATCTCCAAAATATTAAAATAATATACTACTTTCTTTTTGTTTTATTCGTGTTTCTATTGTAGGATGCCTTGAATGATAATGCTAGCTAGTGGATAAATGTTACAATCAATCAATCAGTTCAGAAGTCCTTCCCCATCCAATTGTCACTAGTAGGCCTAGGACAATTCTTGATCAAAGTTGAGATTTGTGACAGTAGCAGTACAGTTGATGAATAACAGCATGTTAGGACCATATTTATGCTGAGATACTTGGCACTCAGGTATTCTATACATGTGTGTTCCATACACATTCCATACACTTGGCAATTGGCACTGGTCCACTTGGTATTCCATGCAATTAGTATCGAGGTATTCCATGCACTACGATGAAGGATCGCACTGGTAGTGTGGAAACAGTTTGCCTTTATAGAACAATGTTCTAAAGGGGAGTTCAGACTGTGGCTGAAACTACATGTAGCAGTTCTACCGTTATCATGCCATTATCATAACTACTGGTGCCCATTGGTGTCATGTATATCAATTGTTATGATAATGGTATAACTGCTATGTGTAGATTCAGCCTGTGATTTTTATTGTGCCAAATATAGGAGGCTCATCCATGTAAAGAAAGCTGGTATGGTGCAGTGGAGAGCATACTGGACTTTTCTGTAGGCAACCCAGGTTCAACTCCCTGCTCAACTCTGAAATTTACTCAGTGCTTTTGGACATGCTGAAATCTCTGCCTTACCTACTTTACAGGGTGTTTGTGATTTTAGAATGTCACTGTTGCTCTTTTGAGCAAATGTTGGGTAGAAATGTAACAAGAAAATAAAATAATTTAGTTGTGTGTCTTCTGTGTCCCTCCCACAAACCACAGAACAAGCAGCTGTGATCAGGGATTTTCTCCTGACCCAATAGACCTTGGATGGCTCTAGCACAAGCCCATTGTTAATGTTTTTTTTTAAAGAACCATTTGCTTTACTGAGTTCATAAGGAATCAATTCCTCCAGTGGTTTGCACCCATATCATGGGGATATTGACAAGTATCTTTGTAAGTGACTGCAATGAAAACAGAAATCCCCAAATTAACAAGAATTCCAAGCATTTCACCGCTTCTTAACAGTATTAAGAGGTTTGCGAAATATCACATGGGCCAAAGCTACCACTGACTTCTAGGAACTTTGAAATCATCCATGCCTTGAGTTCTTGGAATAATATCCAAACTCCAGAAGGGGAGGAAAAAGCACTTCTGTTTATTGTAAGAAGAGGACAGGTAGTGAGAACGGCCTTCTAAGATTTCTTTTTGATAAAAGTTTCTGTAAAGCAAAATTGCTACAAGTTGCATAGCTCTAGACTGAGGGCTTGTCAAGTATGACCTAAATAGCCGTTGCTTTCCAGCTCATCGGGGACAACATGTCCTCCTAGTTCCATGCCAGTATTGCTGGCTGTCCAACACATCTCATGGGTAAACCCCCAAAGCAGTGACCTTGTGACTATATGCCTGCCAGACCTTCCTGCTAGTAAAAGCAGCTGCTACTCTTGGCAAAGGAAATGGCCCTTGCAGAGTTTAGGAGCTCCTGTCTGAGGTGGCCATTTTCCATGTTCTTAGGCTCCTCAAAGAAACATTACCAGCAATTATGTTTACACCTAGTGCTGCTAAGGAAGATGTGCTGTTCTGGGCAGCAATCCCCCCAATGGGATGGGGTTCCCCAAAAGCTGATGTATTTTTTTTTCTTATAACCATTATTGGCAGCCATATTCAGAGGTAACATTTCCCCGCTTCATTTTACAAATGCCATTCTATAATATCAAAGAAATCAGTGACTAAATTCCTTTCATCATCATCAGGAACAATGTGATGTCCTCTTACTTTATTCTTGTCAGATCATTCAGAGAGAGAGAAGGAGAGAGAGAGAGAGAGAGAGAGAGAGAGGCAGGCAGGCAGGCAGGCAGGCAGATAGAAAGAGATAGACAGAAAGACAGACAGTTAGAAAGAAAGAAATTTTAAAAACAGAGTTATATAGAGGTATTATGACTTCGCACAGCCCAATGGTGGGTGTATTTCAAGCATTAATTTTGTTTAATGAAATGTAATTGCATTAACATTGCTTAAGTGTATTAATGTTTTAAAACTTGTTATTGATTGTTAATAATAAAGCTGCTGTCGTTAAACGCCAACTGTTGATGAGCTATCTGCAGAAGCTGGGAGTCTGGAGTACAAGGATAATTTATACTTGCCAAGTCTCTTAGAGCAAATTCCAAATACATTGAAATTTGCATATCCAGTATTATAGAGGGTAATTAGGTATAGGCTAAATATTTATTCATCTTGCTGCTTTAAAACACTAGTTGGAATAACGTGTTCTAACTAGAAATGAGCTATAAAAACAATGGAAGAAGGGGAGTATGTATCCTGAGTTGTAATATAACTCATGTTTATGATGCAGCCTGCCAACATTTCAAATCCAGGTTTCTGTGAGCTCACAAATTCCTATATAGCTTTACCCACTCACACCTTTTTCAAAGCTAATAGGAGAGTGATGCTCACAGAATAGTCTTTCTGTCCCAGTTACTTCTTGACTCAGAGTGGCATCCAATATTCCTTGGTTGCCATTTCTGACCCTACACTGGAAACTCAAAAAAGGAGACTAAAAAATCAACTGTGCATCCTCTGTTGGTTTGTATATGTGACATTCAAAGGGTTCTTAACTGGTGTCACTTAAGCTATTTGGGGGATTTGGTGGGTAAATGAGTAATCAGTCACTTCCTGATGCATGGCTTCTCCCTTTTGACCTGCAATTCATTGTAACATTGTTAGGGAACAATCCTATGGCCCCTAGGCAGCATCCAAGGGGCCATAGGATAGTTTGGATTCCCAGAGAGTGCTCTGACTTCGGAGCTGGGAATTGGAGCTCCGTCCTCCCGCCCCTCCTCCTTGCAGCCGGTATGGAAAGAACCACATTAGCTGCCTCTCTGAGGTTGGGGACGTGACCTCAGAGAGGGGGAAAAGTGGGCATTTTGGTGGGCGGGGAAGGGATGAGACTGGAGAGGTCAGGATACAAGCTAATCTGAGGCCTCTCCAGCCTCCTTCTTGCCTCCGCTGAGACGCTTTCACTAGATGGGCAAAAAAGCACATCTAGCGAAAATGCAGAGGGAGGATGGGGAAGTGAAGATTGGCTCCACCGCTCCTCCTGCCCTACACAGGATGATCGTAAGACTCTGAGTTTGGAGGCTTATGATCATCACAATAGGACTGTGCCCTTACGTATTTGTTATTCTCTATTGTTTTTACATTGGTTTTTATATTATATTATATGTATGTTTTACATGAACCACCTAAAGATCTTAGGATATAAAGCAGCACAGAAGTAGTTTAAATAAATAAATTCACAGATCTTTTGGCTGAAATAAAAAAGGCAGATTTTATGGCATCTACTCATATACTATTAGCAGAAAAGTGAGCCAATTCTACAGCCTTGGGCATCACGGATAGAATGGGGAGTGGGTTAAAAATATATGTACAACTGTTTATGAAGAGAGGAGGTTAAGGCACGTATATATATGGGAGGAAGATGGATGCTAGAGACTGGAGAATAGGTGGTTGTCTCTGTGGACTCAAAAGGTCATGGACCGGAACCAATAAAGAGTTGAAAGAGGCTGTGGGTTAGGTCCAGAATTACAGGTTTGAGAAGGAGAGTCAGGCACAGCTGAGTTGAATCACAGCATGTGATGCAAAAAGAGCAGGACCAGGCATGGGCATTACAGACCCAAGGAGTGCAGTGTGGATGTAACATGATGGACTCAGGGATTTGGCACGTGGAGTTCTGGCAGACTTAGGCTGCACACAGACATACCTGGGCGCAGGGTGTTTTCTTTCTTTTTGCTGCATGATGAGCTTTGCTTCCCCTTGCTTGATTTAAACATCTGCTTAAACATTTTGTTCTGCACTTATTCTCTCTCCTTCTCTCCCCTCTCTCCTAACACTTGGAAAACTGTTCCGAGAAGAGGGAAAAGTGGTTTCATGCTTGACACAAGGTCCAGACAACCAGCACTGTGTAAATCCAGTTTCTGCTCAAACCTGCTAGAAAAACAGGTTTCCCTGAGCTCAGCCTGGGGAGAAGACGGCACACGTGGGAAGCCCAAGGATTCAGTTCCTGCTCTGCAAGAACTGTGGAAGGCTATTGGGGTGGAGTTGATCATTACAAAACTTCCTACCAGAAGACTGTGCTTGCTTTGTGTTCTGAATCTTTGTTGTAAAGTAGGCCCAGGTTAGAATATGTCACAAGTTGTAGAGAATGCAGATTCTCCACTTAAATTATGTATATGTGGATGTGGCTATCGGGAATCAAACTTATACATACATGTTGTTCAAATTCACCCGGAGCAAGTGTATACCATCCATGTTTGTGTGGGGTGTCCATCTTTCTCCTGCCACACACACTGAAATGGCTTGAGCTTTTGTGAGCATTCTAAGCAAACGTTCACAAAGGCTTGATGAGGCTCACAAAGCACCTACTTCTGTCTTTCCCTTCCTCAAGGCCCAGAAACTCACCTTGGGGCAGGGGAAGGCAGAAGCAGGCACTCCCAGGGGCAATCTACATTACAACTTTAAACTGCTTTCAAACCGGTTTATCTAAGGGGATCCTGCAGTTTCATGAAGGTACTGAGAATTCTTTGCTAGAGATCCCTGTCCCCTGCCCAAGCGGCCCCTCTTCCTAGAGCTACAATTCCCAGAATTCCTGTATTTGGTAGCCGCAATCGCTAAAAACAGGTTTGAAACCAGTTTAAAGTTGTAATGTAGATTGCCCCTGCGTCTTTGAAGGACTGTCTTTTTCTGCCTGGGACGGCTACTGGTTCTGCAAAGGGCAGAATCTATGGTGGGAAACTGACCCTTCACATGTTGTTTCTGTCAAGGGGAAGGCCTTAGTGGCCCCATCTGTGTTATGTAGTCTGCGATCACACAGTAGTATGTTATTGTAGACTGTCAGTCTGCAGGATGTGAGGAATGAATGGGATGGGACACATGGAGCCTTTTTGCTCTAAAGGAGCACTCTGTTTCTTACAGTTACAGCTCTCTAGTTAAATGTACCACTTTGCTTTGTTCTTAATTGGTGATTTTGTAATTACTTAAACCTGATTTCATTGAAACTACAGCAGTGTCATGTGGTCACTGAATTGTCTGTTAGAGTCATATCAAGTTTGTTTGTTTTCTTTCCTAAAGGAAAATCTTTTTTATTCGTGTGACATTAACTTCTCTTTTTTTGTATGGCTAGAACATTAGATTTTTACATTTTACATATTTATACCTAAACAGCTTGGTGCCAGGTTACCTAAAGGAGTGTCTTGTCCCATATTTACCTACCAAGACTCTAAGGTCATCATTTGAAGCCCTCCTCCAGGTGCCCCTGCCAAATGAGCAAGGCAGCTGGCTACAAGAGAGAGGGCCTTCTCAGTGGTGGCATCCCATCTGTGGAAACCCTCCCCAGAGAGGCTCACCCCCTGGCACCTATATTATGGTCTTTTCGACACCAGGTGAAGACCTTTTTATTCTCCCAGGCACTTTAAGAACTGTTTTTAGAGCTTTTAGAGCACTGCATTTTTTTAAATTGCTGCTGGTTTTACCTTGGTTTTCTGTACTGGAGTGATTTTTACTCTTTATCTGGGTTTTATTATGTGCTGTTTTTATTCATTGTTTTATTGTTTGCTTTTTATGTTTTATAATGTATTGTATTAACTTGAGTTATTGGGTGGTTTTAAAGTGTAATAAAGAAATAAATAAATGTTTCTTTGTTTGTTTGTTTGTTTCCCCATGTTTAACAGAGCAGTAAAAATCCAGTCATTCTTTTATAATCTGGTAAGAATTATATTAAAGTTCAATTCCGGAGGATAGACAGTGTAGTGAGTAAGTATCCAATTCTTCATTTATACAAGTTTTATACCCTTGTTATTGTCTCCCCACCACCACCTCTTCTTGCAGTAATTTGTCGAAAGCTCATTGTTAGGTGATACATAACCTTTAATTCAGCTATTGTTAGCACTTTTGTATGCCAGTGAAGGGTTCTGAAATTTCCAGTGGGATGTGTTCTCCTAATAGGGAAACTTAATTATTCCCAGAGTGCTTCAGAACTGTCATTGACATCTGAGTGATATGCATTTCATATCTACTGGCGAACCTTCGACCTCCAGTCAACAAGGTTGTGTTATTGTACTTCATCGGCCAGGAGCTATTTGTGGTAAC
Organism: Heloderma suspectum; assembly: GCF_057233095.1. Taxonomy (NCBI): domain Eukaryota; kingdom Metazoa; phylum Chordata; class Lepidosauria; order Squamata; family Helodermatidae; genus Heloderma; species Heloderma suspectum. The sequence goes on along the minus strand of NC_139458.1, from coordinate 168,729,180 downwards.
TTTGTTCTTACTGTGCTGCTGCTGCTGATTAAAGGCCAAGTTTAAGAAAAAGCTATGTGTGTAAAATCCATATTTGTGCGTTTTCTGTTTCTGCCTCTCTTTCTGTTGATTACTCGTTTTGTTCACACCACTGAAATGCATACAGGCAGACTAATTATGTCACTTTTTGTTTGAACTGTAAAGGGCAACTCTTCATCTGCTCTTACTGCTTTGGGCAGTTTACTAGTTTTAAAGTCCATGGCTAATCGAATTAATTTTATTTTTATCTAGGTGTGTTTTCTAGCTGAAACAACAAAGAGTCCTGTGGCATGCTAGCGATTAAGAAATGTATTGTGCCATAAGCTTTTGGGAATAGACTTATTATCAGATGTGCCCCAAAATATTGTGTGTGCTCTAGCCCATGAGAGATGATGCCACAATCAATTTGCTAGTCTTTAAGGTGCCACTTTGCTGCTGCTGCTGCTGCTTCATTGGACTAACATAACTACCACTCAACTACCATCTCTTGGTGAGATGATTCCTCTGATCTCAGTGTGGTAACATAGCATCATATCACTGATCTTCCTAGTATTCTACCATGTGCTCTGCAGGGAAACGGCTGCTGTGATATTGTAGAACAGATGAGGGTTGTTTGTTTGTTTGTTTGTTTATTTATTTATCATTTGTAATGTTTGATGCTCTGCTCTCTAACCTCAACTGTTCTTCTTGTGGTGGCTTACAAATAAAATAAAGTACAAAGGAATACATGTAAAAAACATAAAACCTGTTCATGGAATGGTTAGGGAAATAATACAAATTGGCATTGTTTTAACATTTTGTATTTAATAATTTGGAGTTATTTAAAGGACTCCCATTCATTTTGATAAGTTTTAGCTCACAATGCTTTCTCTAATGGGGTAGCTTTGGATCACAACAGATGGTGCTCTTGGCTGATGTCTTCAGATGTCCCGTATAGCAGTGCCTGGGCTGGTTCTGATATAATACGTGAATCATCTACCAAGAACTGGCAAGAATATTCTTAGCTGGAAAATGAAGTTTGCTCAAGACGGTGTTCCAGGGAATTTCTCATCCTGTCCCTGACCTAAAAAGTTTATTGGCTAAGGACAAGTACACCAGTTTCTTAATCTGTCATTCATGAAAATGACTGCATCGAATCATTTAAAACCAGCATCACACCTTTCAAAAACACCCCCATCCATCCAGACTCCTGAGTTCCTATTAAACCAAACCAAACTAATTCCAGTGCAGACTCTCTAATATGCACAAGGAACAATTAAGATCCTGTAAATCATAAAATGTTCTGACTCCTCTTGTACTTAGGCAGAATGATACAGATGATCTTGTCCCATCCAAACCATCCCTAAACAGCCTCCAAAGAGCAATCTGCAGGGGAGAGCAGAAGCAGTACACTGGAATATTTAGACATTCCTTTGACCAGGGTGAGAGTTTGTAGCTGGAGGGTGGGGGCAGACATAGAAGAGGTCACAGTATCAAAAATTATAACTGCTCTCAGCCTTCTGCTAATCCAGAGCTTGATGTTGCCAGACCTTGCTAAGGCTAAACTCCAGAATTTTTTTCGATGCCAGGATGGAGTCCTTAAATATATGATGTAACAGAAGAAGTATGTCTGAGCATATTCAGAATGCATGCCTTCCTTCAGTAACCTCCACACACTCTGGACTAAAGAGGAGTGTTCCAGCCAGGGCAGGTGGCCGAGTTTCCAGCCAGGCTTCAATCCCAGGCATGTTTCTTTTAAGAAGTTAAGCACTTCACCAATCTTAATCTGGACCCAATCGCATCCCTGCCACCCTGCAGTAGTAGGAGAAATTGAATGCTTTGATTGCACTCTAAGTTGCTAAAGCAGATTAAACAATATCAGAGGTGCTGAAGGACGTTATTATCAAAGTCAAAGGGTGCACGCTTCTATTCAAATATTTAGCCGAGGAAATGGGTGCTCACGTTTGATTCGCAAATTTAGAGAGCAATGCTTCATTCATCCCTATGTACAGATATTGCTAAGAGCTTAATGCCAAACATATCCCTAAGTATTTGCAGGATTTAATAGGCCTTAATGCATTTCAGAGGGAAATGATGTTTTTTCAAGAGATTACAGGGCCCATCAGCCTATTTAGGGACTGCAGTGGGAGTTTTCAATTTAATTTTGTGACTCATTCTGCTCTGTGGTATGTTTGTTCTGAAGGGAAAAGTGGACCTAGGGTGGTTTAATTGTTAAAGGATATTTTATAACATTTTCTAGCATATATTAATATATAAATTGCAATACTACTGCTCCAGAAAATCTCCCAAGATCTGGATACCCCATACAGCGATATAGAAATAGCGGCTATGTGAGAGGACTTCCACTTGCACAACAGGAGTTTCCCTTCTCCCATCTGTAGCCACCTGCATGCCTCCCAAATCTGCCCTGGAGGGTGACTCAACCCTCTGGAGAAGATTTTTTTTTGGGGGGGGGGTGCACGTGGGAGGGGAAATTCAGTCCATCAGCAGTTGGATAAACTTCTTGAAGCATGATCTACATTTTTGCCTTATATTTTTCTTCAGGATAATGGACCTGGGTTGGCTCTACACAGGCCTCCAGGTCTGTGTTAAACTGTCCCTGTCTCTCGCCCACCCCCAAAGCATGGGGGGTGTAAACTGTGACCTTAAGAGTGAAATTTAGAATGGTGTTCTGAAGACAGAATTAGATGTTATACTAAACATGCAGCTGCTGCCAGTTTTCCTTCTGTAGCTTTTACTTGTGTCATGACATCACAACATCACAACCTGTGTCATGACATCACAACATTCTGTGTTTACCACCCTCTGCCTACAGCAGCCTCTGATGCAGAGCAGGGACAAGGAAGTGTAGAATGTCATGATGTCACAACACAAGGTAAGTTCGCCTAGATGTTACAGAAGGGGGAGGTGAGTTAAACACATGCCTGTTACTGTTGGTGGTGGCCACATGTTTAGTGTAACATTAAATCTGGCCCTTAGATATGGAGTGCAGCCACGTGTGGGATTATGGGGATTTTGTATGGTACCTTCGGGTGGCTAAGGTAGGGAGGTGATTTATTGATAGGACTGATAAAAACAACACTTGGTTAGTAGGTCCTTTAAATTAAAATTATGAAAGTCACCAGAGTAAATTATTTCAGTATGCTTATTCCAGTTTCCATGGTTAACAAAATCCATGAAGCCAGGCTAGAATCTATGAATACTTGTACATGAGAACCATTCAGTAATGGATGCTGGGAAAAGAAAAGAATTGTGGTTTCATTAGATTGTGCATTTACTGTTTAAAGTATCTAGCTAAAGAATAATACCCATTGATTGCTGGCCTTCCCTCCATGGCTAAGGTTGCATAAACATTTGAGGCCTGTTTGGCTCATGTTTCCTTCTTGCTTGGCTAATAGGCCCATTACTATTTTCAGTCAAAGGAAAATCATTTGAACTTGACATTTTCATCTTTCTCCTTATCAATATTGGTGGCAGTAGAAGCTATTAAAATCCTAGTTCTGCGTCACCCCGAGTACTGACCAATCTTCTCATGAAGGCCATAAAAGAAGTCAAACAATAGCAGTTTAAAGTTCTTGGTCTCTTGACCAACACAACAGAGTAGGCGCCACCGTCCCATCAAGACGTCATGCGACCTTAAGTTTGATTGTGCGCACAGCAAACTTGAACATGATTACTATAGGTGACTATTAGGCTGCGTAAGGAGAAGAGATGTCTGAGGAGATGACACCACCACAGCTAAATGCTTCACTGGGCATTCCACAGCTTCTGATGAAAAGCATTTTCCCCTAGAATCTCAGAACAAGTTCTGTAGCTGTGAAATGGAACGGCCCACTGACCCAGCAGCTGTGGGGGTTTACTTTTGCTGGGTAATCTTGGATTACTTGAGATCATTTACAATGTCAATACTGTGTTGCAGTGCTTCTCTTTGTATTTTGGTAATGATCAAACTGACAGCACTACTATTTATTTATTGAGAGAGGTTACGTCTCATTTTTCAATTTGATAAAATTCTCAAAGCGACTTAGAAGTAAAAATAAAAACTGGACATTATTAAAACATCAACAGTGATATGCAAGATAAACCAATAAATAACAAAAAACTGTCATACAGTATGAAGTGCCTTAAGGGTGCAATCCTATGCATGTTTAGACAGAGAAAA
>NC_139458.1:168585000-168720000 GCF_057233095.1 Heloderma suspectum | reverse complement strand
TCTGGGGACTGACCTTGGAGTGCAGGCTCCGAGCTTGGTTCCCAGAAAATGAAAAAAACCTATGGTCATCTAGCCGATGTATAACGGCCATAGGATTGCACCCTTAATTGATATCTAAATTTGTTGGTTTTCTTCTTCCCATCCCATTTCTTTTTTCTTTTGTATCATGTCTATTAGACTGTGAGCTTGAAGGCAGGGTCCATCTTGTTTTTTGCAGGGATGGACGAAAGTCACTTACCTGGTCTCACAGCTTGCTTCGTGGTGGGGGGGAGGTGCTCCGTTCCTCCCCGCCGAAATTCTGGCCAGGGGGGAGGCGCCCCATCCCTTCGGCCGAAATTCTGGCCAGGGAGGAGGCGCTCCATCCCTTTGGCCAAAATTCTGGCTGGGGGGGAGGCGCCCCGTTCCTCTGGCCGCAAATCCTCCTGGCCGGCCGGGACGCAAATGATGGCGGCCGTAGCCACCGCTGTTTGCGTCCCTGCAGTCAGCCGTGATAGGCTACGTAAATCTTTACATAGCCTATCATGGCTGACTTTGGGGGAAAAAAAAGCGCATATGCAAATGGCGCCCATGGGCGCCACCATTTGCGTTCCTTATTTGGGCACGTGTAGTCTACGTAAACATTTATGTAGACTACAGCAAAAATAAGGGCAACTCAAATAGTGTTGCCCTTATTTTCGCCGTAGTCTACGTAAATGTTTACGTAGACTACACGTGCCCAAATAAGGAATGCACATGGTGGCGCCCATGGGCGCCGCCATTTGCATATGTGCTTCCCCCCCCCCAAAGTCAGCCGTGATAGGCTACGTAAGGATTTACGTAGCCTATCACGGTGTTTTTTGAAAATCTAGCCGTGATAGGCTACGTAAATCTTTACGTAGCCTATCACGTTTGTTGTTGTTGTTGTTGTTTTACTGGGAAATGGTGGTGGCAGCAGCCGGTCGGAAGACCGGCTGCCGCGTCGCCGCGTCGCCGCCGCACTGCCGCCGGGAGCTGCCAGCGCCAGGGACATTCGCGCAAGTTAAGTCCCATCCCGGGGGGTGGCGGGGGGGTGGCGGACCGTTTCTCCACCAATTTCGGTGGGCCGAATGCGTTGGCATTCGGCTTCCTGGAGATTCGTGGAGAAATTCTCCGACATCCCTAGTTTTTTGTAATCTTGGTACAGTGCCTAGAGAATTGCAGCTGCTTTACAACAACAACAACAACAACAACAACAACCAGACACCAAATAGTATTGAATGTTATCTATCAAATGTATTAAGATAACAATATCATTATATGACAGCTATCAAATGCTATTTAATGTTAAATACTATAGTGTTTCAATTGTAAGGGGCCACAGCTCAGTGGCAACATACATGGTTTGCATTCAGAAGGTTTCAAGTTCAAACCCTGGCTCATCAGTTAAAGGGTTTCAGGCAGTAGAATTTGGAAAAAGTTGTGCCTGAGACCTTGGAGAGCCATAGCCAATCAGAGTAGACAGTACTGGGCTAGATGAGCAAATGGTCTGACTTGTTCTTCCTCATAACTATTCAATACCAGTGGTTTTCAGATTATTTCAATATATTTTGGGGAACCCTGGGGAAGCTCAGCAGGGGTTTCTTAATGAGAAGAACAACTGAAAGACAGCTTGACCACCACCACTGATCTACTTCTGGACCCTTCTCCCATTGCCGATCCTCACCAGCTGGTGTTCCTCACCCATAAGACATGCATAGTAATTGGTTGCCTTTGATTTTTGTTATGATCCCTGGCCTGCAGTAACTCAGGTGTAGACTGTACTTACATATGCAAGTTTTTCCAGTGTATAGCTCAGAGGCTCCGGTTGATAGCTGGTGCGGTACCCAGCCACTATTTTGTACCTGGCTCCTGTTGGTGGACCTAGGGGTTCTAGTAAGAAGGGGGAAAAATAGAGTAGATTCCACAAGCTCGGAGCATGGCCAACTCTGTTCAAGAAGACACTCTTAGTTTACAATGGGTGAGAAGATGAGGCCCCTTGTGGACTGAGTGTGCATCCTAAAGCAAGCCTTAGCATGATCTTCTGCTGCAGTGCACAGGGTATGTGGAAAGTGCTCCCTGGAGGACAACAATTTGAAAGCTGCTGTGATCTAGCATGACATATCACCTCTCATTTCAAGAAGAACTATGCAAGCCTTCTCCAATGTGGCACCCTCCAGATGTTTTGTACTACAACTCCCATCAACTCTAGCCAACATAGCCAATTGCTGGGGGTGATGGGAGTTGTAATAAAAACATCTGGGGGTGACACATTGGGAGATGCTGGATTATGCATGTGGGTTAGCAAACCCATACTTTTTGGTTCAATCTCTATCGCTTCTGATTAGGGGATCTTTCAACGTAGGAGTGCTATGAATTAAAGACATGTTCCTGAAAAGCTTTAGAGATTGGACTGAGTCACTTGCCTTGCACAGTGTTGGGCAAAACGGAGCACACAGGTATGACTGACTGAAGCCTTACTTATTAAAGCATTTGGATACAAAGCTGACCTGAACACATAGTTGTGCTGGAGAAAAGCTGATCTTCATAGCTCCTAGCCAGTTCTACAAGAAATTAGTCCCTGCTCTACACAACAGCCATGCATGGTATGGACTGTCCCCAGATTATTATGGGAATAACTCCAATGAATTTCTAAAGTCCCAGATTACTGGAAGGCGATACAGCCCATAATTGTAATTCTGTGAAGTGTTGTTGGCTGCAGCCATGCCATGCATCAATGCATGCATACTTAAGTCCCATTGATTTCCCATCAAGGTATGTGCAACTGGGCATAGGATTGCACCTAAGTGTAACTATTAGCAGATAACAAATGTGTAATTAAAGGAAGCGACTTTCGTGGCTTGGTTAAATATAGGCAATGCCTCTACTAACATCAATAATATATCGTGAGGAACAAGTGCCAGTTATTATTTTACTATTCAGCCTCATTAACCAAACATTGTTCACTCAGTTTTCTTGTAAAGACTGGCATGGGTGACTTTGCCAAACTGGAAGTCATTAGTGGTGACAATACATAACATAAGCTGGCAAATTATCTGGTCTTAAGTGGTTGATCCATGAATCAACCTGAAGGATCAGGCTGTTAATTAAAACAATGATACCTTTGAAAGCACAGTTGTTTTAATTAACAGCCAGATCCTTCTCCCACTTACACCAAACATCTTTGACAGGAGCCAGTTGAACCCACCGAACCAGGGGTGGGGGGTGGGGAATGAATAAACAAACACTGCAAACCAATGCATGTTTACTCAGAAGTAAACTGTGCAAACTGTGTTTGGCTGTGCTAAGGATTGCAGCCAAAGCCAAATATTTCAGCTGACATGGGTTATAGATTGCACTGTTTGCAAATGATGTTTATCTTTATGTATTTCATTTTATCCATTAAACAATAACAGGTTTTGCAGTGCAGGTCATATGGATAGGGTTACCAACTTTTTCCCCTTCAAGATCCTGATCCTGTGCTTTGGCAACAGTTTGCGCTGTGCACATTATCAGGTGCTAATGCCCAATTCCATGCTCCGCAAAGCTTTACCTGCTTATTTCTGCACATCAAACTACTTTTAAAAGCATAGCAACAGGCCAAGTCCCTTTTTTTCTGTTCAGTTGGCATCTCTGCATATGGAAGAAAATTCCTGTTATCTCCTTCTTCCTAACTGAACATTGAAAAACCAGAATAGAATTGGGTGTAAAAGCACAGTTTCTTCCTATCCTAGGGAATGTATGTATCATACATTCCTACATCATATATTAAAGATCATGGGCTTTTATTAAAAGTAGTATTCAGGTCTTGCTGTTATTTAAAGTCTCCTAATTTTTAATGTGCCGTTTGGACTTTATTTAGCTATGCAAGATATCACCATGCTCAGTATTTTTTTTATATAATAAACATGTCTAGTCAAAGAAAGCATTAATGAAGCAATTCCCCAAATAAAACAGCCCATCATATCTGAGTTGCAGCAGAGAGAAAGTGTGGTCTTTGTAGTTTAATCAAGATCACAAGACTTGTTTTGAGCGTCTGTCATCTTTAATTTTACGGCACTTCATTTCAGAGTGGGACTGCCAGGGTCACATGCAATTAAAACACAGGCAAGATTTGTCTTGTGAAATCTTCACATAAAAAGTAATGTGTTACTCTATTTTAACTTTTCTACTGAACTCTGTGAACTCACTAATTACTTTTCCCCCTCTTGTCACCTTTTTGATATGACATGGATTTTACAGAAGAGAGAAGTTTGGAATATTTCTCCTCCCCCCACCTCTCTGAATCATGCATATGACTGAGGATAACAAAATTAAACCCAAGGGGGGGAGGAGGAATTGTAGATTAGAAAAATCGGAGTATTACTGCTAGAATTACAAAGGGTCTGATGGATCAAATCCAAGGAAATAACTTTAATCTGCTTAACTAGGGCAGGTAGAAGTGTAATAGCAAATAGAAGATTTTATTCAGTCCAGTCACATGAACTTGCGCTTAATTTTGAGGGGCTGGGGTGGGGAAAAGAAGGTTAAAAAGAGACTTCGGTGTAGTGGACCATGAAAAGTGATAAGGGCCGATGCCTGCTTTCTTTGTAGCCCAGCTCAGTTTTTGTGTTGTGGTGATGGGTAAATTGCATAGACCCTTATTAACCTCATTGAGAAGGAGCTTAGGAAGTCCCATTCAGCCCACAGCGCCTGCTCCTTTTTGTTCTCCTGTCCTTCTCCGTGTGCAGCGCTGCTCTCTTTGTATGAGAAACCTTCATGTTGCACATTTTGTGCAACTGTTTTGTTCATTTGGGGAGGGGCATATGGGAATGGTAGAGCAGAAAGAGGAGGAGTTTAAATTGGGCAGGTGGGGGGAGAGGTAGAGGCTTATTTTCATGTGCCTGAGACAGCTGGTGCATGACTGCAAATATTCCTGCTTCCCAATTTTTTCCATTCGCTCCTCTTTCTCTACAGCTGGAATCCCTGGGGATTGCTGGACGAGTTTTGATACCTGTCTAAAATAGTTAGGCCTACCCCCATTTCTATCCCTGCTTGCTGCTTAAGGGTGCAATCCTAAGCATGTTTAGACAGAAAAAAGTCCTACGACTCCCAGCATGCTGAGAGTTGTAGGGAATGTTGCTGGGAATGCTGGGAGTTGTAGGGCTCCTTTTTCTGTCTAAATATGCATAGGATTGCACCCCAACTGTATTGTACACATTACACAGCAAACTCTCTCTCTCTCTCTCTCTCTCTCTCTCTCTCTCTCTCTCTCGATACATATATTCTTTTGGTAATGCACGGTCAAATGTAATTGGCTGTGAACATTTTGGTGAGGAATTTGCCTTTTTGAAGTAATTTTTGAGTTTCCAGTTCAAGTGATGTGGTGACCTCAAAACAGATTGTGATAATAAAAAAAAGGAGGAGGAAGAGGAGTGGTGAGAGAGACAACTGCTGGCATTTTCAGCTGCAAGAGAAAGGCCTGGAAAGTTCCCTCCATTTGCCTGTTTTTTCCTGAAGCACATCTAAAGAGACCCTCTTTGCACTTCCTTGCATTTTCGCAGGCAGCTTCCATTTCTAGGTCACTGTCTTCCCAGAAAAGCACATATGTCCCTGCATTCTCTTGAAAGGAGTCTTCCCCCCCCCTCCACACGCATCTACTTCAATCTCTCTCTTAACATTTCTTTCTTTCTGGTAGTGTGAGCGGAAGAACTTGACAGTAAAATACAGCAGAAGCACATAAAAATTTAATCCACAGCGACAAAAACAGATACATCAAGGAATGGCATGGCAAGGATGTCTAAGGAAAACTCAAAGCCCAACATTAATTTGTAGGAGATGCAGAAAATGGAGGGATGAGAGATACATCCAAACTGCTCGAAAGGAGAATGGGGAAGCTGAGCTGGAAACTGCTGCATTTCTAAAGGCAGAGATGGCTAATGTGTGGCCCTCCAAGTGTTATTGGACTCCAACTCCTATCAGCCCCAGCTGACATGACCTGTAGTCAGAGAAGATGGGAATTGTAGATGCCTCTTCCATTCTGCCATAGGGGCAATGAAGAGATCAGTGCAGGCAGTGCAGTGTGGCTTTGGGAAGTGAATGTGCTGAATCAGCAACATCCTCCAAATAAAACCTTACCCCGATATGGAGATCGTTACCTTGTCGTGGTGCTGGAGCTTGAGCACCTCAATGACGTTATGAGCTAAACCGTGAAGGGACACCCAAGACAGGAAGGTCATGGCAGAGAGGTCAGGCTCAATAAGATCCCCGAGGAAGGAAACAGCAACCCACCACTGTATTCTTGCCATGAAAACTAAATGGATCAGTACAACCAGAGATATGTCAGTATACCATCAGAAGATGGGACTCCCAGGTCAGAATGTGGTCAAAATGCTACTGGGGAGGAACAGAGGATAAATTCAATTAGCCCCAGATGTGATGACGCAGCTAGCTCAAAGCCGAAAGGATGGCTAGCAGCCGATGGTGCTGGTGATGAACGACGAATCCAATGTTCTAAAGATCAACACACCATAGGAACCTGGAATGTAATATCTATGAGCCAGGGCAAATTAGATGTGGTTATTGGGGAGATGTCAAGATTAAATATAGACATTTTGGGTGTCAGTGAACTGAAATGGACTGGAATGGGCCACTTCACATCAAATGACCACCAGATCTACTACTGTGGACAAAAGGACCACAGAAGAAATAGATTAGCCTTCATAATGAATAATAGAGTGGCTAAAGCAGTGCTTGGATACAATCCAAAAAATGACAGAATGATCTCAATTCGAATTCAAGGTAAGCCATTTAACATCACAGTGATCCAAATATACGCCCCAACCACAGATGCTGAAGAAGCAGAAGTAGATCAGTTCTATGAGGATCTGCAGCACCTACTGGATAGTATGCCCAAAAAAGATGTTATTTTCTTTACAGGAGACTGGAATGCTATGGTGGGCAGTCAAACAACATCTGGAATTACAGGCAAGCATGGTCTGGGAGAACAAAATGAAGCAGGACATAGGCTGATAGAATTTTGCCAAGACAACTCACTGTGCATAACAAACACTCTCTTCCAACAACCTAAGGACGACTTTATACATGGACTTCACCAGACGGTTGACACCGAAATCAGATTGACTACATCCTTTGTAGCCAAAGGTGGCGGACATCTATGCAGTCAGTAAAAACAAGACCTGGAGCTGATTGTAGTTCAGATCACGAACTTCTTATTGCACAATTTAGAATCAGACTAAAGAGAATAGGGAAGACCCACAGATCAGTTAGATATGAGCTCATGAATATTCCTCATGAATATGCAGTGGAGGTGAAGAATAGATTTAAGGGACTAGATTTAGTAGATAGGGTCCCGGAAGAACTATGGACAGAAGTTCGCAACATTGTTCAGGAGGCGGCAACAAAAAACGTCCCAAAGAAAAAGAAAACCAAGAAGGCAAGATGGCTGTCTGCTGAGACACTGGAAGCAGCCCAAGAAAGAAGGAAAGCAAAAGGCAACAGTGATAGGGGGAGATATGCCCAATTAAATGCAAAATTCCAGAGGTTAGCCAGAAGAGATAAGGAATTACTTTTAAACAAGCAATGCGCAGAAGCAGAAGAAGATAATAGAACAGGAAGGACAAGAGACCTCTTCCAGAAAATTAGAAACATCGGAGGTAAATTCCAGGCAAAAATGGGTATGATCAAAAACAAAGATGGCAAGGACCTAACAGAAGCAGAAGAGATCAAGAAAAGGTGGCAAGAATATACGGAAGATCTGTATAGGAAGGATAATAATATAGGGGGTAGATTTGATGGTGTGGTCAGTGAGTTAGAGCCAGACATCCTGAAGAGTGAGGTTGAATGGGCCTTAAGAAGCATTGCTAATAATAAGGCAGCAGGAGATGCGGTATGATGTTTAAAATCTTGCAAGATGATGCTGTCAAGGTGATGCATGCCATATGCCAGCAAATTTGGAAAACACAAGAATGGCCAACAGATTGGAAAAAATCAACTTATATCCCCATACCAAAAAAGGGAAGCACAAAAGAATGTTCAAACTATCGAACAGTGGCACTTATTTCACATGCCAGAAAGGTAATGCTCAAGATCTTGCAAGGTAGACTCCAGCAATTCATGGAATGAGAATTGCCAGATGTACAAGCTGGGTTTAGAAAAGGCAGAGGAACTAGAGACCAAATGGCCAATATCCGCTGGATAATGGAGAAAGCCAGGGAGTTTCAGAAAAACATCTATTTCTGTTTTATTGACTATTCTAAAGCCTTTGACTGTGTGGATCATAACAAATTGTGGCAAGTTCCTGGAGGTATGGGGATACCAAGTCATCTTGTCTGCCTCCTGAGGAATCTGTATAACAACCAAGTAGCAACAGTAAGAACAGACAACAGGACAATGGACTGGTTTAAGATTGGGAAAGGAGTACGGCAGGGCTGTATACTCTCATCCTACCTATTCAACCTGTACGCAGAACACATCATGCGACGTGCTGGGCTTGATGAAGCCAAGGCTGGAGTTAAAATCGCTGGAAGAAACATTAACAATCTCCGATATGCAGATGATACCACTTTGATGGCTGAAAGTGAGGAGGAGCTGAGGAACCGCATGATGAAGGTGAAAGAAGAAAGTGCAAAAGCTGGGTTGCAGTTAAACCTCAAAAAAACCAAGATTATGGCAACCAGCTTGATTGATAACTAGGGGTGCACGAAAGTCACTTACCTGGTCTCGCAGCTTTTCGCTGTGGGGGGGAGGCGCTTCGCTGCTCTCCCCCTGAAGTTCAGGCTGGGGGGGGGGAGGCTTCCCGCCTTGCCCGGCCGAAATTCAGGCCGGGGAGGAGGCGCCTCGCCTCGCCCGCGAAATAAAAAGTTTTTAAAAAAAACGCCCCCGTGATAGGCTACGTGACGATTAACATAGCCTATCACAGCTAGATCTGCAAAGTCAGCCGTGATAGGCTACGTAAATCGTCACGTAGCCTATCACGGGTGATTTAAAAAAAAAAGTAGGCAAATGGCGGCCCCCATAGGGAGCCGCCATTCGCGTTCCTTATTTGGTCGCTGTAGTCTACGTAAATCTTTACGTAGACTACGGCGAAAATAAGGGCAACGCAAATAGCATTGCCCTTATTTTCGCCGTAGTCTACGTAATCTACGTAGTCGAAAGATCGGCTGCCGCCTCCGCCCCTGACGAAGACCCGACGAACCGCCGCCGGGACCCGCCGCCGGGAGGGACATTCGGGAAAGGTAAGTACCGTCCTGGGGGGGGTGCGGGGGGTGGGGGGGGCGGAGAATTTCTCCCCGAAACTTGTTTGGGGGGCCGAACACGTTGGTGCTCGGCCCCCGAAGTTTCGGGGAGAAATTCTCCGCCAACCCTATTGATAACTGGCAAATCGAGGGAGAAAACGTGGAGGCAGTGACAGACTTTGCCTTTCTAGGCGCAAAGATTACTGCAGATGCTGACTGCAGCCAGGAAATCAGAAGACGTTTACTTCTTGGGAAGACAGAAATGACAAATCTTGATAAAATAGTTAAGAGCAGAGACATCACACTGACAACAAAGGTCCGCATAGTTAAAGCATTGGTATTCCCCGTAGTAACCTATGGCTGCGAGAGCTGGACTATAAGGAAGGCTGAGCGAAGGAAGATAGATGCTTTTGAACTGTGGTGCTGGAGGAAAATTCTGAGAGTGCCTTGGACTGCAAGAAGATCAAACCAGTCCATACTCCAGGAAATCAAGCCAGACTGCTCACTTGAGGGAATGATATTAAAGGCAAAACTGAAGTACTTTGGCCACATCATGAGAAGACGGGATACCCTGGAGAAGATGCTGATGCTAGGGAAAGTGGAAGTCAAAAGGAAGAGGGGCCGACCAAGGGCAAGATGGATGGATGATATTCTGGAGGTGACAGACTTGACCTTGGGGGAGCTGGGGGTGGCGACGGCCGACAGGAAGTTCTGGCATGGGCTGGTCCATGAAGTCACGAAGAGTCGGAAGCGACTGACCGAATAAACAACAACAACAACAACTGATATGCTCCTCGCAGGGCTGCTGGGAAGATCTATGGGTCAGCTACAGCCAACATGGGGCAGCTTCCACACGCCCATCCCAAATCAGTTAGTGCAGGACTGACGCATGATTAAACAAGCTATCTACAACACGGTCCCTCCTAGTGCATGCCCCTTAGTTCAGTTGCAGGCATCCATTGGACATCAAATAGGAAAAATAAACATTAGAATTGTACTTCCTAAATATATGTCCACTTAAAGATCCAGTTTAACTGGGTAAGGTTGCTCCCCCCTCCCCAATTTCATCTTCAACCACTAGAAATGTTCATTTTCTTGACTACGGTATGGCAAATTGTCATCTTTTTTGTACACAGCTGTCTCAGTATTCTCATAATTTGAATGATTCAAGATCACTGTCTGGCTGCGTGAATCACAGCATGCCCCCATGCCTGCCTCTTTTTCAATTATATCTAAGAGGAAGACTGCTGGAAACCCATTTTTTTATCTTCCACAGGATCCCAAAAGTGCCAGATCTCATTTCAATATAATATGAAATGGTATGTTACAGTAGATGTTAACAGGATGCTGAAAGATATGATCTATGGAGAGAAGGTAATAGATTACAATGTAGGACGGGCACTTTAATAATGCGCATTGTATGAACACAGAATTAACACCACAAATAGGGACTCTATTCTTAAGCCATATGATAGCTATTTTATCTCCTGTACGCTCTATTCACACACCTATGGAATGGATCAGAGTATTATTTTGTACTGTTAAAAAAAATCTTGCCAGTGGGATAGCACATTCTGGTGCAGGTGTTCAGGCTAAGAAGATAATGCATGGAAGAGTCAGGATATAGTTTATATACAGCCTGACCCTACCCGAATTATATCTGACTGTATTCGATGGGACTTATTCCCAAATAAGTGTGCAAAGAATTTCATGCCTGACATGTGCCTTAGTAACATCCCATTTGGGCTACTGTCTGTAACACACTCTAAATGGGGTTGCCTTTGAAAAGTCTTCAGAAACTTCTACTGGTTCAGAATGCTGTAGCCAGACTGTCGATTGGGGCCAGTTACTGGGAGCAGGAGACTTCCTTCCCACAAACACTACACTGGCTACCAGTCTGTTTCTGGGCACAATATGAAGTGGTGGTTATGGCCTATAAAGTCCTACCTGACTTGGGACCAGGCTGTTTGAAAGACTGCATTCTTCCATATGAACCTGCCTGGGTTTTAAGATCCTCGGGAGATGCCCTTCTCATAGGGATGGCGGAGAAATCTGCCACGGACTCCAATGAGGCTGGATTGTTTAGAATCCGGCCCCCTGGAGTCTGTAGCGGAACAGACTACCCCTCACCCTCCAAAATCCCCCTGGGAAGGAACCTACTTGGCAGCGGCTGGTCCTTGTCGCCGTCTTCATTCCGCAGCCATCCGCTGCCGGGCTGAGGAACAAAATGGCGTCTGGCATAGTGGATGACATTTGCGTCCCTGCCGTTGGCCGTGATTGGCTACGTAAATATTTATGTAGCCTATCACGGCCAATGGCAGGGACGCAAATGGCGTAGCGGACTCTGACCTCGGAGGCTCACGAGTATCCAGTGCAGAGCAGGAGGCACAGCAGAGGCAATCCTCGCCTCTGCCCTGCCTCCCACTCTGCAATTAGCTAGATGGGCTTTTTCACCCGTCTAGCTGAGGCATCGAGGAGGGGAGGAAAGGAGGCTGGAGAGGTATGGGGATACAGGTAATCTGTCCCCTCCCCCTCCCTGCTACGCCATTTGCATCCCTGCTCTTTGCCGTGATAGGCTATGTAAATATTTATGTAGCCAATCATGGCCAAGGGCAGGGATGCAAATGGTGTCCCCTACACCGGACGCCATTTGTGTCTGCAGACCGGCCATGGGCAGAGCCGGCCGGCTGCTCCACGGACTCCCCAAGGAGCAGAGCCAGCCGGGGAGGATTCTGGGGGGAGGACTGGATCGCCTGTGGACCCCCCCACAGACCCCAGGTAAGGGGATCCGTACATGCCTACCTTCTCGTGATCTTTCCACTGTCAGAGGCGCATTTGGTGGGAATGTGAGAGAGGAGGCCAGGCTAGTGCCATCTTCCTTGTCCTTCTGCTTGCGGGCAAAGTCCTCTCTATTCAGACAGATGTTGGGCAATTAAGGGTGCAACCCTATCCACCCTTGATCCTTGTAAGTCTCTGAACTCGGAGGCTCACAAGCATCCAGTGCAGTGCAGCAGGCACAGAAGAGGCAATCCTTGCTTCCACCCTGCCTCCCGCTCTGCAATTAGCTAGACGGGCTTTTTCACCCATCTAGCTGAGGTGTCGAGGAGGGGAGGAAAGGAGGCTGGAGAGGTATGGGGATACAGCGTAACCTGTCCCCTCCCCTCCCCACCCACCGGCAGGCCCTTCTCCCTTCCCTCCAAGATTGCCTTTAGACCTCCAAGAGGCATCTGGCATAGTTCTCTCTGCGTCGGCTGCGAGGGGGTTGGGGAGGGAGCTCAGTGCTCAGACTCCTGGGTCCAAGGTAGGAGCACTGTCTCTGACACTGGATCCAGGAATCCGAACTATCCTATGGCTCCCTAGACTCTGTCTAGGGATTGCTCTCCCTGCTGACTTATGTGCCCAAACCGGTTTTAACCTGTAACAGCTGGGTACTGTTTGCTTCTTTTTTATTGGTGTGTTTTTAATTTATTTGTTTTAATTTATGTTCTGGTTATCATTTTGTATGCTATCTGTTTTATTATTGTTATTAATATTGTAGTCATATTATTCTTGTTGTTGCCTATTATAGTTAGCCACTATTTTGAGTGAAAGGTGTGCTATAAGTTAAATAATCAATACATGCTTAGTTGGGAGTATGCCCCTTTAAGTTCAGCGGGGCTTACTTTTTAAAAAAGGGAATTTATTTCTTTATTAATAAATACAGAACAAATACAGAAGAAAGACCATACAGCAAAAAAAGAAAAGAAAAAGAAATCATCTTACAACAGGAAGGTGTTTCTATCGAATATCTTGTAAAGTATTATCATTCCAATAAATAATGAAATAATTCCATTTTTCTGCAGCACAAATTATCTGTTCGTTCCCAATTCTTCTATAAATACTTCCAGACAATTTATCGATTTCTGTCATTTCCAGAAATTTACTCCACCATTGATGCACTTCAGGCAGCAGTGGTGTAGTGGTAAATTAGTGCCCATACTAATTCAGGAGAAGTGCCCATAGCTTACTTGTCTGCCTGCCTGCCTGCCTGCCTGCCTGCCTGTCTTTCTAATGGACACTGGGACTGAGGATAGAAATGGCTGACATTTTTGTACTACTCTGGAAAGTTGCAACATGGCATGGCTCTATTAAGTGCTTATGCCCTGATCTAGAGCCCCAGCCCCCAAGATGCTTTCAAGTACAGGCCGGCTGCTCTGTCTCAATGAAGGCAACTGCCATATGCACACAAAGGAATGTACATGTTGATCTGCTGCTTAGGACAGGGGTGCATGCAGCCGCCACTGTAACTTCAGTAGCTCTCTGCAAGCAAACAGTTTAGATCTTTGGCACGAGCGATTTGTCCCTCTTCCAGCAGCCTGTTGAGCAGTGAGGGACAGAGAAGGGGTGAAAGAAAAATAGAGAAATGGGGTGGCAGAAAAAGAGAAAGAGGGGGGTGCTCCTCACCCACTTTTGACTCTGGCCTTGCCCACCATTGGCTGCAACCCCATCCACCACTGGCATGTGCCCCATGATAGATTACTCCCAGGGGAATGAGGTCCACAACAGAAAAATAGTTCCCCACCCCCTTTTAGAACAAGATTAATTAGGGAGCACAGGAGTCTCTGTCCCCATTGTCTCTCCAACACCCATAAGAAAAGCATTTCCTGGGCCACAGCAATTGACTCCAAAATGTGCTTATATGAGAAGTAAGAAAGGAAACAATTTATTAATAAAACATGCATTGTGCCACAGGATAAAAGATCCTTCTTTATTGTTTAGCTAGCTCATTTATTGTTGATGTCTCTCTCACTCACCCAAACATATACGCTCACACCACTGAATATGCACAGAACCTCTAAAGCCCTTTTACATTTTTAATAAGTTCTTATTTTATTTTACTAGTGCAAGAAGAAGAAAAATGCAAGCTGGCATGAATACTGTATAGAGGTATGGATTCAGAAAGGACAGCTCGCTGGGAATTGTGTCTAAAAAAGAAAAAGCCATTTGGGGGAGAGACCCATGTCTCTACGGTACTGTTGAAGGTGCCTTCCGGCATATTTAGATTTAAAGGCATTTCATTTTTTCACCCCAGTTTTTGTATTTTAAGTAAAACAAAACAATTCCTAGATAGAGATGTTTGAGCAGAGAAGGTTGCTATCTATTCCTGTGCAAGGTCAACCCCATCCAAAAAGACCAGAAGCTGGCCAAATTTGGGGGCAGGAAATGGAAAGAGGCACTGGAGACTCAATCCATGCCTTCTTTTCAGTGGTGCCGTCAAGGTAAGACAATGGGGGCAGAGGTGCAGGGCTATCAGCATGGTGAGCAGGAGGGCCACCCAATTTATTATGCTTTTATTTATAATACTTTTATTCTGCTTAAAATACTAAAATCCCTAAGTGGTACACATTAAAAATGCAATCTAACAATATGAAAACAAGATAAAATAATGAATTTGAGTTAGATTAGTGCATACTTGCTAGCCACATTTTGAAGTACACAAATTAATGCACATTGCCATCTAAAGAGCTCCCCCTCCAATAAGACCATTACGTTCAGAGCCTAAAATTACCTAACTGTATTGTCCCCTTTCTCCCTTCCCCTCCAGCAGGTGATCATTATTATTCACTACAACATTACAGGCAACAGGTAGTCCTTCAGTATGAACTTCCAGAGGTGTTTGGCTATAAACAGAATGCTGGAATAGACAGCTCTTGGACTGATCCAGCAAGGCAGTCCTTACATTCTTAAGACCATGTTTGGGAAAACATTTTCTCCTTTATTTTAGGGCTTGATCAACTTAGGGTGCAATCCGATGAGGACAGTGAGCCGCCTCCAAACTCGAAGGTAGCCGACTAACCAATGCAGGGTGGGCGGAGTGTGGAGGGGATCTTCTCCTCTGTGCTCCCGTTGCCCTGTATTTGCAGCTAGACGGTGGATTTTGGCTGTCTAACCAGAGTGCTTCAGAGTGAGGAGGGGGAGAGGAGACACTGGACAGAGCATAGGAAGCATTGTACCAGCGCTTCCGTGGTCTCTTCCCCACCCCCAGAAACGCCCCTTTTCAGCCACTCCACGCTGCTCTTCAGAGCATGGAGCCAGGGACAAGCCACGCCTCCTACAAGGCGGCAGGGGAGGGGGCAAGGAGTCGGATTTCTGGCGTGCTGGCTCCAAACTCAGTTCCCATAACCCCCAAAATCCCATAGCTGTCTAGACGCTGTCTAGCAGCCAGCCATAGGATTGCACCCTTACACTTCCATACACTGCATGTAGTTTTCTCTGACTATGAAAACAGCAAAGCTGGACTGGTCTTATCCAGACCTTTAGGTGGGGTGGCCATGTGTCCTACTTTACGGAGGTTATTCCTCTACTGGGAGGGCTGTTGGAGCACAGACCTCTGTTTGAAAGTCCCTTATCAGTAGCCTGACCCTCAGGTCTATCCGAGCAGGTGCGGGAAGAATATGGACCAAAAGGAAGAAAGTGCCCTAGACCCTATACAAGTGGGGAGTGCTGTAAAATGGAGCAAAAATGCAGTGACACGTTGCCCTCTATCTTCATTTGCAAAATGGCCTAGAATTGTTGTTTCATCTCTGCCTATGACATTGTTTCATAAATATTTATTGAAAAGAAGGAAACCGATTGCCTTTACCACTGTGATTGGAAGGAGCAAAAGGGTGATTAGGAGCGCTAACTAATTCACATTAGGTGACCTGCTTCCTTAGCATGGACTGATAATTCTAATCCATGTTAGTGGCTGTGAAAGTAGAACCAGAGGAAAAAAAAATGGTATGGGACTGGGAAGATAAGTAAGTGATCTTAAGGAGGCTTGAGGTTATAGCAACCAGTGATGCTTCCTTCCTTGATATCAATAAGCTTTAGAGAACATAGAGGGATTTAACATATAAAGGTAATAAGTTACACTTGCTAGAGTAGGATTAAAAATGTATGAGATATAAACCTTCCCTCATGCTTAAGGCTACTACATGTTGAGACAAGATTATCATGTGGCTGGAGTTTGGATGAAACACCCCCATTGGGCACTTGATGAAGAATCACACCTTAGCGGCAAGGCAATGTTTTCTCAGAGCATCCACAAAAACCAGGCAGACAGAAGCATCAAGTCACGTGGCTTTCTCAAGGAGCCACTTGTGCTCTTGATGGCTGTGAAGATAACATGCTTCACTACACAGTACAATACTAATCATATGTACTATCATAACACTACCAGACCAAATAGCAATCTTAACTATAATATCACATATTTAATTAGTACAGGAATGTAAACTGCTACTTTTGTCTCATTAGCGGAACTGTAGGCTCAATCCTGCCTGCAGTTATCTAAGCATCTCCTGATGACTAATGAGAACTGGAGGATGAGCAAGTTCAAAGACTGGATTTTATGAGTGTAAAGGGTGTGTGTGTCGTGGTGGTGGGGAACCCAGGCAAATACACAACCATTTCCGCAAGAACTTGACTGCAGTTAATATTTCTGCATATGTAAGCCATTTGTAAAATTACCCTTTACCCTCTAGTAGTGACGGACAAATCTGTCAATTTTGTTTTCTCTCTCATTTTTCTGATCTGAGGTTCTTGTCCTGTTTCTGCATCAGTTTGTGATTTTTTTTTAAAGTATGCATTTTATATGGATTTGTCCTATTATACACATCGTTACATGCACATATTTTGCAAGAAATTTCCCTCAATATAATACATTTTTGAACATTACTTTTCTTAGCATATGCATTTTTGTGTGCACTTTCCCCTAATATAATTTTTTTGATAGGAGAACAGCATTGCAAAATTCAAAGACATGCAAATACCGAAGGGTAACTGTGGTTCTCTTCATGTACTGGTTCGGGCTGTGTGGATTTCTTCCCCATCCCTACCCATTAGCTTTTAGACTTGCACATTTTGTTTACTGTACAAAATATACATAGAAGACCAGAAGGAAGACACATCAATTGAGAAGGTGACACCCCTCCCCTCGCTCTCATGTACCGGGTAGCTCATCTACTGAGCCCTCTTGTCTTGCTGTGATGCTATTTAATGCCAGATTGATCCACAATAAGATTGCATTCATTCACAATTTAGTCATCGATGAGAGGGCTGATCTGTGTTGCTGAGACTTGGGCGGGTGAGATGGGTGGGTTGATCCATGCAGCTCTGCCCACCTGGGTAGTCAGTGCAGCATCAACATAAGCTGGAGGGCCAGGGGGAAGGGAGTTGCCATGGTTTACAGAACTTCCATCTCTCTCATCAGGAGACCACCCCACCTTGAGAGGTTGCACCTAGGCATGTACGAAACCCCCCTTACCTGGCTCCGCCGGGTTCCGCTGTGGGGGGAGGCGCTCCGTCCCTCCCCCTGGAATCCTGGCCAGCCGGCTCCGCTCTGCAGGGATTCTGTGGAGCCACTGGCCGGCTCCGCCAGCAGCCAGACATCCGGCTGCTGGCTAGCAGGGACGCAAATGGCGGCGGCCATAGCCGCTGCAGTTTGCGTCCCTGAATTCAGCCGTGATAGGGTACGTAAAGACTTACGTAGCCTATCACGTCTGGGTTAAAAAAAAAAAAGCGTACGCAAATGGCGGCTACGGGCGCTGCCATTTTCATTCCCTATTTTTGGTTGTCTTAGTCTACGTAAATATTTACGTAGACTAAGACGGCGAAACTAAGGGGGAACGCAAATAGCGTAGCGGACGCTATTTGCATTCCTCTTTATTTTCACTGTCTTAGTCTACGTAAATATTTATGTAGACTAAGACGGTGAAAATGAGGGGGAACGCAAATAGCATCCGCTACGCTATTTGCGTTCCCCCTTAGTTTCGCCATCTTAGTCTACGTAAATATTTACATAGACTAAGACAACCAAAAATAGGGAACGCAAATTGCGTACGCGGTTTTTTTTTTTTAACCCAGACGTGATAGGCTATGTAAGTCTTTACATAGCCTATCACAAATGGAGGGGGGGAAGACTGCAAATGGTGGCGGTGGTGGCAGCAGCCGGTCGGAAGACCAGCTGCTGCCGCCGCCTCCGCCGAAGCTGCCGCTGGAGCCGCCGCCGTCCAGAACATCCGCCCCAGGTAAGTCTCGTCCCGGGGGGGGGGAATCCGCGGGGGGCGGGGGGTGGCAGGCCATTCCGCCATGGAGTTCAGGGGGCCGAATGCACTGGCATTCGGCCTCACCAAGATCTGTGGTGGAATTCTCTGACATCCCTAGTTGCACCTGGTTTTGGGCCACAGAGACAGACTGGGAATGCTGCTGGTGTACTGCCCACTCTGCTGCCCAGCAGCTTCCTTGACCAAGCTGTAGGGATGTTGGAGAATTCTGCCACGGATTCCAGGGAGGCCGAATTCCAGTGAATTTGGCCCCCCCGGAATCCATGGCAGAATGAAGCAACCCCCCCTGCCACCCTGTGAAATGGTCCTGGAGCCTACCTGGTGTCGGCCGTCCGGTGCTCCACGAATGGCGGCCACGTCTGCGGCCGCCATTCGCCTTCCTTCGAATAGCCGTGATAGGCTATGTAAGTATTTACATAGCCTATCATGGCTAACGCAGGGACGCCATAGGCTAAATACTTACGTAGCCTATCACGGCAAAAGGCAGGAATGCAAATGGTGGCTGCTATGCCATTTGCATCCCTGCCTTTTCTTTTGCCGTGATAGGCTACATAGGGATGTAGGGACGCAAATGGTGTAGCAGCTACTGTGTGCGTCCCAGCTTTTGCCATGATAGACTACGTAAATATTTACGTAGCCTATCACGGCTCAGCGAAGGGATGCAAATGGTGGCCCCTATGCCAGCCGCCATTTGTAGCCGCAGACCTGCCGCAGCCGGATGCCTGGCTGCGGATGCACCCGGCCGGTGGCGCTGCAGACTTGCTGCAGAGGGGAGCGGAGCCGGCTGGGGAGGATTTCGGGGGGAGGGATGGAGCACCTCCCCCCCCCACCACAGATTCCACTTACAAGACAGGTAAGTGGTTTCGTACATCCCTACCAAGCTGGCGTAAGTGATCTCAAGTGTGGTATTGGAGGAACCCAGGGTGCTGGTTCTGAGTGAGTTCAATTTCTGTGCTGAGGCTGTCTCTGGAGCTCTAGCTCGGGATGTCATGGCCACCTTGACAACCATGGGGTTGTCTCATTTTGTCATCAGCCCAACACATGAAGCAGGGGATACCTTGATTTGGTCTTTGCTCAGTCTCACTGTGGAATGTGAGATGTGGAGGGCCATCAACTTGATTGCACCTGAGTTCCCTCTCTGGCATTGTGGAACCTGTTCTGCTCTTTGGTATACTGAGGAGCTGTAAGAGAGGGGCAGGGGGAGTGTGATCCTGTTAATTCTGCTCCATCTCTCATCAGCTTTTGATATCATCAACCATGGTACCTTCCTGGGTCAGCTCTGTGGGTTGGGCATTGGTTCCGGTCTTACTGGAGGGGGCAATTTCAGAGAGTAACACTGGGTGATTATTCCTTGGCCCCTTGGTAATTGAACTATGGGGTTGCTCAGGGTACCATCTATTGGGTTCCTCAGGGTATCATCCCCAATGTTGTTCAATATCTACATGAAGCCACTGGAAGCAGTCATTAGGATATTTAGAATGAAGTGCCATCAGTACGCTGATGACACACAGCTTTATCTCCCTGTGACATCTGAATCAGGAGAGGCTGTGCAAGTCCTGGATCAGTGCTTAGAGTCAGTGATGGGCTGGATGGGGGCCAATAAACTGAAGCTGAATTCTGGCAAGATGGAAGCTCTGTGGGTGAGTGGTTCCTGAGTCCAGGAGATAGGCTTATCACCTTTTCTGGATGGGCGTGCACTCCCTTTGAAAGATTTTTAAAAAAATACTGTGATAGGCTACGTAAATGTTTACGTAGCCTATCATGGCTGAGTAAAAAAAAAACAATAAAAAACGTGTGTACGGAAATGGCGGCACCCATGGGCGCTGCCATTTGCGTTCCTTATTTTGGCACATCTAGTCTACGTAAACATTTACGTAGACTAAGGCGAAAATAAGGGGAATGCAAATAGCGTAGCGTCTACGCACGTTTTTTATTTTTTTTACTCAGCCGTGATAGGCTACGTAAACATTTACGTAGCCTATCACGGCTGACTGCAGGGACATTTGCGGACCCGGCCGGCCAGGATTTGGGAGGGGAGGGATGGAGCGCCTCCCCCCCAGCCAGAATTTCGGGGGGCAGGGATGGAGCACCCCCCCGGCCAGAATTTCGGGGGGGAGGGACGGAGCGCCTCCCCCCCGGCCAGAATTTTGGGGGGAGGGACGGAGCACCTCCCCCCCACCTCGAATCACATTTCGTTAAAAGGTAAGTGACTTTCGTACATCCCTACCGAGTGGGTGGGGGGGGGAGTCCACCAGACTCCACCTCTTTCCCGGACTCCCACAACATCCCTACTTAGGTCTGGACTACTGCAATGAACGCTATGTGAGGCTGCTCTTAAGGTTGATTTGGAAGCTGCAGTGAAGTGCAGAATGTAGAAGCTTGGCTGTTGTCAGGAGCTGCCCATTTTCAGCATGCAACTCCTTTGCCAAGAGAACTGCACTGGCTACTTGTTCACTACCAGGCCAGGTTTAAGGTTTTGCTAGTAGTGTATAAAGCAACTTGGGACCAGGATATTTAAGAGACTGTCATCTACCTGATCAGCCTGCCTGTTGACTGAGGTCATCAGATGGGATGCTCTGGGTGATTACGCGTGGAACTACGGCCCAGTTAGACTCCACCTGGAGTAGACCCTTCTGTGTGGTGGCTCCCTCTTGGTGGAATTCCCTGCCTCTGGAGGTCAGGCAGGCACCAACGTTGTTGTGTTTCAGGTGCCCACTAAAGACATTTTTAAGCAATTGAGTGTATCTGTAATGATCTCAGGCAATCTGGCTTGACCACTTGACTCTTCCCAGCAAAGGTAGACAAGTGGTGCTGGGGGAAGAGGATCGATTGCTACATTTGTTGATGAGGTGTGAGAATAGCTGATTCCCCTTCTAAAACATTACAGCAGATTGGTGATGCAATCTGTGTTTTTAATGTGTGATTAATTTAGTAAGGGCACAATCCTATGCATGTTTAGGCAGGAAAAAAGTCCTACAACTCCCAGCATCCCCCAGCCAGCCATGTTGGATGGGGAATGCTGGGAGCTGTAGGACAGTTTTCTTCTGTCTAGACATGCATTGGACTGCACCCTTAATGTACAGCAACATGATGTTACCACCCCAGAGTACAGTTTGTTTTGTGATTTTCCCTATTAGGGAGCTTGTGTTAGTGGGATTCTGGAAGAAAACAAGAAGTTGGCAACAATGTGGCAATGCCTATCCATCCATTTTATCAGTGTTAAATGAATACATAAATATCCATATTTTTCTCCCTAGGCCTAGTTTGCGAACACTATACCCCTTCACAGGCTGCCATTCTGGACTAGGGATGTTAGAGAATTCTGCCACGGACTCCAATGAGGTTGGATTCTTTAGAATCCGGCCCTCAGTAGTCCATGGTGGAATGGAGCAATCCCCCACCACCACCCTGCAAAATTTCCCCGGGACAGTCCCTACCTTTTGTTCGCTGTCCGGTCCGTCCACTGCCCCGGTCTGCGGCCGCCATTTGCCTTCCTACTTTAGCTGTGATAGGCTATGTAAGTATTTACGTAGCCTATCACAGCAAAGAGCAGGGATGCAAATAGCATCCGCTACGCCATTTGCGTCCCTGTCTTTTGCCGTGATAGTCTACGTAAATATGTACATAGCCTATCACAGCTAACGCAGGGACGCAAATGGCGCAGTGGACGCTATTTGCGTCCCTGCTCTTTGCCGTGATAGGCTATGTAAATATATACGTAGCCTATCACGGCTAACGCAGGGATGCAAATGGCGGCTGCTATGGCGGCTGCCATTTGCAGCTGCAGCCTGGCAGCGGATGGAAGTCTGGCTGTGGGCGGGCCCGGCGGGTGGCTCTGCGGGCTTGCCGTGGAGCAGAGCCGGCTGGGGAGGATTCCGGGGGGGAGGGACTGATCGCCTCCCCTCCCCAGCGGATGGCCCCACTGGAACGGGGTGAGTAATCGGTACACCCCTATTCCGGACAGCCCCATAGATCTTGGTCACCATTTACATTTTGATGCCTGTTTCCAAATTACAGAGGAAGGCCATCTTACAAAACGTAGCCACGCTGGGCTTATGTTAGTCCAGCCTTCCTCAACCTGATGCCCTCCAGATGGGTCCTCCAACCAGGATGCTGGGAGTTGTTATCCAACAGATCTGGAGGGCACCAAGTTGGAGAAGGCTGTGTTAGTTCATAGGAATGCTAAAGCAATCTGCCAGATTCAGTTTCTGACATGGGTATTGACTGGTACAGATAGGTATCCTGAACCCTCCTTATGTCTGATTATTTTTTATTTAATTTCTGTCTAGAAAAGAAAGGAAATCATTGGGTGGATATGCACATTTTCCACTTGTTTTGCACTTATGTGGTTATCTACTTTACAGTTCAATTTTTTTTATTCTTGTTAAAAACTACTCTGAGAGGTTGTTATAGGGAAGCATCAACATTGCTATATTAAAATAAAAATATAAAATGTAAAATATAATTAATATTTACTCAGATGGGAAAAATAAATGTTGCTGGATGTACAACCATTGGAAACAGACTGCAAAAAGCATTAGTGACATTGACAACCTGCTCCCCCACTCCAATCTCTGCAGCAAGTGTGAAGAAGCTCCTTCACTAGAGGACGAATCCCACACATCTCAAATGTTCAATGCTTCTTTGCCATTGAGTTAGGCCTGGGGTCAAACTATTTATCCACTGCTAAGGCTGGGTTCAAGCCCTTTTAAAAGGCTGACCTATGCCATGACATGCTCTAAAAACAAACCTTGCCCTCAACTTTTTAAGCATCTTGAACAATATAATAATGCAGAGGTTTGTTATACCAAGGAGAAAACATATACAGTGGCTCTTCCTGTAAAATGATACATACACAACTTCTACAGTTTGCCCATTTTGACATGTGGTTTTCACACAGTATGAATTAAGTGACAAACAGGACAGATATATCAATAACACCCTTATATTTAGAAAAATCCTACTAAACTACCTTTCCATAATGAGAAGTTTGGAAACAACACGAACTACATTTACCTCTTGAGCATATTCTTGAGCTCTGCCTTTCCCATCTCCAGTTGGACCAATCTAAGGGAGGGACTTCCTCAAAGATGTAGGGTTTATAGCCACAACAAATACTGCCAAGGAGCTAGATTATAATATAACTCATTGTATATTTTTGTATTGTATTTCTGAATAAATGCAGTCAAGAGCATTAGCATAGGTATTTTTCATGCATATAAAATGAACACTTAACTGAGGACAAACATGATCTTCCATGTGTAACCCAAGCACCGGTCCCTTTCTGGATTTCCTTGTGTATACCTTTCAATTACCTCTTTGGGATGAGGGCTAATTCCAGTCAGGAAATCCCCTCTCCCTTCAGCAAAGATTAGCATTGTCAAAGAAGGCAGCATCAGTCACCAGTTCAGCAGGAAGATGCTCATGCATCACCAACATTGATTCATCCTACAACGTGCACATGAGGATCCCAAAGTTTTACTGTCTCCCCTTTAATTGTTATGACTGGCCATGGTTATTGTTTCCCCCCCCTGCATCTTCTGTATTCCCTGGTAATTTTGTGGTCAGTTCAGCAGTAGCCTAGTTCTTTTTGCGCATGTGGATTCTGCATATCTTACCCATTAATTCTAGAGCTTGTACTTCTTTAATGAAGCAGCAGAATCCCTGTACATTTATTTTCCTTGATGATCGTTTTAAAGCACAACACACAACTTTGACTGCTTAACAGCATAGCAGGCTGTAAAATGGTGTTGAACAATGACATTGTAATTCCTGACTACTAGATTTGATACTTGAGACATATCTCTCATACGCAGCAGATTTATGCATTAATCCTATATTTGGGTTTTTTTAATTGCTCAAAATATTTGCTTCTAGATCTGTATTTTCACACATTTTATTTACATGGTTTATTTTCATTTTATGAACAAATCGATAACTAGGCAGACTCTTTTACCACACTGGATTAGTTTTATTTATTCTCTTTGAACTTGATTAAAAAGCTGTCAAACATAAGTCTACGTTTTATCAGCGGAATACTTTTACAAAACAGGGTAGAGGATGTGTATAGCTGGAAACATACATTTCAGAATAAAACAATATTTGATATATTCTAGACAGTTACCCTTTTGTTTATCCATGACAACTGAAACTAACCATCAAATGTATAAATTGATTCAAGTCTAGCCAAGTAATCCTAAGGGCATATGAAAAGGCTTTTAGAAAAAAGTTCTTTCTAGATGAATTTAATGCAGTTCACCAATAAAGCATCTTTGGGAGCATAATAAAAAATTCTACAAAACATGACATAGCTAGGGAAGGAGCAAAGTCGTATAAAATGATGGAGATTCAAAATGGATGCTGAATTTAACATGAGGACTTGGGCAACTGATACATTGCTGCTGCAGCATTTAAGACAACAAGGTTCAGGGATTTATTTCATCCTTAATTTTTTAACAGAATCTTTACACACTTCAAGCCTTGATTGTGTGTGTGTGTGTGCATGAGAGAGAGAGAGAGAGAGAGAGAGAGAACAAATCAGTAGCAACATTTGATTCTTTGACTTATTCTTAAGGAGAAATGACCATTCAACATGGTTTTATCATTTTACACACAAGAACAGGTATATACATTAAAAAGCATTTTAATTGATACACTATTATCAGTACCAATGTAATGTGCCAGAAACCAATTTAAATCCATTAACCTCCAGCCCTGCTTATCTGGGAATGCCACTGCATATGCCTCTAAGCAATATTTCATCTGGATTTGGCCATATTGTCAAATCCCAGCTGTAAAATAAAGACATGGAAAATGGCAAAGTCTTGAAGAGTGCTGTGGCAGAGACTGACTCATGCAAAGGGTTAATGCCGAGTACACATAAGCAAATGTTGACAATATATTTTTATTCCAATGTTTGGAAATTTAAAGACAAAATCATCGCTAAGTTTTCACAAAATGAGGCATCTGTCACTAGAAGGAAAAAGAAATATTTCAGAAAGACGTTTACAGAAATGTAAAAATATTAGATATCAAGACAGATGTGAATATATTCAGTAACGTTCCCTGTCAGTCTTTCTCAAAGTTGAAGATCTTGGTGTATTCGCTTAGCATTAGCTCAACTAGTTGGTTCTGGTACAGCATGTGTACTGCCATGGACCCCGTCTCTTTTTCAGGTCGAAGGAGTGTTGGCCCAAAAACAATGCCTAAACTCTGAGGTGTCATAAGATTCATGTTCTCTTTGGCCGCTATTCTGCAGGCAAAAAAGAAAGGAATTGGTGAAAGAAAGGAAAGAAAGACTTTTACTTAACAATGCAACTTAACAAACTTTTATTTTTCAGTGGTGGTTCAATTACAACCTAACTCTTGGTTTAAATATTAGGGAGAATGTAACAGGAGAGATAGAAAAACTGAACTTCTGGAAATATGATGAATAAAGATGAATTCTATGAAGATTATAGTTTTGGATCCAAGATGATATTATTTGTTTCTTCTTCACAGGCACAGGAGCCCTTGCATTGTAATCTTTGCTGTGTAGCTGAAATATGTTCTTTCTCCGTATGCTGATCTGGGAGCTGATTATAGGTTTGCCAAACTGCCCCCTTATTTGCATTGAGATTTCTGTCTTTCCACCCAGTGTTCTTGGATATTCACAGGAAGAACATGGAGTGTCTGGGACATGCCCCCCCCCATCATGGCACATGCCATACTTTCCTTTTGGGATTCGAGCTGTTGTCATTCTATAATGTATTTGGTTATTAATATTGTTAGCCATCTTGGGGAGCCTTGGGCTCAAAAAGCAAGATACAAATATTCAAATAGATAAAGTAATCTTTATTAAAAATCCCCAAAGAGTAGTTGTGCAAGCACATAATGATTAGTAAAAGGGCTGTGGCTCAGTGGCAGAGCACCTGCTTTGCATGCAGAAGGTCCCAAGTTCAATCCCTGGCATCTCCAAGTAGCGATGGAAAAATTCCTGTCTGAAATCCCAGAGAGCAGGCCCCAATGCAACTAAAATATCTGCATCAGAAAGCAGAACCTTGTGGATAAGCAGGGAATCCCTAATCTAGGTCTGGGATACAGCAGGTCCTTTTCTCCAGTTAGACTGTGATCCTGATGTTCATGCACAACGAAGCCCGACCTCTCATGGCAGAATTCCCCATACAGAATTCCCACAGAGGATTCCCAGTACAAAAGTTATACTGTTGTCCAGCCCTCACAAGGGCCTTGCATGGTAGGCTTCTAATATGTAAGATACAGAGGCCCTTCCGGGTGCTAGGAACAAACTTCCCCTACCTCTGAAATGAATGAAACAGCACACAAAACCCAAAGGCTTCTGTTAAGCTGGGGCCAATGTCAAAACTTGCATCTCCTTTTTGGAGACCTATGAAAAATGCTTTTGTGTGGAAGCACCCTATGTGGGTGCCTGTAACATCTGCAGGCTGCTTACCACATTGTGGATGAATCAAAGCTTGTGAAGAGTCGTCACATCAGAGCTGAACCATATTGGTGGTCTGGGCTTCCGACAGGATCTTTCGAGCCCAGCATTCTAGTTGCATTCTATAAGTCAGGGGTAGGCAAACAGACACCCTCCAGATATTTTGGACTACAACTCCCTTAATCACAGACCATTGGCCATGCTGGCTGGGGCTGATGAAAGTTGAATTCCAAATCATCTGAAGGACACCAGGCTGCCTCTAAGTGAAGCAATTGCTGGCCATGTGACAGCTCCCCAGAGCTCAGGGTTCCTCACTCCCTACTCCAAAATTTGGTGCTGCTGTTAGCATCTGGCACTAGCATGGAGACTCTGAATGCCTTTAGACAGAACCATTTGGTAAATGTCACATTTTAACATTGTAGTTGCTCAGTGGTGCAAAAGTGTTTTTATTTTAACCTTTAAAATAAGTGTCTACCACTCTGAAAGCATTAACATCTGAAATGGCCCCAAATAGCAATAACATACGATGTGAACGATTGTTGATAAATTATTGTTAGTACAGATCGAGCAGCAATGCTTCAAGAGTTCTCAAGAGAAAGCAAGACAATTCAGTTTAAATTATAGGGGTTTAAAAACAGCCCTCAATAATGCAACCTAAGGCATTCTGGACACCCTTACATTTATACTAAGAGCTGGCCATTCAGTTTTATTACTCATCCCTTTCTGTGTGCTATACAGGAAACATTTTTCAGTTTCTCTGCAGGCACCTTATTGGTAGGATAATCAATTCAGGGATGAAGGATAAACCATGAATGGACACTTGTGAAACAAAAAGGAAAAAATCTCAGAGAAATCAGTATAGATGGCAAATTACGGAAAGGCAAGGGGGGCCTATAATCTTCAGCAATCTTGTCTAACAAGAGAGAGTGCAGTGAATTCATGAGCTGTTTATAAACTCTACTCCAAACTATGACAGTGACATTCTAATATGTCTGTCATGCTCCACTGAACAGTTCCAACTTAGTATAGAGCGGTTTTATTTAAAATATGTAAAGGTACTGGACTAGAAAGAGTTCATGATGGAAATTTTGTAGAACTCGTGTGTAATCCCTAGCAAATAATGGGACTAAGTGTAAGTTTCATACTTAACCATTCTACACTGATTTGCTCTTATGACCACTTATAATAGTTTCATTTTAATATGTTGTTGTTCTTTTGGGGGCTGGGGGGAGTAAATGATGTAAGAGAGGGTTGCCTGCAGTTAAAGTGTTTCTACCAATCTCCCATAAAGCTATATAAAAATGAGGTTTGGTTCTCCCCCAAACCCTACTTTCTGTGTAAAATACATTTTGCAGAAGCTGCAGTAAATGGCAAAAGACAGGATGCATCATCTGTTCCATGTTTTAGGGTAAGGTCTCTATCATATTAGTGGGTGGGGTCATGTAGAGAACACTGTCTTGTGGTGGAATCCTGCCAGTCTTCTAGTTTACCACATTTCCCTAAACACAGGCACTTACTTAAGGCTTTCTAAAAATCATGTATAAATAGGGAGCATTCTTGGAGTACTGTCTCATGCTTGTAGCCTTGGTGTCCATTACAAAAAATACACTCCATATGGCACTGATCAGACAGGCTTAATTATTAGTTTCTTAAAATATAACATCTTTATTATAAACAAAATGAAGGCTTCATAAATTATTTTGTGCAGTGTGGTAATATTAACATTACTCTGCTAATATAGGCACAGGACACATTGAGAATTTAACTAATTGAAAAGAAAAGGTTCTCTTGTTTTGCACATGTCATTTTTCCAATATGCAGTTTCATCTCTGCATTGGAAAGGAGTGTACTGTTGTGTAGCGCACCAAAGATTTTTTCAGGTCCCCCTGTCATCTGAATTGTGTCAGGTGACAATTAGGGATGGACATTTCCATTTTGCTTTGTACAACTTTCATCTTTTTAAAAGCAAAAATCCATTCTGGCCTGTTTCTCCATCAGTTTGCAATTATTTCGTTAAAAGTCCATGCAAAAATTTGTACATGTTTTCATGTGCATTTCTCCTAATACACACATTTCTATATGCATTTCCCCCTAAAATAAGCATTTTTGCAAGCAATTTCCCCTAATTATTATGCCTTTTGTATGCAATTTCCCCAAATGCACACATTCTTATACACTATTTCTCCTAATATACAGTCAGGGCCAGAAATATTGGAGCAAGGATAACTGTTTTGGCAGTTGGCCTCTGTACACCACCACATTGAAATTGAACGGAAACACACCCAGATGGGAGCGAAGTCAGGACTTTCAGCTGTAATTCATAGAATCATAGAATCATAGAATAGTAGGGTTGGAAGGGGCCTACAAGGCCATCGAGTCCAACCCCCTGCTCAATTTTGAATTGTCAAAATTCAAGGGGTTTGACAAAAATGGGGCACTAACCATTCAGGAAGTGCAGCCAGTGGCATACACACACACCCATCATTGGTGGCTCATAAGTAATGGAACGAATGGCTGACAAGCAGCTGCATGGCCAGGCATGGCCTGTTTCCTGGGTACCCCATGACCAATCAAGCAGATAAAAGGCTTGGAGGTGGTTCTGAGTGTTACATTTGCATTTGGTAGCTGCTCACTGGAACTCCCAAAATGAGGTCCAAAGAGGTGTCCTTGTGAGTGAAGGAGGCCGTCATTAGGCCAAGGAAACAAAATAAACCCATCAGAGAGATAGCAAAAACATTGGGAGTGGCCAGCACAACAGCTTGGAACATCCTGAAAAAGAAGGAATTAACTGGCAAGCTCAGCAACAGCAAAAGGCCTGGAAGACCACGGAAGACAACTAAAGTGGATGACCGCAGAATGCTGCTCATGGTGAAGAGGAACCCTTTCACAACACCTACCCAGGTCAAGAACGCTCTTGAGGAGGTAGGCATGTCATTGTGAACATCTACAGTCAAGAGATGGCTTTATGAAGGTAAATACAGAGGCTTCACAACAAGGTGCAAATCACTGGTAATGCTCAAGAACCGAAAGGCCAGATTAGCCTTTGCCAGCAAACACCTAAAAAAGCCTGCCCAGTTCTGCAATAAGATTCTTTGGACTGATGAAACCAAGATGAACTTGTACCAGAATGATGGGAAGAGAAAAGTATGGAGAAGGAAAGGAACAGCTCATGATCCAAAGCATACCACATCATCTGTCAAACATGGTGGAGGCAGTGGAGGCATGTATGCTGCCAATGGAATGGTGGAGGCATGTATGGCTGCCAATGGAACTGGTTCACTGGTGTTTATTGATGACCTGACTGCTGATAAAAGCAGCAGGATGAATTCTGAAGTGTAGAGGGCTATACTTTCTGCTCAGATGCAGCCGAATGCTGCCAAACTGATAGGACGTCACTTCATATTGCAGATGGATAATGACTCAAAACATACAGCAAAAGCTACCCAAGAGTTTCTCAAGGCAACAAAGTGGGATGTTCTTCAATGGCCAAGTCAGTCACCTGATGTCAACCCAATAGAGCATGCTTTTCACTTACTGAAGACAAGACTGAAGGCAGAAAGACCCACAAACAAGCAGCAGCTGAAGGCAGCTGCAGTAAAGGCCTGGCAAAGCATCTCGAGGGATGAAACTCAGCATTGGGTCATGTCCATGGGTTCCAGACTTCAGGCAGTCATTGACTGCCTGGGATTTTCATCCAGGTATTAAAGGCGATCCTTAAGTTTGAAATGATGTTGGTTTGTTCCATTACTTATGATCCACCAATGATGGGGGGAGGGGTGTATGCCACTGGCTGTCCTTCCTGAATGGGTAGTGCCCCACTTTTGTGAAACCCCTTGAATTACAGCTGGAAGTCCTGACTTCGCTCCCATCTGGATGCGTTTCCTTTCAACTTCAATGTGGTGGTGTACAGAGGCCAACTGCCAAAACAGTTATACTTGTTCCAATATTTCTGGCTCTGACTGTATGAAGGTTTTTTCCCAATTTTTTATTGTGAGTTCTAACAAACCAAACCAAACCAAACTAAAAACATAACAAAATAAAAAAGAACAAAATAAAAAATACAACAGCTTATTCTAAAATCCTCAGTTTCAAATATTACAATATTCAAGAAAGAAAGAAAGAAAGAAAGAAAGAAAGAAAGAAAGAAAGAGAAAAATAGGTTACACATATACTTCAGTAAAAGCAGTCTAAATATCCACATTTAAGTCCACCTGCAAGTTATACCTATATACCACTCTTTCAAATGTTGCTAGTGTTGTTAGGTCTTCAGTCCATTGAGTTATAGGTGGTAGGCTTTAATCATTCCAGTATCGTAATATCAGTCTTTTAGCAACCAAAAGGGCGCGAAAAATCCATTTACGCTGACCATGTGTTACATTACAAGAAGCAGGTAAGTAATTTAAAAGAACATTTACATCAGTAAATATTAATTAATGAGCTTTCCAATACAAAATTTAACCGTATAATAACTTCCTCCCAAAAGGAACCGACCACTGGGCATTTCCAAAACATGAATAAGAGAAGCATTGACTGCGTTACATCTCCAACAATTAGCTGAATTTGACAAGCCTTTATTAAAAAGGCGTTGTGGCGTCGAATAGACCCGAAACAAAAGTTTTTTGCTGAATAAAGTGTAGCCGAAGATCCATTAAAATGTCTGATATAGACGCCAAGACGACAGCCCATTGATTAAACAAAATAGGACGTTCCAATTCCCTGTTCCATTCCTGCTGTATTATATTTATTCATTGATAATAAATGTTTATAAACATGAATTGTGGGTCGATATAGCTGATCAGCTTCAATAAGTATTTCCAATAGAGAAGGAGACTTGGAAGCAGTAAAAGCAGCAGGACCAAATCGAGATACCAACAAATATTTCAATTGCAAATACTTCCATTCTGCTTTAGAAGGCAAATCAAACTGATCTTGCAAAGTTGAAAATAACAAAAACTCATAATCAACCCTCACTAATTGATCCAGAGTAAAGATAATTTTATCTGTCCAGGTCCGCCATAAAAACATTTTCTTACCAATTCTTAAATCTGGATTTCCCCATATCATCAATTTAGTGTGGGGAAATGGATCAAACTGTAATTGACATGACATTATATGCCAAACTTCTCTAGCTGCCAAAATGGTGGGAGGAGCTCTGTCTACCTTGATATACTGAGAACTTAATGCCATCCATTTAAAGAGAGGCTCCAGACAAGAAGATTCCAACACTGACCAAGGTGGAAAATCTAATCTGCATGGAAAAGCAGTCTAATTTAGTAGAGGTCAGCAAATAGGCCTGATGGTACATAGTTAGATTCGGAAAACCGAACGCACCTTCATTAATTGGAAGTTGCATCCTTTTTAAAGATGTTCTTGGTGGAGAGGAACCCCAGAAGGATTTACGAAACAAAGCATTAAGTTTTTGGAAATATTTACCAGGTATAAGTATCCCACATATAACATAAATAATTCGAGGTATGAAATTCATCTTAAGTGTATGCACCTTACCCCATAAACTCAACTTTAAAGATGCCCATCAATCTACATCTCATAAAATATCATTAATCAACCTGTTTAAATTTAACCTAATCATTTGAGATATATCTCTAGGAATAATAATT
This sequence comes from Heloderma suspectum, assembly GCF_057233095.1. Taxonomy (NCBI): domain Eukaryota; kingdom Metazoa; phylum Chordata; class Lepidosauria; order Squamata; family Helodermatidae; genus Heloderma; species Heloderma suspectum. Next base: position 168,687,629 of record NC_139458.1, on the reverse strand, counting down.
CCCAAGTAAGTAATAGACTCCGGGCACCATCGAAATTGTCAATTGGGTGATACACTGGAGTATACCCTATCTCCAATTGGCATTATTTCTGACTTTGACCGATTAATTGAATAGCCAGACAATTCCCCAAAGGTATTAATCATTTTCATCAAAGCTGGAACCAATGACTGGAGTCTTGAGATAAACAGCAAAAGATCATCAGCATAAAGGCTAATTTTAAATTCTGAACCGAAATGAACAAATACATGAATACTATTATTTTGTCTAATAGCACATGCCAAGGGTTCCAAACATAAATAGAATATCAGTGGGGAAAGTGGGTAACCTTGTCTGGTACCCCACCCAAGTAAAAAAAAGAGAGCTGCAAATAACCTGTTAATCATTACTCTTGCTCTAAGAACTGAGTATAAAATTTTAACCCATTTCAAAAATTCTATAGGAAAACCAAAATTAGTCAGTGTAATCAACATAAATTTCCAGTGAATTTTGTCAAAGGCCTTTTCTGCATCCAAGGAAATGATGGCTGCCTGGTCAGTTCTTTCAGAGTTTAAAGCAACTAAATCAACAACTAATCTAAGATTATCAACCCCCTGTCTATTTTTAATAAATCCCACCTGGTCTGGTCTAACCAATACAGTCATGACTTGTTGTAATCTATTGTCCAAGATTGCTGTAAATATTTTGATATCTATGTTAATTAATGATATAGGTTGATAGTTAGGACAATAGGTATGGTCTTTTCCTGGCTTAGGAATCACAGTAATATAAGCATCATTTAACGATGAAGAAAGGGAGCCAGCTTTGAAAATATGATTACAGAGGCAATACAACTTTGGGGCTAAAAAACTAGAGGATGTTTTATACTAGGGATGTGTGAACTCACTCCGGCCAGGTTCTTCGGACTCCTGCCCAGCCCCTGCCCCCACTCGCCGATCCCCGGACTGCTCTTGATCCCCTCCCACTCTCAGTGAGCAGCCTGTACTCACCCCAGTGGCCTCGTCAAGCTCCGCAGTTGCCATTTCTAAAAAAAAAAAAATTGCGATTGCAAAAATGCGAATGATTTTGTATGCACAAAAATGAGCACTTTTCCAAATGTGCATGTTCTCATGTGTGAAATGCACATTTTTGTGAAGGCACACATTAGTGTGTGTACAAAAATGTGCATTTTTTGTAAAATACGCATTCCGTGCATACGGAAATATGTGCATTCGTAAAATGAGCATTTTCATATACGCGAATTTGTGTGTTAGCAAAAATGTGCATTTTCACATGCACGCAAATTTGCGCATTTTTGCAATCACCATCTCAGAAAATGGCAACCACGAAGCTTGACAAGGCTGCTGAGGTGAAGTGCAGGCCATTCACCAAACACGGGCAGGGGGTGAGCAGGGGCAGGGGCTGAGCAGGGGCAGGGGCTCGGCAAGTGGGGCTCGAGAGTGCGGGCAGGAGGAGGTCCGCCAGATTCCCAGACTGAACTGGGTGCCTGTGCCATCCCTATTTTATACCATTCAATTGGAAATCCATCTGATCCGGGTGATTTCCCAGTATTCATTTTCATTATCGCACTCATAATGTCCTCTAAATGAATAGGAGCTAAAAGGAGCTGTTGTTGTGAAGAATCTAAACGTCGAAGATTAATCTGAGAAAAAAAGCATCCATATCTTGCTCTGATATCTTATTACTGGTACTATACAGATCAGATTTAAAAACTGCAAATTTATTTCTGAAGGAGAAGTACCACTGTCCTTCACTTTCCTTTTGCCACTCTTTTCTTTAATAGCTGAAATGACATTCTGATGTTGATGCTGTTTAAGACGATGTGCAAGGATCTTACTAAGACGTTCACTACTTTCCCAATATTTCTGTCATAGACAGATCAGAGCAAATTCCGCCTGTTGTGAAAGAGTATTATTCAACTCATGCTTAGTATTCTGTAGCTCTTGATAAAGTTGGGCTGTGCAGGAAGTGGCAAACTGAGTTATAAGCGATTTCAGCTTCTTATTTAAATACATCTGTTGAGCTTTTTTAAAGCTTCTTTTGATAAGAAGCATAAGAGATGATTCAACCCCTTATAAAAGCTTTACTAGCCTCCCATTCAGTGGCACACGAACCTGTTGTACCCTCGTTAATATTAAAATACTCTGTTAGTTCAGCTAACATCTGGGTTTTAAACTTCTCATCATTAAGAAGATAAACATTAAGACGCCAAAGACCAGGGGTTCTAGGAGTATCAGAAAATTGCAGTTCCAAACATGCAGTTGCAGTATGACCTGACACTACGAATGTGTCAATCTTGCAATCTTTTAATTGATGTACTAGTTGTAGAAATCAAAAAATAGTCTAATCTAAAGCAGTTATGGTGAACTGGTGAAATAAAAGTGTACTCTCTATCAGCAGAATGTAAAATTCTCCAAGCATCAATTAAACCATATTCCATAATATAAGCCTGGAGTGCAAATCTCACAGCAGACTGAGTCTTGGGAGAAGGTGTACTTCTATCTAACGAAGGATCTAAGACCTCATTAAAATCCCCACCCACAATAAAATAATCATAGGTAGTATCAAGCAGTTTAGCAAAACAATAATGAAACATAGCCAGAGAATCAATATTTGGCCCATATACATTGATCATAGCAATTAATTTACTCATATACTTTCCTACCAAGATCAAAAAACGCCCCTCAATAGCAAAAATCACCTGTTGAACTGAAAAAGGAAATTGCTTATGAATTAAAATCGCAACCCCTTTACACCATGTTGAAGTATCTGTGGCATAAGCCTAAAATAAGCCTTTTTGCAAGCAATTTCCTCTAATTATTATGCCTTTTTGTATGCAATTTCCCCAAATGCACACATTGTTGTACCCTATTTCTCCTAATATACGCAGTTTTGTATGCATTTTCAGATCGGAGAACTGCATTGCAAAATTTGGAGAAGAGCAAAACACAAAAGATAATTGTGTTCTGGTTCACATATTTGTTCAGAATTGGTTCTAAATTAGTTTGAAGGTTGGTTCATATTAAAATGCAAACCCAACAAATTTCTCCCCCATCCTAGTGACCAGAAGAGAGAAGGCTTTTTCTGTGATGGCACCCAAAGCTGAACCTTGAGTTGAAGCATGACACAGAAGACCCCAGCTGATCACATTTGACAGACAGGATTACATAGGAGGAATTGGTACTCTGGATATCCTGTTCCCAAGCCATTTAGGCCTCTAACAGTAATGATCAGCACTTTGAATTGCGCCTGGAAGTTCACCAGCAGCCAGTTGTTATAACAGGGAGATAAAAGGGGAGTTACATTTCCCAAGCCAATTCTTTAACGATTTCAGAATAAGTCAGTTGATGGGGAAATCTTGAGAACACAGATGATAGTGGGCTGCCTGTGTGTGCATACCAAGGTAAGAGATGCCTCTATCGTATCAATTTGAACTCTTCGAAAAAATGTATTGGGGTGGTTCTAGATTAAATCATATGTAGAGTAGACTCACTGAAATCCCATAATTTAAGTGCCATTGATTTTTATAGGTATACTCCAAGTATGGCTAAATCTGGAGCTAACTCAATATCTGTCTCTAGCTAGACAGTGGGAGAAATGGGCAGACACCTCCTTCAGCTGCTATGCAGGCTGTTGGGGTAAGCGCCCTGACTGCTTAGACATTATTGAGTACTATGTTGTCCAGAAACAGCCAAATGGATGATATATCCAGATGGCTGTTAGACTCCTGGTATTTGGGGTGATGATGGGGAGACTAAGCGAATGGCGAAACTATTATTAGGGACTCTGGAGTCAAAATAATCTCATTGCAAAAATTGAATTTACAGAGGAGAGCCTAAAATGAGGTCTCTCCTTAGATCTTGACTACTCCAAGGAAAACAACAAACATGGAGAGAAGCAAGGGAACTGGAAGGAGGCAAGGGAAGTTAACTAGCTAAGAACTTGAGACCCTCAAAGAATCTCAGCACAATGGCCAAAACTCTCTGCTTGTCCACCAAACAAATGCACCACTGGACTCAGAGCTACAAAGGGCTTAGCTCCCTTACGGTGTGGAGCCTTTACAAAGGAACAGAATGAGTTCATAGGGTTGGGCTGTGCCATGTAGGGATGGCGGAGAATTCCCCCAAGGATTTCAGTGAGGCCGAATGCACTGGCATTCGGCCCCCCAAAATCTGTGGCGGAATGGCCTGCCCCCCTGCCCCCTGCAGATCCCCCCCGGGACGAGACTTACCTGGGGCAGATGTTCCGGACGGCAGCGGCTCCAGCGGTGGCTTCGGCGGCGGCGGCTGGTCTTCCGACCGGCTGCTGCTGCCGCCATTTACAGTCTCGTCTTTTTTTTTTAATATATATATAGATGTGATAGGCTACGTAAAGACTTATGTAGCCTATCTCGTCTGGGTAAAAAAACAAAAACAAAACGCGTACGCAAATGGCGGTGGCTACGGCGGCCACCATTTGCGTTCCTTATTTTTCGCCATCTTAGTCTACGTAAATATTTACGTAGACTATTACGGCGAAAATAAAGGGAAACGCAAATAGCGTAGTGGACGCTATTTGCGTTCCCCTTTATTTTCGCCATAATAGTCTATGTAAATATTTACGTAGACTAAGGCAGCGAAAAATAAGGAACGCAAATGGTGGCCGCCGCAGCCGCCGCAGCCGCCGCCATTTGCGTACGCTTTTTTTTTTTTAACTCAGACATGATAGGCTATGTAAATATTTACATAGCCTATCACGGTTGAATACAGGGATGCAAATGGCGGCGGCTACGGCAGCCGCCATTTGCATCCCTGGTACCCAGCAGCTGGATGTCCGGCTGCTGGCGGAGCCAGCCAGCGGCTCTGCGGAATCCCCATGGAGCGGAGCCGGCCAGGCAGGACTCCGGGTGGAGGGATGGAGCTCCTCCCCCCTGTCGAGGATTCTGGGGCAAGGGGTAGAGTGCCTCCCCCCCCCCCGTGAAGCAGATCCGCGAAACGGTAAGTGACTTTTGTACATCCCTAGTGCCACGCTACATACAGGAGTTGGCTAGAGAGATTCATTGGGTTGAAGCTCTATCTGAGGGAGAAGATCTATCTGGCATAATAAAATGGATTTATCTGGGCAAACAAGGCAGCAAGGTGGTTCAAGTGAAAGGGGACAGTCATGACTAACTTCAGTCCCATTGACTTCAATAGGTCTACTGTGCTCTGCCTTTCATTCCAAAAGGAAAACAAAAACAAAAGGAAAACAAAGCAGCTAACAATAACATACCAAAACAAATACAATAATATCAAAAATAACAGCCACCACTAAGCAATATGAAATAAGCAATGCTGAGATCACAGAAACAGTACCTGTGGGAGGGGATCAACATACAAAACTCCCTAATCACCTTCTTCCCCATTTCTGATAGCTCTTACCCTTTTCTAGCCAGAAGTAATATATGGGCTAGGGACTTGAGGAGGAAAAGGATGGAACTATGGGAGATGTGCACTGGCTCCCTCTATGGTTGAAGGTATCTGAACACTGAAAGAACCTAGATGACAGTCAAGTGTACTCCATATATTAGAATAAATTATCCATGATTCTTGGATTTAAAGCTGTGGATAATAGAGCTGACTTTACTTGGTGCAGTGGTACTTGATTAATCTCACATGGCTCTGTATTGGTTCCAATATTCTACACCAGGGGTGGGGAATCTTTTTTCAGCCTGAGCCAACATTGGCTCCAGGGAAGCATGTCAGGGGCCACATGCCAACAGTGGCCAAGGCCAGAGCCTGAAGTAGACAGGAATACCCCCCCTCTCTCTCACACACACACTAGCATGCAGCCCAGTCGTGCATTCATCTTTTTTCGCTCTCTCTCTCTTTCTCATACCCCCCCTGCAATAATTACCATCCTAAATCCCATAGATTTGTTGCCTTTTAAAGAAATGTCCAAGGCATCGCACTTTTAAGAAGTGTTTCCCCTTTAAGAAAGTCTCCTTGGTCATTTCCTCCTTCTCCACCTTGGGAACTTGAGAAAGCAGCCAAAACAGTGCTGAAGGAGGAATGGTTGGAGGGTGAGAAAAGCCCTCTACAAGGACTGTTGAGCTGGGGCAGTGGGTGGAAGAAGCAGTAGAGGCAAAGGCTGTCTGACCCACTCTTTGAGCCAGTGCTTCCTGGAATGCAAGAGTGTTGGAGGCCACATTGGAAAATGTCGTGCCTTGTGCTGAAGCGAAAGAAAAATAAATAAATAAATGTTCAAACACCTTGGGTTGGATCCAGGATCTGCCTTCCATGAGAGGGAGGAACCTTCCATGAGAGGTAGGGTTCTGCCTGATTTTGGGGGGGTCCCCCCTCCCCTATAACACAGCTCACCCTATTCAGCAGGGTCTCTTGACTCTTTGTGTAGCAATTGCGGGGGGGGAGATGGGTTGCTGTGGGAAGGAGGAAATGGGGGAGTTCACTTCTGCCAGCACAGTTGATCCAGCTTAAATGTGGATCCAACCCCTGGTACATATGAGGCAGGGTTGAGGAGGAGTGGGAAGGGCAGTTGGAAGAAATGCTGGGGCTGCATAAGAAGACTCTGTGGGCCTGATTCAGCCCAAGGGCCAGAGGTTCCCCACCACTGCTCTACACATAGACCTACCTGGGAAACCAGTTTCAAGATTAATATTTGATGTTTGCTTGTTTGTTTATCTACTGGTACAACAACTTCATTTACAGAAGTTTTTTTTAAAACAGCAGACCCATAGCCATGCTTACGTGTGTGTGTGGGCAGAAGAACCCATCCAAACTCCAAACAAAATCTTTATTGAAAATAAATCTCTATCTCTATCTCATCATGCCAGTTAAATGTACTGTAGGCTCCCATATCCCACAGGGAAACAATGGTCATCAGATGGGCTTTATTATTTGGACCTCCTGTCAATCCTCAAGTTGCCATTTATGGTCCAAGCTCTCTGTAGAAGCAAGTCCTTTTATTTATTTATTTGGGGATAAGCTTCAACATTCATACCTTAACTGTGCCCAATGTACTGGAAAGTAACCTGGTAATATTTACTGCCCTATGAAACAATGTTAAGTAAGCAAGTTAATGCATTACTAGAGCCACAGGCCGTTGCACAACCAAACATACAGATATAAATAAAAGAACATTTAAGAAGAGGCACAACATTTGCAGAAGTTATACTAAAAATAAAATATATGTAGCTGGAGATCAAACCTGTTAAATCATCCTATAAATACATCTACCATGCTAAGCATTATTTGTGTAATCTATTTTGTATTTATCCAAGTCAGTTTTAAAAAAGCACTTGCAAGCTGCTTAGGTCCTACTTTTGCTGGCAGCCCAGGTAAAAGGTGCCATGAAAGGGACTTGGGGGCTCTTGGGTGAGGGAAAGAGTTGTGTTCTTCCCTGGTTCAGATTACAATCCGAAACAAAGTAGTCCTATATGGTTATAATACTTGCTTTTGTATTGAAGGTGAGGATTATGTGTCATCGAGGTTTGAATTCCAAGGCAAGGGTGTAAACTTTGGCAACATCTCAACTCCTAAACAGTATTATTTTGAAGAAAGTCTCTTTGATTCTGATTTACTATGATAAGTGTCTCTATTTAAGATTGGGTGCTACGAGTTTGCACACTTGGGCTGTGATACAGAAATCCTTGTATGCAGGATGCCCTGTTTGGAGCAGATCAATGCTCAGTGGCAAGTGAATCAAGCTCTCCACCCCACTGCCCAAACAAATGGTACAGGAGCACCTCACGCACACACCTGAGCTGGGTGCAAGGTGTATTTTGATCCATATAACACATTTTTTTCAAGGACAGGTTTGTGTACAGAAGACCAATCCATGTTCAGAACCTTGTTTATGTGCACAGATTGCTCTTGTTTGATTGCAGGACTGAAGGATATATCTCCAAATGGATGGACTGAGAATATTACCAAGTGGATATTCGAACAATAGTACAGCTAAGGATCAGCAATAAGGCTGGCAATGCAATGGACCATGCATGCCAGGTCTGACCACTGAGCAATGAATTTCTCTCCTGGGTTCAGAGAACATCAAAGTTGGCGTCATGAAAAACAACAACATGGAAATTGGTATGTTTAAGTTGGATCCAAAGATGCTCTTTCAAAGATTTGGATCCAGAGAGACTTTTGCGAATGGAAGTGGTGGGGCAGAAGCTATTTTTGCCCATTCACACTTTCCCCTGCAGCCTTCAATACCAGCTTCTATGCTGATTCCCAACCCTGCACAGTAGTTTGTGGGGTTGGGGCAGAAGGGTCTGCAGAGGGATAGGGGATGAAGGGCTTAGAGCACCCTGTTCATGAGCAGAACTCTGCTCACAGAAATCAGGATCCAGCCCTATATTTTGAACATTCTCATTTGACCCAAACTAACCCAATACAAGAATTAACTTGGGTTGATATTTTTCAGATCATGTGCTGGGGAATCCCAGTGCTCATCAGGGGCTCCTCATAAAAAGATCCGTAAAAGGCTTGCTTCCCTGAAAGACAGCTTGTCCATCATGGTCAATATTGCCAGGCAATGCCTGGCTATGGGGGAAAGTTGGAAGTGTTCTAGGCACACTGCTGGATCCAGCAGAAAGATGGCAATGCCCAACAGGCCTGCATAAGTCTCTTCTTGCACTGAGTACACAACCTGTACCAACGTGTTGCTTATTCTGCCTAATTTGTTATTCAGGGGAAAATCTGGCCCCATTTGCTTACAGAAGCACAGGTAATTAGCAGAATCATAGTGGGTTTATCACCCTTGACCATGGAGTGGCTAAGCTTATTTGTTCCTGATTCTGTAGTCATGCCCAACCTAGTAAATAGTACAGCCTGTGCAAAGCTGAGAATTCTACATCCTGGTAGGCAACAGATAATTCTGTCTGAATTTAGTTTAAAGTTTTCAAATTTACTTTCATTCTTTTAATTCCAGACTGCCTGAAGCCACATTTCCTTGCAACATTAAAAAATAAAAAGCACTTAGGTAACAATCTCACTTTGAATCAAGAACTGCAAACACAGAAAGCTTTATCATCAGCACAGCACATCCAAAAATGTCTTTGTAAAATAAATCAAATTATATGAGTTAATTGATTCCAGGGAACATCAGCAACTGCAGGTGGAAAATGAATAACAGGATGTTTATTAATGAAGGGCTATTAATCAAAATTGACAATACCAAACCTTGTTCCTTTAATTTCAGTGCTACCTGCAATGGACATGGACACATTTGTTTCCTTTTTAAATACTGATTTGTAAGAAAAAGAAATATTAACACTTGGGATTTTAGCTGGAGATGGAATGCTGTTTGTTTAAACACTGAAAGAATATCCTAAATCCAATTTGACAGGCAATGGCAAAAATACCAGAGGTAATTAATTAGCACTTAATTTAGACCACAGAACAACAGGATATGGAATTGGTGCTCAGTGCCATTTCCCCCTAGGCTCCATCTCATGAGGGTCAGGAGTGCGGCTGTTGCATTGAAGGTCAGTAAATAAATTGGGGAAACACATTGAAACTGGACTTTTCACGATAGATATCTTTCACTCTTGTTACTGCCTCTGGCAATCATTGACAAGAAAAGGACTGTGATTGGTGAAGAATGCTGCGTACACACATGATTTGAGCAAGGTGAAGTATGAACTCCCGTGTCACATTGTGAATCACACTAGAAGCTTCCTACAGAAAGAGTTATTCTAGAAAATGTCAGTGTTACAAATAAGCAGCTGGGCAGACTGCAGAACCCTGATAGGAGAGCAAATTCATCTAAAAGTTTACTAGCTTTGGGGGAAGATTTTGAATGTGAAGGAGCAAAGGGAGGAAATTAATTATGTTTTATATCTTGGACATTGCCTTTATTATCTTCAGAAGACATGCAGAACTTTTCAATCACAGATCTACACTATACAGAGTAAATAAAGAGCATTATGTGAAATATATGGCAGGAACCTGAGAGAATCTAGTGTAGTCCACAATTTTAGGATGACAGAATTCAAACGAGAACCCAGATTTTGTGATACTGATTTCTTGCTGTTGCAGCAGCTGCTGCTGATAGCAGCTTTCTTTTTAATGGTTCTCTTTCTCCCAGAAGCTTAGGGCTTAACTAGATGATACAGAATCAGGATTTCCTGGAAGTTTTAAAAAAAGTTGCGTAGCAGCTTTAGAGGCACCCCAAATCAGGTTGGGAAAGTGAGGTTGAGAGATGGTGTGTTAAACCCTTTCACTCTTTGTTGGCTTTCCAATCTAAATCACCACCATCCCTGCCACCCAAGCTGCTATATGCCCCAAGGTGGGAAACATACAGTTTGAGCACATCTTCCCTGAGAGCCACTTCCATGACCCAGTTCACCCCAACGGCTGCTCTGAACTTAAAATAAAAAAAGCACAGGACATATTATTCATTGAACTCCTATATCATGTTTAGCTTGGCCTACAATTACAGCAAATCCCACAAAAACATAATAGCAAACTTCCAACTATAGTATCTAGATTAATGGTGAGTAAAAAAAACCCTACAAAATCAATAGAAGATTAGAAGTCTGGCTAAGATTTACAGAGAGGCTGATGGCAAAGCCTATCTCTTTACATACAGCCTGATATCGCCATCTTCACCAACCAGAAACATGAACTTTCCCCCATTTATTTAAGAAAATATTTATACCACTTTTCATTAAAAATAAATAAATCCCAAAGAGGTTCACAAAGTAAAATCATGATAAAATACAATAAAGCCAACCAAGAGTAAAACAGTAATAAAACAATAAAGCTAGCGCAATAAAATAACCAAGGGTAGCTGACAATGCCAGTGGTCTGGAAAACATCCAGGTACAGAGGTACATTTTTAGTTGTCAGTGGAAACACTCCAGACTAGGATCCCACCTGATCTTGATGGGGAATTCATTCCACCTGGCAGGTGCCACAATGGAGAAGACCCTCTTCCGTACCATGGCCAAGTGAGCATCAGTAGGCCTTGGTAAGTAATGCCTCCCCCTCAGAATGTATAGGGCAGCCCATACAGGAGAAAGTTGTCTCTGATCCTGAACTGCTTAAGGCTTTAGAAACCAACACTAACACCTTGAATATGGCTCAGAAGCATTCAGCGCAGGAGTCATATGTGCGTGGTAAGAAGCTCCATTGAGCAATCTAGCCGCCACATTCTGCACTAGCTGCAGCTTCTGAACCAATCTCAAGGGTGGCCCATATAAAGTGCACTACACTCATCCAATCTTGAGGATCACTGGGTCACTGTGGTCACTGGCCAAGCTATCCCTGTCTGGTTGTAGCTGCTGTGCCACCTGAAGCTGGTTACAGATGCTATCTGCCAATGAGGCCACTTGGTCCTCGAGTAACAGAGATGAATCCAAAACAACCTCCAGACTACATATTTGCCCTGTAGGAACAGTGCAACCTCATCCACAACAGGTAAATTCCTAACTCCCAGACCTGGGACCACCCACCCACAGAGCTCATGTCTTACTAGGATTCTATTTCAGTTGATTGGCTGTCATCCAACCCATGACAAGCATTGGTCCAGGTCACGCATGGCCACACCTGACTTAGATGTAACAGTGAAATAGAGCTGGGCATCATCTACATACTGATGTCACCTTGCCCCAAATTCTTTAATGACCACACCCAACAGCCTCATAGATGTTAAAAAACACTGATGACAGGATAGTACATTTTGGCATCCCACAGCACAATTGTTATGGGGCCAAGATACAATCCCCCAATGCCACTCTCTGGAACTGATCCCACAGGTAGGTGAGGAGCCACTGCAATACAGTGCTGTCCAGGAGGCCACCATGGTTATGGTATCAACAGTGGCTGAGTGATCAAGGAGAAGCAACAGGATCACTTTCCCCCTATCCCTCTCCCAATAAAGGCCCTCCATCAGGGTGACCAAGGCTGATCCCACCGTGAAACTAGGCCTGAACCCGGACTGGAATGCATCCAAATACTCTATATCCTCCAAGAGTACCTGCAGCTGTGCTTTCTTTGTCCCTTGTCCCAAAAGGGGGTATGTAACCAGCTGATAGGTGTAATAAACCTCTGGGTCTGGGGATGACTTTTTCAGGAGTGGCTGTACAATCTCATCTTTAAAGGCAGCTGGTACCAATCCCTCTCATAAAGACACATTAACAACTCCCTGGACCTACCTGGGCACACCTCCCTAGCTAGTCCTAATAATTCAAGGTGGGCAAGGGTCAAGACAGCTCATAGTTCGCTGCATTGCTGTAAGTGTCTTGTCCACATCTTCAGACCGAATCACTTGAAATTATCCTCACAAAACTGGATAAGATGGTGCATCGGACACCTCATCAGGACCTGTCTCAACACATCCCATTTGTCTCCATCAAACCTTCATGCTAAGATGCACACACCAAACTATATGAGAGCCATGCACATGGCTGTAATGTGAGTTTTATTTTTGCAGCTATGTGGGTGGTTCAGTCATAACAGACACCTGATCAACACCCAGCTAGATAAAGGATGTCAATTGAATGGAGCAGATACAAGCAATTGGTACTACCCATGTAGCTGCAATAGTCTCTCTCTCTCTCTCTCTCTCTCTCTCTCTCTCACACACACACACACACACACACACACACACCAGCTTCTTGGAATAGCACCATGAGGAAGTGGCTCTGAGACAGGCTAGGTTGTTCGTGAAGAGGGTCTATTCTTTGCTACCTCTACTCTTCCCTACACTAATGGTTGCTTCTTGCCTTGCTCTTTGAAGATACAACACAATCTGCATGTGTGTGTTACTCCTATATCTTTTGTGTGTCTCATCAGGCTCCAAAAAGATTTCTGAATGGACTAGACGCTTGCTATTCATATGTCTGGTTTGTCACTTCTTCTTACTTGAGGAAAACAGCCACAAAACTGCATGGGCCAGGCTGGTGGTATTTGGGGTTGAAGGATGGTTCCAGTATCCCCCGCTCCTTGCTCTCCCCACTCCCTGCCCCAGCCTCAGTATTTTGCCCTCTAAGCCATCCCATTTCCCATATCCATGTCTGTTTTCACTTCACTCTATATCCCTGTCCACACCTAGGATGCTTGAGGGATTTGATCTGTCTGAACCCCTATACAATCTGACCTGAACCGTGCTTCCTGGACTAATGTGTGGATTGGAACACAGTTATCCTTCTGATTTCACTGTTCGCCGAATGTTGTGAGGCAGTTCTTGGCTGAAAAAATGCATTTAAAAATGTGTATTTTAGGATAAATTATGTTTAGAAATGCATACTTTGAGAGAAAATATGTTTGGAAAGTCATATTTTGTGGCAAGCTATGTTGAAAAATAAGTGTTTAAATATTATTTAAATATGAATTTTCATGTAGATTTTTTAAAAAATCTGCAGATTAAGGAAGAAATGGGGTGGAAGGGATTTGGGAATGAACACATGTGAATGTAACACTGATGTCTAGAAACAGACTTATCTGTCCATCCCTATCATAGTTTGCTCTCTCCCTTTCCCGAGTTCTCCATTACTTCTTGGCCCCACACCTCAACTTCCCCAACTTCTCACCTCCAAATATAATTCCCACCACACATATCTATTTCCCACCCCCTGTTAGCTCTCTTCTTTTCTCCCAGTTCCTGCCCACCTCTTCCTTCTTTCTTATCTCCTTCCCAGTGCTGCCTTTTCCTGTACTTCTTTTGGTTTTGTTTCAGTAGGTCTTCATCCTAGAAGTTGGTTGATTTTTGCTAGTTCACTGATTTTGTTATAATTGTTACTTTGTATTTTTTATTCTGCCATCTGTCTCCTTGGGTTTTTTTAGTATATTTTTATGATTATGTTTTTAAAGGTTTTTTGTTGTTGTTACGTTAGCCACCTTGAGTGGATCAAGTTTTGGACTGGAAAGTCAGGATTGAAATACCCTAGATAAAATAAAAATGAAATGGGTCCTTTCCCCCTTGCTAGGAGGACAGGACCCAATTTACTTTAATTTTATTTATTGCTGGGACAAAAAAGAGCAATGGGGATGAGGCAGCAGAGAAATGATATAGGAGCTGCAGCAGCAATAAGGGGAGTAGTAGTGTGGTATGGGTCAGAATTCATAGTTCCCTTCACCTACCAACTTTAGGAATCTTTGTGGAGAAGCAATTATAGAAGGCGTTCCCCTTTCTTGTTGTCACATGCATGGAAGCAAATAATCTCCCTCCCTGAACAAACATGACTGGCTGCCCTTGATGTTAGGCAGAGTTGAGGGACCAGGGAGTGATAAGAAGAGACATAGACAGTGATACTGTGATGGAAGAAACACCACCACCAAAGCCTGTTTCTGATTTTAAGTTGGCTAGACTATAGATAGTTGGCCATAAGGCCTCTCCTATCACTCCAGAGAGGTAGGCCCACAGTAGGAAATGGTGGGAAGAAAAATGAGAAGTATAACACACAAAAGCAGCCGGTGACAGAGTGGCTACGATGCCTTCTACTGGGTGGGACTGCATAACAGAATGATCAAAATTGCCCAGCATCTGGGACAGATACAACTTTTGAGGGTGGGTGGGTAGAGTTGGATGGGCTTTCACCCAAGGGAGGGAATCAGAAATGATCTAACACACAGCCAGGCATGGGTTAGTGATTATTCGTCAGATTTACGGTTTTATACAGTGCCATAATGACTCTTGTATGAAAGGACAAATATTTTCCATTCAAGTAACGTCTTGCTGGTTTTTCATCTAACACTCTAACTTTAATTATATGATGCATGTAACCTGTATCAAATTATGAATATGTTAACATATTGAATGAGTACAAGAAAAATAAGCACCAGATTTTTTGTTATGCTATACAGGCACACAAAGGTATAGTAAAAAAAAAAAATCTGGTTTCCTTGACCACATTGTCATAATATACATATAGAACTGCTTATTGAATCCAGGCTGTGTAGGCAACAGAAAGAACCCTGGCTCCATACCACCACAATGCATGGCCACAACAAAGGGCAGGAAAAGAACAGACTCTTTCATTCCATGTTTCTAAGTATTACCAACACAAGGGCTAAAACATTACCTCTGTCTGAAGTATATCTATGTATCCATGCATAAGTTATTAACTAGGCTCCCTGAACACTGTTGCTGAAAATATTAATATATTCAAATTATATTCCAGCTACCGCAAAAAACAGTAGATCAGACAAACGTATTAAGATCTCTTCAAACAAAAGGACTCGCTCTCTCTTCTTCTTCTTCTTCTTTTTTTTTAATAAAGCCTCCACCCTTTCCTTAAAGTCATGAATCACATTTTAATAATATACAGGAGCAGGAAGATCTTATGGGATTGAATATCGGTCACAGTTTGAATACAAAAGGCAAAATACTGACAGTTTAACTCAGAGACATGCTGGTACAGAAGTTATGTAATTCAAGCATTTCACAGAGCAAAAGGGGGTGGGGGGGGAGATGAAGTTGGATTCATGCCTATCTTCTTTGAACTTTGTCCCAGTTCTGAATAAGTTGGTTCACATCCAGGGGTTTGGCTGTGAACAGCAGAAAATCAAAAGGTGTCGCAAAGATGGTTTAACCTCATATTAGCTTCCTTTTCCCCTCAGTATCATAGTTTTAAGGTGCTGCTTACTATCTGCACTACTGGGAATAAATAACTTATTTCCCTAATTAACATCTTCATAATGTCTATTAGGAGGCAAAGATGTTGTTGTTGTTGTTGTTGTAGTCAGGGTCTTCATCATTATCATTGTTATTATAGATAATGATAACAATTAGGGTAAAATGATTAGGACACATTCATGGCTTAGGTACCTCTGGTGATATCCCTAACAGAATGTCACCTCAGAACAGAAACATTGAAAATGTTTGTTGGCAAATCCCTGGTCCCAAAATGAAAAATGGTAGCCCTGGAGACACAAATCCAAGCTATCAACTTGAATCTTAAGTGTTCATCTAGAGCAGGAAAAACATTCCAACCACCCAGAAGGTTTGTCCCTGCAGCAGCAGTGAATTGCAAGTATCCAGTGGAAAACTGGATGCCCGCTCCCTCTCCTTGCCAGAAGCCTGAACTGATTACTTGCAGAGGGCTTCCTCTCCCCCTCCTTCCATTGCTCTGTTTGTTTCAGGTTTCCTCCCCCTGTTTTTGTCCTCAGACCCTTTGTGCCCCCACCTGCATGAAATTAGGCCGAGGCCACATTCAGTTTCCCCCACCCCTGCCCTACATAATTTGAGCTTGTGCTGTACCTCAGGGGCAAATTCTATAAAGTAATATACAACATTATCAATAAAATTATCATATTGTCCACATATTCTTTATATAACAATTGCACATACAGTGTAAACATCAAGAAGCCTCTTAAAATCATGATGAGGACCACCACAATATGCAGGCAGACGTGGTAGAACTTTATAAATACTAGACTCTCAAGAGTCTCACACAGACATAGCAACTTTTGAAATTGCACCGTAATTCTGGATAAAATGTTGAAATGTTGTTATAAACAGCAATGTAAAATATTAATGTTTTACAAAGCTGTATTTATAAATGGATTTTGATAGGTTTCCTAGGGCAGGTCAACATAACTTGTCACCTGCAAAGCTAAATGGAACCAGCTAGCTAGCCAAGTTCCCAACTCTGCCTTTCCTGCTGCAGTCCCAGGCAGGCAGCAAAAACAGAAGGTATATATCAAGCTCCTAGTAGGCCACCATACCTGGCTGGTAGGCTGCATTTGGATTAGTAAATAGATTACAAGTTGTTCAGGCCTGATCATGATGTCCAGAATATTGGCCCTCATGTGTTCTGCGGTGCTGACATGGTGGTTCTTTACCACTAAACTGCTGTCTAAAATAAACTTGAAGGTGTACCAAGTAAAAATGCAATAGGCTTTGCTACGGACAAAGGACTGTGGACAGGTGACCTTTCAGCGGGGCAGAATCCGCTAGGTATATGATACAGTTGGGGCCAAAACACACATTACTTTGTATCTAGTAGCTACGTCTTTTTTCATTTGTACTTTAGAGTAGGTGCAGGGGGGCCAATCAGGATCTTAAAAGCCTCCTACCCCCATGCTAGGGTCCTGATCCAGATTGGTCACCCAGTGCTTACTCTAGACTAATAATGAAAAAAAGACAGTCCTGCTAGATACAGATATAAAGTAATGTCTGTTTTGGCTCTTACTTTCTGGTAGATTCTTACTTACCCTCCTGGTGTATTGCCTTGACTTGTTGTTCAAAGCTGCTGCTCCAATTACCTAATCAGAGCAGGTACCTCTTCATACAGAACCCAAGGACTGAAATACAATCTGTGCAAGAGCTCAACAAATAGTTGTGGTTCAGATTCCTGAATCATTTCCAAAGAGGTACTGTGCCAATTCCAAAGTAACTTTTTATTTCTTATGTAGAGGTATACATATGAAAACCAGTGGATCTAAGACTGCAAAATGTAAGAGGATTTTTCAAGGAAGATGACTAAACTGGAGAACAGATTCCTGCTCAGTTCTGAGGAAATATTTCATTGGCATTAGACTTGAATGTCAGTGTCAACTCTTGACAATTGCTGGATTTGTTTCTCTGGCAGTGGCCACATCAGTATCAACAAAGTAGGTGGCCACTTACCCCTCTCTCTCTTTGCTTCGTAAAAAATAAAGTAGAAAAGTGAAACTTTTTAGACAGCCTGTAATGATTGTGGGTTGAGAGAGACAGAGAGACAGAGAGAGAGACTACTTTAGCTCACTGCAAATTATTAGTGGAAAAGTAGGTCTCAGAAGTATGCTACATCTGAAATATTTTTCGTCACTTGAACATGTGCAGTCCAGAGCTGGCCCCATTCTACCATTCTAAGGGAACAAACATTTCACGTTCACAGATGCTCCTAATTTGGTGTGGTTTGGAGTATAATTTAGATCAAACGTATCCATGTAAATGAGTCAAGGTTTTCTTAATTAGGTGCCTCCAAAGAAAAAAAAAAAAACTGGGACCACATCAGTAGGTGTGGGTGTGGTGCCCACAATACTGGAGTCTTTCCTATGACCAAAGCTCAGTGTTACTTAGGCATACTATCGACATTTTTCCTCCTCCAGTTTCTCAGGCACAATAATAAATCTGTATGTGGCATAGACATCAAGACGCTGTTTCGGAGAAGCTGCCTAAAAACACCGTCTCTTTGGCAGATGCCTTAAGGGAGGTCATTGTGCTGTGATTTAGGTCTCTCTTCCTCTTTTTGTATTTCACTGCCAGCGTTTTTGTTCCCATATTACAAGTAGAGTGCATTCCAGCATTCCAGTTTGCAGACTTGCTCTTAACTTTCAAACCAATATGAATATCTGTAGCTCTCCGTGGGAAAGTGGCCCATAATTTGTCTGAGAATTTCTAACCTTATATTGATTGTAGAAAAGACAACTATGATGGCTGATAAAAATCAAGATGCTGAAAATGCTATTTCTCAGAGCACGTACACTAATTTTCTGTTGATTTGAAAGGTACAGACATGCAGTGCAAAGGGAAAAGAGATGGTTTCCCCACAACACTTACTTCTTACCTGCTGCATTTATGTGGCAGAGAGCAACTGCTGATTCAAAAACCTGATGGGACCACTGTATTCGAGTGGTGGAGCTACAGTCACATAAGGTGTTGGGTGAGAGCACCAGTATTTTGCATTCAAATGGGGGAATTGATCCTTTCTGTACAGCCCATATACCTACAACTTATATGCATGTTGTCCCAACTTTGAGATCAATGGATGGGGGTCAGGAGCAGCATCAGCAGCTGCAATCTTCTTGCTCCCTGTGTTGGCTCTGTGCGTGCTTGTTGTGTGAACAGGGATTGTCACAAAATACTGGAATGAAAAAAAGACTTACTAAAAGTTTGGTGTTAATCCAGAGCAACAGTCATGTAAAATCAAGAGGTGCACTGCATGGTTTCGTGGGCAAGAGATGGGGTCATTTCACAGTGAAGGTGACAGAAGTGCTTGCCACAGAGACCATATCAAAATACTGCATATGGGCTTGAATCCTGACCATCTGCAACCTTATGCCAATGCTTGAACCCTAGCTCTGGTCATTATGAACTGCTGATTCAAATAACAGTTTAGCAATTAAGTCCTATTGATTCCAGAAGAATCTGTCTCATGAACTATGGAATACAGCTGTATAGCCACCCCATTGGCCTTAAATTAGTGGGTGGCTAAGAAGTATAGATCACTTTGGATGGGGAACTGTGGCTTGTCCTCTGTCTCATTACTGCAAATATCTTGGGTTGGTTCTTATGATAAATATTGGTCTTGAGTTCCAATACTGAAGTACAAAATACAAATGTCTCACATCCGTTACGAAGAATTGGAATCCACCATCTGGAGCATGGGAACATTGTGGGTGGCTTTTTAAGCTGCCAGCACATCATGTTAAGGACAATTCAGCTAAATGGATTAGGCACGGGTTCAAGTGGACAAAATTCTATTGGTGAGTGCCTATAGTAAAATGTTGCTGGAAATTATGAAGAGCCACGGATTTTTAAAAATTGACCTCTACCTCTGCAACCTTTTGTAATCTCTCTGATCTCCATGTTCTTGGTGAAATGCTAAAGGCATTTTCACACATTACAGTGGTGGTGCCTTTTGCATTTCCAACATTTTGAATATAACCACTATGTTGGCTAGAATATATTTTCAGTTTTAAAAATGGCACTAGCAACATTCATGTGTGCAACACAAATGCAGTTAGAGAGGGTCAAAGGCATTTTAACAGGGCAATCCTATAAACTAGGATTGCCAGTCATAGAACAGTCATAGAATAGTAGGGTTGGAAGGGGCCTATAATACCATCGAGTCCAACCCCCTAGAAGTATGTCCCATTGAGTTCAATGGGTATAGGATTGCTGCCTTACAGTACAATTCAGTGAATTCAATGGAGTTTACTCCTAGGTAAGTGTATATAGGATTATAGCCCTAATGTCATGTGTGAAAGCACCCTATGCGCAAGTAACTATGTTTTCTTCTCTTAAGGTTTGCATAATCCTTAAGAGTTTAGGCTCTTCATTCAGCTCCACATTGGGGGGGGGGGGAATCACTGAGCATGAGTCTAATATCTATGCTGGCCTGAACCTACAGAAACAGACTTGAGCAAATGGAAATCACATGTATAATCTGCATCTTTCTTCCCTCCGAAATATAATAATAATGGAAATTTTGCAGACTTCGCTTGCTAAGTGTTCCTAGCTGTCATACAATAGCTTTAATTTTTGATTTATCCACAGCATTCTGCATATCGCTGCTGAACTTGTCATCACATTGTCATTGCTTCCTTTTGCATGAGCTACTGTTGCATTCTTCTTAGATGTGGGTTGTTGGCTGGGATAATTTTTTTTTTTTTATAATAGGTAAAAATAAATCTCCTTTGTTAAATATAGTTTCCGAAGTGAGAGATCTTTGCTATGCAATAAAGCCAGCATAAGATATACTGTTTTGTAACTCTGATTTCAGTTGTGCTGGATGCTTTTTACTTCACAGTGCTTTGAAAATGTGAGGATGAAGCCAAATTTTTATACAGGGGGGGGGGAAATCACCTCAATTCTGTAGCATGTTCGTGTTTTGTGAGAAAAAAGAGCTGTGCTAAACATCATGGATATTTGTGGGGTTTTATCATTCCTCACTCCCTTTTGTGATGCATTTTCTCTGCTATGTAACAGGGGGCAGTGAAATTGATTGAAGACGTTATTAAAAGAACTAACAGCATTGATGGTGAGACAGAAAGGCTGATGATTTTGTATCTGGCAGAAAGAGAAAAGATGTTTGGATATGCAAGTGAGTGCTGCCCTACAGCAAAACACAAGTGGCTTCAAAACATTAAAAAAATGGAATGAACAAGTTTCTGAAAATCAAAGGTGAATCAAAAGGAGTTGGCTTCTGCTTGGGTAAAGCCGCCAGATAGGCCACAGTAACTGATCCACGTGATAAACCAAGAGGCAACTGCAAAGCTCCCCAGACAACTTGCCTGAAAGTGATTGCCAAGAAGCCAGATGCTGTTGCTGGAAGACTCTCTGCCACAGTTGGGCATCTGGGTTCAGTGCTTTCCACTTAAAGAAGAGGGGAGAGGGAAGAGGATGAGAGAATCTAGATCCTGCCTTCCTATCACCCTTTAATTACTATTTATCATTAGGGTCAGATAGACATGTTCTTTTGTGTTTTTAAATGGGAACATTAAAAATAATAATTTGAGCATGTTAAAAATGTAGCTTCTTCTCCCTGTGACATTTTGAAGAGGCAGAGAAATCACCTAGGTACAGCCCAATATCTTGTTTGAGAATGCACAGCTTGGGGCCCTTTTACAAAGTATGCCACACTTTTTACCCCCTTTCTTGTCTTGTTACATTTTTACCCCATTTTAACCAATATCCCAACCCTTTCCAGTCACAACTTTGTATCTTACTCTTCCTGTTGACATCTGGTGCACTTTATTGATGGTCCCTTACCTATGCTATCACAAAATTACTGTGTTTGAGTAATTTGTTTGGTAGTGATGCTGGTGAAGTTCTCAGGGCTCCAGAAAACCCTCCTTAAGAGAAGAGAGTTTTATAAGCTTTGAACTTCTTTTGTCATTCAGATCAAATCCAATGGGTGCCAGGAGACAAGGGACTTTGGGAGCTATAGTTCTTCCAAGGGCTCCTGCAGCTACAGGATATTCAAGTGCCCCTGCTTGATGCGCCCGTACTTGTGAGGAGTTGAACAGTGAAAAAGTGATTTCCCCATTCGATTTTTCACAACAACTCTTGATCCAAAGGATCTCAAAGTCATACAACCTCTGGACTGGAAGAGACCTAAATGTAATCTTGTGGAAACTGCCTTGCATTACTGAGATCCACCATATTCAGAAGATAACATGGCTACTCTGTTACGGATATACTGTTTATAACTAGTGTAAAGCTCATGTCGCCATGGGTGCTAGTAGTCTCAGAATGACTGGATGAAAATATGTTTGGCTGTTTCCCTTGTGACTGGAGCAACTTTCAGGGGGTATTTCCTTCTTTCCCTCCATCTTCCCACCTCAACTTTTTAATCATGTTGTGCAACAGCTTCCCTTCAATGAGCACCCCAATAATACAACCTCTTCCCCGTACGTTAAAGCAAGCCTCCCGGCTGCCACAGCAAACAGGGTCTTCCAACCCACCTCCCTCCCTCTTATTCACCCACACAATTAGCCTCCGTCCTTCCAATAACCACCCCCTCCCGTTACATGGAAATATATACAGACCCATCCCTCCTCTGTTGCAGGAAAAGGGGGTTTTCCAAGCCTTCCCTTCACCTGGATCTCAAAAACAAAAGGTGACATGGGGGGGGGGGAGAGAGAAGAAAAGATGCCACCTTTCTCTCACCTCGAGCCAGAGCCATCCAATATGGTGCCAGTCTTGCACCTCACCCACTCCTGCTGTGTCGCCCCACCCACTACCCCCCCTCTCACTCTCTCTCTCTCTCACACACACACAAATACACAAGCTCCACCTGCACTCAGGCCATCACAGGAGGAGCACCAGCAGCCCCTCCCTCCCTGCTCTCTGATTCATCCCGTTCGAAACAATACCATCAGAGGGAGGGGGAGCATGGCCGTTGCCCCTAACAACCATCCTGGGCCTAGCAGTGCCCTGCGAAGCTTGCCTGTGAAGCAAAATGAATAAAAACAAACCCAAACCGAAACAGAAAAAAGGAAAGTGGGAAGATGCAGGTAATGGAGGTTGAAAACATGTGATGTCAGATCAGCTGCTGTTTGGTGCAGAGCAAATAAACCGGCACTGAACCAAAGAGCAATAGGAGACTATTTGGTGTGGAGCAAATACACATACTGTTTTGCTGTTAAAGCTCGAGCTTTGAACTTTTTTGAAGTTTCAAAGTTTTCTGCACAAGCTTCAGTTTTTTTTAAAAAAATGAGCAAAATTGGTCTGGTAGATCTCTACTAATAAGCATAACACTACCGTATTCTTATATAAATGGGGCCACGAGCAAAGAGCAGGAAGGTCCAAAGCACATTGTGCCAGAAGTGTTTTATGTAGGAAAAGAAACATGTCTAAAATGAAGAGCTTCAAGGGTTTTTCTTAGTAAGATCAGCTTGCTGGCCAGCATAAATATAGGGTGTGTTGGCAGACAAGAAACTGCGCTAGTACTACCCCTTCTCTGTCAACGTGCTCCAAGTGAGGAGGTGAAATGCTTTTGTCACCACTAGCAGAAACAGTATTGGGGCCCTTTGAGTGTTCTTTTGAACCTCACCCCCATCCACCCCAAAGAGGTTTCAAGGTGTGTGTAAAAAGGTGGAGGGTGCATTTTTAGGGTGTGCAGCCTTCTGCTTGCCCAGTCCTACTGACCTTGTACCCTAAAACATGTCAACTTGCTAGAAGTTGCCAGAAAGCCAAGCCTTACATTCCGAGACAGGGGTAAGCAACATGGTAGCCTCCAGTTGGATGACAACTCCCATCATCCCTGACCATTGGCCATGCTGGTTTGCCCTGATGGGAGTTGTAGTCCAAAAACATCTGGAAGCCACCACATTGCCTATCCCTGCCTCAGAATGTCAGGCTCAGCTTTCTGGCATCTTCTAACAAGTCGACACAGATCACTGTTTACAACAAAACTCTTTATTGCAATAGATCAGGTTATACAGAACAGCTTCCCAGATTTTCGTAGCAGAACTCAACAGTGTTATAATCCCCAATAAATCAAATAGCCTATGCAAAAGCTATTGGGACATTGCTTTGGTCAAGGAACAGTCCCAAGGTTAGAATTCATACAGAGTAATAATCCCAGCAATAATTGCAAGTTAGAGCCTCAACATTAGAAGTCACAACAGACCAGAGTTCAAGATTCATGATAAATCCAGGCAAGATAGTATTCCAAGCTCTAAAGGTGCTGTTTTTAGCAAAGGCTCTTCAGCCTGTACACCACTTTAAATACAGAGGAGGGGCTGCTAAGCCCCCTCTTCTGACAATCTATCTTGACAGGAAAATCTAGCCTGTAAACAAGAACTATGCTGAACAGGGTGATTTTGTTCTGCCCTTTTGAGCTTTCATTCCAGGTGACACCGCTCCAATCCCTCCCTTGTGGAGTCTTCCTCCTGCCCGGTTCCCACATGCTCAGGCTGTAAATCAGAGGAATAACTCAAGGCCTTATCTTGCAGCTGCAAATGAAAAGGAGTTCCATCCTCCCTTGGCTTGCAATCAGATGGAAGGCCAGGCAGAGCCATACTCTCAGGCTTTGAGCTTCCCATGACTGTACTGGATTCTAAATTATCCTGTGCCATGTTTCCATGACAACGGAAGGAGAAGCAAATGGAGGACCACCAGATATTTTAAAAAAGGAATCAGCTTTGCTGCGCTTTGGTCCGTGCAGGGCTCCACGAGCAGGTTCTCTGTAGGGATGCTGGAGAAATTCGAGATGGATTAAAATGGGCTCAGGTTTCTAAGAATCTGACCTGTGGAATCTATTGAGGAGCACCCCCCTTAGGCTGTGCGGAGTCTGTGGACTTCCGGTTGATTTTTTTACTTTCCTGTAATTTACGCATATAAATCCTTAGAAAAATACGTACGTTTCTGCAGAGAAAACGTTGAATGGAATGGGGGACAATACACCAAATTTACGTACTGAGGTAAATTATGTAAATACTTATGTAAATATTTATGCAATTATTTATGTAATTATTTCCATATTTTTCTGCATGATGAAAAAAAAATGCATCCGTCTGTAGGTGGATGATGGAACAAAGGTACCTGACAATTTGTGAAACACAGAGTGGATTTTACACAGTCCGTACATCCCTAGTTCTCCACACCAATAAAATCGCTTCACAGAACATACTTCCTAGTGGGGATGGGGGTTGGAGTGAACATCATCTGACTGGCAGGGGCTGCTCAACCAATAAGAGAGGCTTCCCCCCTCCCCTCTTTTCCACTGAAAGACCAGATGCACCTGCATTTCAGGAGCATGCCTGAAATGGAGTTACTTCCGAGTAGACACACATATGTTTGTGCTGGGATGGGGGGGGGAGAACACAAAGATGGAAAACCAGCCCCCATTTTAACCCACAGGTTCTCTACAACAAAGGGTCGAAGTAGTTACTTCCTAAGGCAATACACCAAACAAAGGAGAATCGGAGCCTCAAGATCGTGCTTTACTGCACTTAGGGAATTGGGCTTTAAACTGTGCCATGTCAATTGAGGGAGATCTATGTAAGTTGTGATGTGGGCATTCAGAGGGCAAGAGGGTTACTTCTGAGGAGACACTAATGGGTTAGTCCAGGGACAGTAAACACACAGGAACACCCCTTAACCGGGGTCACAGTGAAAGGCACACCCCTGGGCAGGGCTAGCATACCCGAGGTAAATGTGGGGGTTGGGGCACACACAGCAACTAAACCGAGGAGAACCCAACTTAAGGAAAATAATTGGACTTTAAGCAGTCTCAGGAAATCCGGTTTCTCCCTGATAAGCTCCAGGGTAGGTGCTGGATGGCCACAACGTCATGTATCCCTAACGACCCCAACCCACAGCCAGCTCGGAGTAAATTGCTGGTGGAAACCCTGATTCTGGAATTGTAGGTCCTACAGTGGTGCTTGGGCTAGGCTCGACATCAGAATAGTTGATGAAATACCTCTTTCCTGAAGGTAGAAGTTCAAAAACTACAAATTTTGATAAATTTGCGCATCCCATCCTGTTATGTATGTAATCTCATATGATACTGCAGAGACTTCCAGTTAAATTAAGCTACAATATATGCCAAGAAGAATATGATACTCCAGTACCACTGAGGGAAGGAATGTATATACTGGTGGAAGAGTTCTGAACTTAAATATTGTTTTCTGATCAAGATCAGAATAAGTCACCACCAATCTGGTGGTGGAATATCACTCAATAATGCAGGGCAAACTTTGGTAGAAACTTTCTTTTGATCTTTATGAGGAACTATGCAGATTTTTGTTGCAATTCAAAACTCCCCCTGAAAACACCAAAATGCCTGACTTTGGGTTGCATCCAATGTTAGTTCTACGCTGAGCAGGCCCATTAAAATGAATGGGACTTAAGTTAGACTAATATTGGATCCAACCCACTATTCTCATGTGCATCCATACAACCACTTACATCAATGGAAGTAATGGTTATCTAATCTGGAGGAGGGGTAGGTTTAAACATGTGCTCATCCCAATTCCTAGCAATAAGGCTTTTCATTTACAGCTAGAATTCCTATTCATCCAGTGAAAATCTAAACATAAATAAAAAATATTTTGTAATGTTGCACATAGAGCATGAGGAGTGCTAAATGTTCCTAACATATTGTCCTGGTGGTATGTATTACACTATCAATATGCAAAGAATATCACAGCAAGCTTGAACTAGCACACAGCTATAACTGGTTTGTATAGATGTGGTGGCCATCAGAAGTACCTGCTTGAAGAAAGTATTCATTTTATTTTATTTTATTTTATTTTTCTATTCTATTTTAAAAGCTCATATCCTGCCTGTTTCTCAAAGAGGGAACTCAAGGCAGTGACCAAACAAAATCAGCAATATTAAAACAAGAACTTCCAACCTCTTACTCATACAGCAATCTTAAAAACCGTAATTAATAAACAGCAATAATAATTTGTAGTAACAGCAGTTAATCATATGGACTAAAAGAAAGCCCAAGGGTTATTAAAACTTTTAACAAAACAACTTCTTAATGACCACCATGTTTTTACATACTGCCTAAAATGATACAGTACTGGGGCCTGACAGATATCTGTTGTTGGCAAAGCACTCCACAAGGTCAGTGCAGGCACACAGAAGACTCTAGAGTAGGGGTGCACAACCCATGGCCCACAGGTAGCACGTGGCCCCCAGATCCATCTTGTATGGCCCATGTCCTTCCCCCATGCTGCTGCTACCAGGTTCCTCATCCCCTGCTGCCACCGCCAATTGCTGCTAAAGCCTCCTCTCAGTGAGCTGACCTGAGAAATTGCTGTTTTTCTGCCACTGCTAGAAGCAGAGAAACAGCAATATCACTGGAGATCTCTGTGGGCTAGGAGAGACTTTTGCCTCTCCCAACACCCAGTTGTCCCCAGATCTCAACAGGCAAGGATGGGGTATTTAAACTTCCCCATCCTTGTAAACTGGGATGGGGGGGGAGTGTGTCTTTGTGCAAGTGTTTGCATGTGGGGGAGAAGTGTGTATGTGTGTGTTTTCTGGGAAGGAAGTGTGCACGTGTATGTGTGCTGGAGGGAAGTGTGTGTGTGTATGCGGGGGGAAGGATGAGTGTCTATGGGAGGTGTGTGTCCATCTGTGTGGGAGGTAATGTGTATATTAGGTCAGTTGACCAGAGCATGTGGGAAGAACATATGGAAGAAGGCAGTCCTTAAAGTATTCAGATCCCAAGCAGTTTTGGAGTTCAAAGGTTAACACCAATACTTTGAATTGAGCCTGGAAACAAACTGCCTGCCACTGCAACTCAATTAAAATAGGTGTAACATTGTCACAGTGCCTAGGGCTAGATCTACACTACTGATTTATAGCAGTATTTAGGGATGTCAGAGAATTTCTCCACGAATCTCGGGGAGGCCCAATGCCAGCGCATTCAGCCCCCCGAAATTGGTGGAGAAACGGTCTGCCCCCCCGCCCCCCCCCGGGATGGGACTTACCTTGTTTGAATGTCCCTGGCGGCGGCGGCTCTGGCGGCAGTTCGGTGGCGGCGGCTGCTGGTCTTCCAACCGGCTGCCGCAGCCGCCATTTCCAAGTAAATCAAACAAACAAACAAACAAACAAATGTGATAGGCTACGTAAAGATTTATGTAGCCTATCATGGCTAGATTTTTAAAAAACACCGTGATAGGCTACGTAAATGTTTACGTAGCCTATCACGGCTGACTGGACTGCAGGGATGCAAACGGCAGCGGCTACGCCCACTGCCATTTGCGTCCCGGCAGGAGAGGAGGTTTCGCGGCTGGAGGGACGGGGCGCCTCCCCCCGGGCCAGAATTTTGGGGGGGAGGGATGGGGCGCCTCCCCCCCCCTGCCAGAATTTTGGGGGGAGGGACGGAGCGCCTCCCCCCCACCGCGAAGCAAGCTTCGGGATCAGGTAAGGGACTTTCGTCCATCCCTAGCAGTATTGAAGTGTACTGACAACTGTTGGGGCACATTACACATTCGGTATAAAGCTTTTGTAGCGTCATTTCCTGCTTTTTATTCCACATTATCCAATATACTGCAACAAATGTCATTGTGTGTCCTACGAGGTATAAATGTACAAGAGGGATATAGCGTTACCATGATCGGATCGTAATGATATGACACAAGGTGTAGATCTGGCCTAGGTCTCACCAGCAACTTGGCTCCTGCATTTTACACCATTTGCAGTTTCTTGATGCTTCTTAAGGGCAGCCTGATACATAACGTGTTGCAATAGTCTAACCTGGAGGTAACTAGATTATGAATGACTGTGGTAATGGTCGCACCTCAAGCAACACAATAAGGCTGACTAATTAATAGCTATATTCTAGGTTCTTGCAAAGCAGAAGTTCTGTTCTTGCACTGCAAAGTTACTCAGAAAGTACAGGACAACTCTTTCTGCACTTTCCTTGTCTGATGAAAGCCAGAACCAAAATCATGTGTTCATTTTTTTTTTTAGAGTGATGATCAGTGATAGCAAGGACATTCCACAGGAAGTGGTCAGTACTTTATATCACAGTGGTAACACTGAAAGGTGTTGCAAGATAAGCTCAGTCTAAAGGAAATAATGACCACCCTTTTCAGAAGTTAAATCCAGCAGCACTTACTGTAAGTTTGAAGAAAAATGCAAAAAAGATGAAGAAATGAGAACTACTTGACAAAGGGGAGCAGTAGGGCAACTTCTCTCTAACATCAATTCTACTGTCAGTGTTACAACAAATAGTGAAAGACTGAAATTAGCTTAGGGAAGGTTAGTAGGAATATGAATTCACATCCACACTTCTTAGGAGTTTTTGCTTAGAGAACGTCATCTGATATCCGTTGTCTTTCTGGAATAACTAGTGTTGTGAATGTGGCTGTGTTGATTATTGTAAATGGACCAATTTCTATGGATTTGCCTATTGACTAATGGGTGATCTTGGGATTAAGAAATGGAGCCTGATGTTATTAATCATCTGAAATCTCTTTCCATCATACCCATCAGAATGGGGAGGACTAAGCGCCAGGATCAGGGGGCAGTACTGGTGGGCACCTACCCATCTCCATGCCCTGGCAAGGGACCCACTGCTTACTGCAGAGGTGGGGAACATTTTTCAGGCCTAGGGCATAAGTCAGCTTCGGAGAAGCTTCGTTACAGTGGTGGGTGGGGCCAAACGCAAAAGGAGTGGGGACTGAAATACAAAAAATACCCACATATCGTACCACAAGCCTCTTACTGCCAGTAACTAAGTCTTAGGAGAGTCATTTCAACCCTTTAGAGTGGGGAAAAACTCCACAAAAGCTGAGGAATCCTCCAAATGATTGGTGGTTGGGGGGAAGAGGATGGGGCCAGAGGAAGGGGGTGGTCACCTTGGGAAACCTGGACGGCCAGGCTGAGGCCCCAGGAGGCCCAGATTTGGCCCCTAGATCTGAGGTTCCCCACCCTTGGCTTGCTGGAACCCCCAAACTGAAGCTGGACAGCACCTGTTCCTTGTGCTCTTTGAGGCTCTCAGCAGCAGTCTCCCCTGCCCACTCCCTTTTTGCTCACTTCTCCTTTGGCCCAAGATGGTGGTGATAATGACAACGAGTAGCAGCAGCAACCAATGCCTTTTGCTTTTTCCTTTGCCACCTCCCTTGGTTTCTTCCCCTAGGCCTAATGGGATAGAAACGGCAGTGACTGTCCCTGCTCCTTCTTTTCCTCTTTCTCACCACTGTCTGCCATTCCATTCATCTCAGAGGAAAAGAACAGGTGGATGAGCAGCACAGGGACCGTCATCTTCCTTGCTTCCACCAAACTGGACCTGAGGAGGAGCAGGGAGTGATCAAAGAAGACAGAAGGTGGAGCTGGCCATGGCCATGGGAGGGGGAGTACGATTGGGAGCACCAGCTGCCAGAAACACTGGGAGAGGGGAGGGGAGGAGGATTCAGGCAGCCAGCTGCCTCCCTGGAACGGACTGGGGAGGTGGGTACTGCAGTGGTCTTTCTTAACCTCCCGCCAAAATTGGAGCTGGACCTGGATGGGGGCAGAGAGATAGCTAGAAGTTTTTGAAGTTTGAATCTGGACACAAAGAAAGCTGGGAGCTTTTAGCTGAAGATGTATCCTGAAGCGGCCTTGAGTACAGCTGTTTGGGAATCTGAAGCAGGATTAGCAGTTGTGCTGCCTGCTGTAAAATTATTTTTGCTCCCAATACGCTGAACTTGTATATTTGTAAATATATAGACATTGCAAAGACAGTGAATGTCTCCAGGGCTCTGTCATCCAAAGGAAACAAAACCCTGTAGTGTTGCCCCTGAGAGCACTGAACACTAGTATAAAATATCTACCTGTATGGTCAATGACTGGATTAACCTGCTGGTCCATTATTCTGATGTATAATTTGCCCTTTTTGGCTAAAGAATAAAACTTCTCATTGTAGTCTAGCTGCTTCACACCGAAGGATGAATAACAGCACAATGCTTGTGACACACTGCATGTTAAACACTTAACAGATTTTATACATATATGCTAGAATATGTCACTCTAATAACTAGGCCAGAAATGTTTAGTCAATTAACTGATGTAAAAACTTTTCACTGATTAAAAAAACTGTCCCCAATGAATCAGGCAACAAATTCATTGTAAAATTAAATTATTTTAAAATTAAAGGGCATACACAAATCATGGGTAGTGGCTGTGTTCAACTGTTCAACTTTCCAACCTCTGACATGAGTTGTAGAAAAAAAAAAGTTGGCTATAGAATAAAGAACAATCTTAACAGTCCATGATGTTAAAGAATTCCAGTGCACAACCTATCAATACAAGGCACATGTTTCAGTGTCACATACTCCTCCTTGTATAAACCAAAGGAGGTGAATAAAGTTGGCTGTTCTGGCTGCTTCTCCCCACCACCTTCCAATGCACGCACACATGCACACACTGCCAGGATCAGCTTGGAATGGTGGTGTCCCTATCGAGTCACGTTCTCCCCATCTGAAGTCTTCTGTTGGTCCATGATCAAGAATGTGGGGATCTAGAATGTGGGGACACAGTCCACACAGCTAGAATGGTATGAGCTGAAGCAACAAGCAGTCAGATTGAACTCAACCTTTGAGGCTTTTTCTGCACTGGCTATGCATTGAAAAGGTTGTATGAATATAGCATTGAAAGAATCACATTGCTGTAAATTACGGCTGCGTGACTATCTTGAGACTCTTGTGCCTCTGTGAGTTCAACTAGGGATGTGTGTGTGTGTGTGTGTGTGTGTGTGTACACACACACACCACTAATTGATTTTTAATCTTTTAGGGGGCAATCCTATGGGATGTGCCCTGGGTACTTGATGCCTCTGAACTTGGAGGCTTACATGTTTCCAAGGCAGAGAGGGAGGAGCAAGACATTTAAGCTTCACAGGCATTTTCACCTGTCTAGTGCAGGCTTTGGGGAGGGGGGAAGAAGGAGGCTGGGGTGGCCATAAGATTTCTCATATGGCTGCTGCCCTGGGATCCTGCCTTCCCTGCCCCCAGAAATGCCTCCTTTTCCCCATCTTTGCATTCTATTTTGTGAGCGTGGAAAGGTAGCTAGTGCGGTTCTCGCCACGCTGGCTATGAGGGGGAGGGGGCAGAGAGCTGTTTCCTGGCTCTGAGCTTGGAGCCCTGCCTAGGAGCTCAGAGCCAAGAAACTGAACAATCCTATGCCTTCCCAGGTGCTGTCTAGGGGACATAGGAATGGTCCCTTAATTGATTAAAAGGCCATCTGAAAAGAATTGGGTGGCAAATTAAGCTGATGCCAATGTGAGATTTGGTATTCTGTGAACAGGATATATTCCAACAGGAATCTAAGATCCTGCTCATAGAACTGTCCCTGAGACCACCCCTGGAAAAGTTAGCATGCCAATTCATACATTATGTGTTTATGGTGAGTCACTTATGCATGTCAAAAAAGAAGGAAATGCATTACAAAAATGACAACAAAAGGGGACACAGATTTGCATAAAAACAGTACACACTAATTCATATGTTTCAGTGCAAATTTAGAAACATTATAATTTAAATAGAAATATACTATATCTCATCATACTGGGCAAGACTGGGGCCAGGTGACCTGTGTGCCTACTCAGCCTGCTGTCCAAGTGTTAGCTGCTGATGGGCAACTTAAAGGCACCACCCTGCCATCCCTTCTGATGGTTCTTTATCTTTAAACTAGACTTGGACTGGACAGCCCTTTAAATAGAGGAGAGTTTCAAATACAGGACTGTCCTCTGATAGCATTTCAAATACAGGACTGTCCTCTGTAAAGTAGGACACATGGCCACTCTAGTTTATGAGGTAACTTAAAAATAATTATTTGCATACCAAATAGGCAAATACTAAACTAGAATAGGCTCTGAGCACCATCCACTAAACAGCACTGCAGAGAAGAGAGGACATGGCCTTTCCAAATGTCAGATCCACTTTTTCAGTCTTTGTATATGCTTCATTAAGTGGTGACATCATATAACCATATGCATTTCCTTTTTCAGTTCTGCATTTGTTATCCTGATAACCACATAAATGATCTATGCATTATTTATTCAGAGAGCTAAAGATTACAGCCAGAAACTGTTATAAAGGCAGTATTCATCAAAAACGGGTTGAGCTCTGTTGTGTGAGGTGTTCCTCCGCCATGCGCATGCAGAGTGAAATTTACCCCTTTCCAGAGTCTGCATGAGGCTCCATATGTCACTTTGTATTCTGTGTGGGACACAAAGTGTTTCTTTGTTTTCATAGATGACTATATAATTACTGTATGGTGCCCACTGATTCCATAATCACCCTCCTTATTCCCAGCTCTATTTGTTCTGTGAGGCAAACAAGGTGAAGAATGTTGAGTATTCGTATAAGCTTGGTTTGCTAAACCTAAGGGTCAAAGTGGATGTGATAAAGGCAGCCATGTCTGTTTATTCACATGAGTGCCCTGTTCATGGATAAAGTGGGAAGTTGGATCTAAATAAGAAAAGTATGTGAGGGGGCAGGGAGCTGAACCTGCTTCCCTTCTTTGCTCCACTGCCCAGCATTCCATTGCACTGGGCACTTTTCTCTCTGCCTGTCTCTGATAATGGAAGTGAGCCAGGCTGAGAGAAGAACACTGAAGTGATGGAGTGTGAGGAGGTACGACAGGGGAGAATACAGTTTCCCTCATCTGTGTGCCGGTTTTGATATTAAAATAGGATCCCACCCTTACTTTATACATGAACAGGGCAGATACATGCTCAGGTAGAAATGGCTAATGCTGTCAAACTAGTTTGAGCAGGAACTTCTAGTTTCACCCTAAGCCTCCTATACTTGGGCATTTCTATATGAATCTGATCTCATTTTTTGATCAAGTAACCTCCCTTGTGGACTGTGGGAATGCTGTGGACATAATATACCTCGACTTCAGCTAAGCTTTCGACAAAGTGCCCCATGATATCCTGATGAGCAAACAAGCTCAAAGTGGGCTAGATGAAACAACGATCCGGTGGATCCACAGTTGGCTACAGAATCGGACTCAAAGAGTGCTTATCAGTGGGATCTCCTCAAACTGGGGAGAGGTAACGAGCGGGGTATCACAGGGCTCAGTTCTGAGCCCAGTGCTCTTCAACATTTTTTATTAATGAACTGGAGGAGGAGGTGCGGGGAATGCTGATCAAATTTGCAGATGACACAAAATTGGGCGGGATAGCTACTACTTTGGAAGACAGAAACAAAATTCAAAGTGATCTTGATAGATTGGAGCGCTGGGCAGAAAACAACAGAAGGACATTTAATAGGGATAAATGCCAAGTTCTGCACGAAGGAAAAAGAAACCAAATGCACAGTTACAAGATGGGGGATACGTGGCTCAACAACACTACAAGCGAGAAGGATCTTGGAATTGTTGTCGATCACAAGCTGGATATGAGCCAACAATGTGATGTGGCTGCAAAAAAGGCAAATGCTCTTTTGGGCTGCATTAATAGAAGCATAGCTTCCAAATCCTGGGAAGTACTAGTTCCTCTCTACTCAGCACTGGTTAGGCCTCATCTGGAGTACTGTGTCCAGTTCTGGGCACCACACTTTAAGAAGGATGCAGACAAGCTGGAGAGGGTTCAGAGGAGGGCAACAAAGATGATCAGGGGACTGGAAACAAAGCCCTATGAAGAGAGACTGAAAGAACTGGACATGTTTAGCCTTGAGAAGAGAAGACTGAGGGGAGATATGATAACACCCTTCAAGTACTTGAAAGGTTGTCACAGAGAGGAAGGCCAGGATCTCTTCTCGATCATTCCAGAATGCAGGACACGGAAGAATGGGCTCAAGTTATAGGAAGCCAGATTCTGGCTGAACATCAGGAAAAACTTCATGTCTGTCAGAGCAATACGACAATGGAACCAATGACCTAGGGAGGTGGTGGGCTCTCCTACAGTGGAGGCATTCAAGATGAGGCTGGACAGCCACCTGTCAGGGATGCTCTGACTTGGATTCCTGCATTGAGCAGGGGGTTGGACTCGATGGTCTTGTAGGCCCCTTCCAACCCTACTATTCTATGATTCTATGATTTGTAGGCATTTCTTAAAATTCAACCTGCGGAATGTTTATTAGTAATAGTGTTGCAAGTGGTTCCAGCTTGAACTTCCGATCCCAAAGTCAAGTTGCAGTTTTTGTTTCTAACTCTCAGCTCTCCCTTTAAACCTCACATTTTATAGCAAGAGCTTAGCTTACTTTTTCAGGTGTTCAAATAGTATTTTCATGGTGTCGTAATTTGGTCTGGGAAGTTTCTGCACAAGGTCCTTAATGGATTTCACTCTGTCGGTGTTGTCATGGATTTCTGAAAAAAGAAAATAATTATGGGTGCTATAACAACAGTTGACTATCAAGTTGTTGGTTTTTTTTAAAACTAGGGTTGAATGAGACTACGAATATGAACCTGAATCTGAGGTTAAAGTTGAAGCATTTATAGCTACACTTTTCTAAAACATTACATTCCAGTGGGTTGTATCCATATTTGCATGCGTGGAAGTCCACACGCAGAATGGACATTGATTTCGCAGCTCTCCTTCTCACTGCAATCTCACCGCAATCTCCAGCTTATCTCCTGAGTGGGCCCTCAGGATAAACTGGAAGGATGACGCAGGCTGCAGCAGGAAGAGGAAAAAGCCAAAGACGGGACTGAGGTGGCTAGTGAGAGTGGGAAGTACCTTGTGGAAGCTGCCTCTAGCTGGCAATTCCCTTCCCTAGTGTAATATCCTGGTATCCCCAGGAAATGCTGTGGGGAGGGGCA
Source organism: Heloderma suspectum (assembly GCF_057233095.1). Taxonomy (NCBI): domain Eukaryota; kingdom Metazoa; phylum Chordata; class Lepidosauria; order Squamata; family Helodermatidae; genus Heloderma; species Heloderma suspectum. The sequence goes on along the minus strand of NC_139458.1, from coordinate 168,652,283 downwards.
CAGCTAGCTTTGAGGGAGCCCAGAGCAAATCACTTATCTGGGCCCCACTCACCCCCATTGCCAGTACGCACACACAGCACCATCAGCCAGACTTCTTTCCCTGCCAGACTTCCCTCCCTGGCAGCTACAACACCTCTTCCTCAGGAAGAGGAAGGCTGCTTGTTGCTTTCTCTTTCTCCTGCTGCTAAGTCAGCTTGGAGAATCTCTCTGGCTTCTGAGGAGATGGATGTGGCAGCGAGAGGCGGGAGTGGGACCCTAGCAGCAGCTGGCTGGGTGAGCCTGCACTGTGGCACACCATTTTAAAATATCTCTGTAAAAATTACGTTTTGAGCAGCAGCAAACTGAACCAATCAGGTGTTGCCTTTGGGGGGACACGGCCAATGAGGGTATGGGAGTGGTGAAGGGGTGGTCCTTAGATCTTGTGCCTTCATTGGTCGTATCTCCCAAAGGCAGTGTCTGATGGGCTGAGATTGCTGCTACTGAAAATATAATTCTTTTAAAAAGTTATTTTAAAACCGTGCACTGCAGTAGGTGCAGGCTGGCTGCCGCGGTGCTTCCTTTTGCTAGCACCCGGGGCTGGCCAGGCCAGGCTGGCAGAGAGGGAAGAGGAGGAGGAGCGGCTGCTGCTGCCCCTGAGTAAAACAAAAGAAAAAGGAAGGAGGGGTGGTTGGCGGCAGCAGGGGGAGAGTGTGTGACAGTCGTTTGAGAGGCTCCTGGATTTGTGCGGTCCAACCCTGGCTGCACCCCTGCTTTTGAAAGCTGCAGTGGGGAGAGGGGTGAGAAAGCATCATTGCACACAAGTAGATTTCTACTCACTGGAAATACTAACAGGCAACTGACATATTTCCTGTCCAATCCAGATTATTTGAAAAACAATGTCTATTTCTGGTGAACTGTCTGTAAATTTCGCATCCTAGAAAAACAACAAAAACAACAATATGGTATGCAAACAAACCTGCATACATGCACAGTTCACCTTTGATTGGGCCTTCTCCCTCACAGGTATGGATGATCAGCAAAGCATATAATAGTGCTGTGTGCCAAAGTTACTCAGATAGCTTCAAGTGTCTCCCTAAGTAAGACTGAATGGAAGTCCTAGAGGATTTAACTTGTAATTTGTAATATAGTTTATACTGTATAAACAATATTACACAAATTATGGGTTAAAAAATCCTCTGGCCATTACCATTCAATTTTAGCTCTGGAGACACACTTTGTAATTTGTTAATCCATGGATTTTCTATGAGAGAACAGAGGCCTTGGTTTCAAGGAAGTGGTAAATCTGAACAGTCCCACTTCAGACTGTAGGTTGGCACTTACATGACTGGATGCTTCAATACAGGAAGAAAAATCCCTGTGCATAGAAAACTAGCATGTCTCTTGTGCAGCCAATAGATCTGGGGTCCCCAATATGGGGAATATAGGCACCAATGTGCCCACAGACACCTTCCTTGGTGCCCGCCAGGCTCCCCGCTCCTCCTGATATTTAAAGTTCTTGGGCAAATTACTTTTCTTTTAGCCTCACCACTTCACCTTCTGTGAGAGTGCCCATGACACTGTCTCAAGATTCCAAATGTCCCTATTGCCCCCCAAAGGTTGGGGATCCCTGCAATAGATCATACCCATTATATTTTTTGCATATCTCAGATACATTTTTACTGCATATCTTCAGAGCTTACGTGCTTTATTTTCATGCTCTCTAGTGATCAATTCTTAGTTCTGCTGGCATGTTTGGCTCACATCATGTCCCTTGCCTGGTATCCCTTCCATCATTTCATAACTGCCTTTTTGTAGAAAACAATTAGTAAGTAATGAAAGAATGTGAGACTGAGACCTATAATCGCCTTTGTGATGTGAAACTTCTTTTGATGATGTGATAACAGTGTTGCTGCTGACTGACTCAGGATAAGCGTACTTTTTAAATGCGATTAATGGTTTCAAGTCTTAAAATATGGTTTCTGACTAAGATATTTGCATGAGATGTTGAAGCATGTATAGCTGTGCTTTCATTTTGCAAAAGATAAGATAAAATAAATGTTTGAGGCCCCTGACACAGGGAAACCATTTTACATGCTGTAGGTTTTAGATAACCTGAATCTTGTTCCTGGCCTTATCCAGTGCAGTTTTAACATTTTTTTAAACTGTTCTCATTACTTACTTCTTCTACCACTGAGGCATTTTTTGAGACCTCCTGTAAGAATGAGATGCTTTTCTCATGGCAGAAATATACAGGATGCTTCTGAAGACCTTCCATCAGCTTCATTGTAATGTAATCCTTTACATAAAACAGATTGGCATAAACAGCCTAGGCCAGCACAAGGTCTTTCTTCTCTGTTCCGTTCTGCCTCTTGGTAGCTGCATTTGGATGGAATGATAATCTATGGTTTATCATTATGAGAACCAGCCTAGGTGAGCCTTGGGCTCACATGATCCCCCTTGCTCTCTCCTTTTCTGGTGCGGATGCGAGGAGGGGATCATAAGAGAGCTGTGTGCCGACCACAAAACTTGGTTTGGACCCTAATTCGGAGGTTCAGAAAACATCCCACTTCTGCTTGGATTCATTCTGGGGCTGCACACTTCAACTATGATCCAAATCTGAATCTTGATTCAGAAATCCAAATCTTCATGCTTTACATTGACTATTACTGGAAATCAATAAACAGCTGTAACTGTTTCTCTGTTAGTCAGAATTGGATGACATTTGCTGATATAGTATTCCTTTATGAAGGGGTTACAGCTGTCAAATTTCACATAAATAGGTGCAGCAGGTTTTGTGCCACATGTTTTTACAATTCGGTTTTCTTTAAAGTGGGGGGGGGCAGCCAATAACATTTTGATTTTCTGGCAGAATTGAATAAAATTTGAGGTGATAGTTCCCCATCTGAGAGGACCATGCCTGTAAGTTTCAGATGAATAGGTGCAGGGATATTTGTGCAAGACCAACCATTATAGGGGAGGGGGAGATGCACTTATCCTCCTTTGTTTTTTGTGGGCACTGGTTATAAAAACAATTTTTAGTATAGTGGTGTCCCTAGTTAAGAAATCTGCAAAATTTCAGAAGGATAGGTTCACTGTTATTTGTGAAAGGGGAGTGTTCAAATTGGGAGTGGGAGTGGGAGTCATTCACTTCCCCTTATCCCCCTCCATGGTGGGTTGTTTTTTGTGGGGGGTTTTTTTTTTTGGCAATTTGTATAAAATTGGCATATGTCAGAGAGGTGTCCCTAGGTAAGAAACCTGCAAAATTTCAGAAGGATAGATTCAAGGACTAGGAATTTAAAATGAATAAAAAACAATTTAAGGCTTTTGTTTGTTTTCTGCTCAGTTGGAACCAAAGTCACAGAAACTGCAATGGGACAGGGTGGATGATGGATGTGGAGCATACCGTGGCAGCAGAAGCCAGCAATCACCTAATGCTACATCCTCTCAGGTTTCACAGATTCCACTAAACATCTTTTTAATATTCCTGCTTCTGGAGGAGAGAACTAGCAAAGAGCTGTGATATGTTACTTCAACATCCCTCCCTCAAAGCACTAGGATTTGAGAGCCCTCATAAAACTATTCACTGTGATTAGAAGCTAGAGCTGTCAGTCACAAAACTACATCCCCCCCCCCCCAGTGTTTTTCTTATATGTAGAGCTTGGGGAGAAATGTATCAGTTTTTGGAGACACACAGTCTGGGTCTCTGAGTTCCTCCCTCCAAAGACGAAATCTTCATGGGTGTTGTGATTCAGGATCAGTTCACTTTAGAGGAACCTCACTTTGATTTGGATATCTCCCAAATTTGTCTGAAGTAGCCTGATTCGGCATGGGATTTGTCTGGATCTGAAGCACACCCCTAGATCAGAAGCTTTCGCTTCTGCTTTTGATTAAGTTTTGATTCTGCTTTTGATTGCTAATGATTAACATTATGTCCAACCCCTAAATGGTGGATAATTTTGACTATAATTTATTGAAACAAGTCAGTTTCATAAACCACAGTTTAAAATAATCCTGTTTCAATAAACAATTGTTTATTGTTTCTAAACCATTGTTAGACTATCGTCCTGATGGCTCTGTGCTACCTCCAGTACCAGAGGCAGTGAGCCTATATACACCAGTTGCTGGGGATCATGGGTGGGAGGGTGCTGTTGCGCTCATGCCCTGCTTGTGGGTTCCCAGTTGACAACTGGTTGGCCACTGGCACTGTGTGAACAGAATGCTGGACTAGATGGAGCCTTGGTCTGATCCAGCATGGCTCTTCTTAGGTTCAGATGAAACAGCAGACTGTGGTTAGTTAAAACCAAAGCAAAACCTTCTCATCTTCTCTTCACACTCACACTAAAGAAGGAGAAGAAAGGGGGAGCATGCAAGCTGGAAGCTTGCCTAGGCTCATTATCATAATGATAAACCATAGTTTATTGTTACATCCAAAGGAGAGCAATAAGAACTTGACTTAACTGTCAGTTAACCTGTGGCTACAAAGCTGAAGGACAGGAAAGCCTGGACAGAGTTCCTAGTCAAAGGAGGAAGAGTTGCTGTGAGTTTGTGCCCTTTTCCTCCCAGAGTGAAGAGTTATCACAACTGCCAGCTAGTCTTTGAGGTAACTGTCTCCACTTTCAACCCTAGGGTGGAATTATACAGATAGGGAGATCCTTTGGGCTCTAACTGTTGTCTTCCACACACAGTAAGGAACATGATGAAGGTACACATGAACCTGAGATTCAACTTCACTATTACTGCACTGACTTTCTTTACTGAAAAGTAATGCCTGGTCAGGCCCTTAGTCACCACCACTTGCTACTGCAGGGGTGAGGTGCCTTTTTCGCCCCAAAGGTTGGATTCTGGCTATTTTGGGAAAATCTATGGAAGATGTATTTCTTTGCTTGTGTGTGCTTGTGTGTCTGTCTATCTATGGCAGGGGTGGGGAACCTGCTGCCCTCATGGGGGCACCAATCCCCCTCTGAGGTTACCAGAAGGTCACACACCCTTCCCCTGGTCCCCACCCTTCCTCCAGTCATAGATAGTTCAGTGGTTTCCCAGGTTTGTGGAATTTTTTCCCCACTCTTGAGAGCTTCAAATCCCTCTCTCAGGGCATAGTTACTGGCAGGAATTGCTTCAAGCCAAAATATGCTGCTATTTTTGGCTCCACCCCTTTGGCCCTGCCTTCCACTGGAATGCAATTCCTAAGAGCTTCTCCAAAACTAAATTTGGCCCTCAGACTCAACAAAATCCCTCACCCCAATCTATGGCAGCCTTCCCCTTGTGTCCTCCATATGTGCTAGACTACAACTCCCAGCATGGCTGACTGGGGGATGCTGGGAGTTAGAGTCTAAAACATCTAGAGGGCACTGGGTTGGGGAAGGTTGATAATCCATGGATAAATCTAAAATATAAATAAATAAAAGTAAGTGTTGAGAATGTGTATTAAATGGATGAATGCATCTGATGCGTCAGCTTGTAATGCAACCCATGTTCATCACACCTCTGCTTAATAATTTGCACCTGTGTTGCAGTGGTAGGGTAAATGGGTTGGGCTGCCTAGTTGTGAATTGTAGAAATCATATGATTGTTTGGGGTAAGGGGATCCTCTCAACCCACCTTCTCAAGAGATCAATTTGGTCATGTAAGCATGTTCTTATTGTCTCCTCAGCATATGCCCAATGACCTAAACACATTAATGAGTCATATCCATATGAAAGTGTATGAAGATTTATGGGCCATTACTCCCCCCTCCCTCTTCCAGTGTTTTTTAGGGGAGGTAGAATATGTTATTACTAGCTGACCCCAGAACAAAAATGATGCTTTCAAAAATGATTGACAGCAATTCCACAGAGAAAGAGACTAAGGCACAGCTGCCCTTCTGTATGTGCTACTTACAGCAAAAGCATGTTTATGTTTTCTCTTTAAAAAGAAAAAGAAAAGCATTTTCTAAAGGAAGCCGTGAAACTATAAACCTTTAAACAATTAAAGAATTTATGATAGTGCATGGTCTTAGAGATTATCCATATGTTTCCCCATAGCACCCAGCATCCCTGTGGCAAGTTTATCACTCTGTGGCAGGTCATGTCCTTGTGGGTTGGGAAACATGGAAGACCTTGCCCATTATGTCTTATTCCTTTTATAAAGCCCTGTGAATGGTTACATTGGATGTGTACTTAAGAACATAAGCAGCGCCGTGCTGGATCAGACCAAAGGTCCATCTAGTCCAGCATTCTGTTCCCACAGTGGCCAACCAGCTGCCTGTGGGAAGCCTACAAGCAGGACATGAGTGAAATGGCACCCTCCCACCCATGCTCCCCAGGAACTGATGTATACAGGCATAGTGCCCCTGACACTGGAGATACCATATAGTCATTAGGACTAGTATCCATTGACAGCCTTCTCCTCCAGGAATTTGTCCAATCCCCCTTTAAAGCCATCCAAATTGTTGGCTATCACTACATCTTGTGGGAGTGAATTCCATGGTTTAACTATGTGCTGTGTAAAGAAGTACTTCCGTTTATCTGTTCTGTATCTCCCACCAATCAGCTTCATGGGATGACCAGGTTCTAGTATTATGAGGGAGAAAAATGTCTCCCTATCCACATTCTCCACACCATGCATAATTTTGTACTCCTCTATCATGTCTCCCCTTACTCGCCTCTTTTCTAAGATAAACAATCCCAGATGTTGTACCTTTTCCTTGCAGGGGAGCCCCTTGATAATTTTAGTTGCCTCTTTCTGCACTTTTTCCAACTCTACAGTATCCTTTTTTAGGTGTGGTGATAAGAACTGTACCACAGTATTCTAAGTGTGATCACACCGTAGATTTGTATAAGGAGAGTATGATCTTGGGGAAAAAAATCAATTCCTTTCTTAATTATTCCTAACATGAAATTTGTTTTTTTTTTACAGCAGCCACACACTGGGTTGACATTTTCATTGAGTTCCACCTCAATCCCAAGATTTCTTTCTTAGTCAGTCACTGAGAGCTCAGATCCCATCAGCATAGGGATGGCGGAGAATTCCGCCACGGATCTCAGTGAGGCCAAATGCCAGTGCATTCAGACCCCCGAAATCCGTGGCGGAATGAAGCCCCCCTACCCCACCACCCCACGAAAGGTGCGTGAAACAGAGCACCTACCTGGTGCCATTAGTGCTGCTTTGCAAATGGCGGCTGCATCTGCAGCTGCCATTCGCTTCACGATTTTTCGCCGTGATAGGCTACGTAAATACTTACATAGCCTATCATGGCAAAAAAAAGGGAATGCAAATGGTGGCCGCTGTAGCCGCCGCCATTTGCGTTCCTTTTTTTCGCCGTGATAGGCTACGTAAATACTTACGTAGCCTATCACGGTGAAAAAAAGGGATGCAAATGGCAGCAGCTACGGCGGCCGCCATTTGCATCCCTGTGCAGCCCAGCAGCAGCCGGATGTTGCTGCAGGTGGCCCCGGCCAGCGGCTCCATGGAGTCGCTGCGGAGCGGAGCCGGCCGGTGAGGATTTTGGGGGGAGGGACAGAGCACCTCCCCCCCACCGCGGATGTCACAAAACGAAACAGGTAAGTTATTTCGTACATCCCTGCATCAGCATATATGTGAAGTTGGGCTTTTTAATTTTACCCCAACGTGCACCACTTTACACTTGCTTACACTGAACCACATTTGCCTTTTTTATTCCCATTCTCCCAGTTTGGAGAGATCCTTCTGGAGCTCTTTGCAGTCCCTTTTTGTTCTAACCATCCTAAATATTTTGGTGTCATCAGCAAACTTGGCCACCTCCCTGCTCACTCCTACTTCCAGATCATTTATGGACAAGTTGAGAAACATTGGTCACAATACAGATCCCTGTGGGACCCCACTGTTTACATTACACCCCTCCATTGGGAGAATTTGCCATTTATTCCTATTTTCTGCTTTCTGTTGTTTAGCCAGTTACTCATCTATAAGAAGACCTCATCTCTTATTCTATGACTGCTAAGAGTACCGAGGAGTCTTTGGTGAGGGACTTTATCAGAAGCCTTTTGAAAGTCCAAGTAAACAATGCCTACCTGGTCACCCTTGTCCACCTGTTTACTGATGCTCTCAAAGAACTCTAAAAGGTTAGTGAGACATGATTTACCTTTGTGGAAGCCATGCTGCTTCTTTTTCAGCAGGGCTTGTCCTTCGATACACCTACTAATTTTATTTTTGATAATGCTTTCAACCAATTTACCTGGAACAGATGTTAAACTAACTGGTCAGTAATTTATTGACCAAAGACACTGGTTGGCCAGCAAAATTCAGATTGATCTATTATTGATTGAATGACATTAATAAGATGGTTTCCTGTAAAGTACCCTTATTCACAGTGGGTGCAGCTACAATTTGATCACAAATTGTGAATAATGCGCTATTAGACTGTAGCAATTATGATGACTGACTTAAGCCCCCCTGTACCCCTTAAAATCTGTTCTTGAGAACTGGGAGACCCTTGAAAATGGTGAGCGATACAGTGCAGACGAGCTGTAGATGGAGGGGGCATTGGTAGAAGTTTCTCTCCGACTCCCGCTGAGACCATATGAACAGAGAAGCAATTTAGGATCCAAGGCAATGTGGCCCCACCAACTCATTTAGAGATTCCAAAGATGAGTGTAACATCACCATCAGTCTTACATCAGTCATTGGATCCAACTACATCTGAGGCACATTCCAAATCCTGATCTAGTAAATGTTGATACAGGCAATTCTGATTAATGTATATCACTATATGCTTTTACTCCACAATCTGACATAATGGTAATTGAGACATACCAGACAAAATGAATACATACACACACACACACACACACACAGACACACACACATTTTGAAAGAGGTGGTGAGGAAAGGATGTAGAATTCAAAATCCATACTTCCAAATGTATGTTTCACAATGTAAAATGGCCCTTTTCAGTTCTAGCTTTGAGTACAGCCACCAGTGAAGATGGTGAAAAATAGCCAATTCATTGCTAAAGCATAGAAGTAATGTTGCATATCACTATTTTATGAATCAACATATTTGCTAATTGTTAACTGACTGAAAAAGAAGAACAACTGGCAACATGTGGTAACTTTAGTCAGCATTTCTGAACTGGGAATGATAAACACTTCTGCTTGGCTCTGGCATTTATCAGTACTGAGATATTATTACCACATAGGCTCACAGCATGGTTACTGTTATCATCAGGGAAAAAAGAGAGAGCTAATCTTAATGGTTTGTAAAGCTGTTACCTGCACTGGTCTGACATTTATCATGATCATCTTACCACATGGGTCCTCCATAGCAAAGGTATTTTATCTGGAAGGGACATCACTATGAATTATTATTTGCAGCTAGGTAGAAAATTGTATGTTGTAGATACATTTACTCATTATAAATCACAGTCACATTTCACCATTTCCCACACAAAGCTGCTGAGGCCAGGCTTTTTGCCACAACACTCACTCTCTCTTTTACAGTTCCATGAAAGTACGCACCATTCTTTCAATAGAAAGGTTGATACTGATCTCCATGTGTGATTTTTTTTGTTTTTTGTTTTAAATACCATATTACAAAACCTGGTTTTAAAAAATAAACTGGTGCTGCAAAAACATGTTCTGCTTAACAAAAGCATCTGGATTTGCTGATTCATGTAGCATAGGGGATGGGGAGGGGACAAAGGCACAATCACCGCAGCCCAACATGGCTTATTTAAGCCATGGTGAGTTGTGGTGTGTGCCGGCCATCCTTTTAAATATTCAAACCATATATACAAGTATACCTTTCGTTCCGGGGGGGGGGGGGTTCCACAGGGTGGAGGGGAGGCGATCCGTTCCTCCCTCCAGGAACCTCTTCAGCAGCCACCCATCCGCTGGTTTCCGCGGACCAGCACACCTCCGGAGGCGTTTTTCTTTGAGAAAGACAGCGCCACTTGCGGCCGTAAAGCCCTCGCAGCCATTTATGGCTTTATTTATGTAAAACTCAGGGCTTTATGGCTGTCTAGCAAAATGGCAATGGCAGTTGCCATTGCCATATCGCTGGAGGATCCGGAGCAGGTGTGCCAGTCCGGGAGGAATCCTCCTGGAGCGGACGTAAGAGGTGCTGTCCCACCACAGACTCCAGAGGCCGGATTCCAAAGAATCCGGCCTCATTGGGGTCCACGGAGGATTTCTCCAACATCCCTACATGACAAAATAAGCCATGGCAATCACCCGCCGCAGCTTGAATATTCAGAATGGCCACCAGCATGCACCACAACCCTCCATAGCTTGACTGGGTTTGCATGATTAAATAAGCCATGGTGGACTGTGGCGATAGTGCAAACCCAGTCAAGCTCCTTAATGGCTTTTTTAACCTCTATTAGTTTCCTCCAATGGCCAAAGGGCTGCACTGGAATTTCTTAAAGCCACAGAATTCTTGAACCACAACTCAGCAACCCTAGTACTAATAATTATAGTGTGCAATTTGGTGACTCTTTTATTCAAACAGAAAAGAACGACAAGGACTCCCTCAGGTTTGGGTAGGAAGGAATTATTCTATAGCAGTCTAAGCGGTGATTTTTTCATACAATTACAGTAGGCCCATTGATTTTATCTGGAATTACACATGCAGAACAGAACACACAGGATTACAGGTATAGTGAGTGCTGGACAGCAAATGCAGAAACAAAGCTTTACCTCTTTTACCTCTAAGAAATACTCTGTCTATACAAATGAAACTTTCAGTCATTAATTTTAAATGCTCATGGATGTTTATTGCAAAGCACTTCGTTACTGAACAGGAAATCCAGAGTTTATCTCCCATAAGTCCCTTTTGCTAGGAACAGATCTACAATTTCAGCCTGACATAAATTCATTATGCTGCAAGGTAGTGGAGTTTGACCTCTGCCCCTACCTTCAGTCCTTCTGCATTATTCATGGTTGACAGACTTGGTGTCATTTTACCCCACTACTGACTCCTTTTTACTAGGAACTTTAGAAAACGTGGGTGCATGTTTAATGTTCAACTGGCATTTATGGTCACCTCAACACTTAGCTCTGATTTAGGATATTCAGTCTTTGTGATATTGTGCCTCAATGTGATCTTTTTTGCTTCTTTTTAAAGAGCGTACTACAAGGCTTCATAAACAATTGAAAATGTTATGTTTTTTTTTAAGCATCCCTCTCCCCCTCTCTCCTTGCTTTAATCTTCTTAGTTATTTAGGTTTGCTTACATCATGTTCACCTCTTATCCTGGGGAAAACTTTTTGCAGCAAGAACCTTTTGACTTTCAATTTCATCTATCAGTCTGACTCATTTGCCTTCAATGAAAAATAAAAGCAGAGTGAACCAGGTTGAGATTTTGAGTGCGAGAGAAAATGTGAGGCTTCTGAGGCTTGCTATAACCAGCCATAGTGTTGGGCAGACGCTCGGCACGCTCCCCCACTGCGCTGCTGTGCAAGCTTCCCTGCTGGTATGTTTGCTATAGTTTTAATGTCTGTGAAAAATTTTGAGGCAACTAAATTATGCTCTGCCCTCTTGGATGTAAATAAAACATCTGATTTAGACAATCACTATTGCCCTTACTCAGTTTCAATAGTTCTATGCCAGCCTGACTTTTTAAAAATATCCTTCCCCTCCACCACCACTCCCGAATCTTGCATCTTCTGTGAAATGTTGCTAAAACAGAATACATGTTTGGTTATTCCAGATGAACTCTGCAAGTGGGAGTGAATTGTGTGTGTGTGTGTGTGTGTGTGTGTGTATAGAAGGATAAATAGAAATAAAACATATAGATGGGTAGATGAATAAAAAGATATTGAAAATAGGAATTCAGACATATTTCTGTTTCTCTACCTAATCTATAATTTATTTTGGCTAAATATTCCAAGTCAAAAACTTAATCATCAATTTCAGACGATAACAACTACATAAAGAGATTGTGAATATTCTTGAAAAACCTATATGATGAGTATGAGTCTAAATTAACTTATACTCACTACATAAGATATGAATTAATTTGCTTTTTACACATGCCTCTCCAAAAAGGGGGGGAGAGAGAAAAATGTTGTTAAATAAATATAAATTTGCCATGTTTTAACGCTATCAATTGATCAGTTCACCAAATGTGGTCTATAAAAAGAGAGTTTTCCAATGAATATTCATACATATTTTTCAGTCCATTAGCAAGACTTAAGACAAGGAGTTTCTAACTCTATCCCATTTAACAAATATGTATGTGGAATTAATGGAATAAAAAAAAAGCATCCTCACAGTACTTGGAAAAGTTAAACTTTAATGTCTCAACCTCCAGGTGCCATCGCTGGAGAAAAATAACCAATAATCCTCTTTTTTTTTTTTTTTTACATATTTGATGGGACTGATTATGCAATGTGCAACTCTAAATGGCTTATAGCACATTGTAGCATGGTTCCATCCCATTGGCTACAGTAGGGTGCAGGCAGATGGATGACAGTGACAAGGAGAGAAGTGCTTTTGCTTAGCCGTGCGTTAAGATGCCATCCAGAAGCTCTGTGCACTGCAGACACTTCATTAGGATGCCAGGATAATGGTAAACTACCACTCAGAGTGACACTCCATTTCCTGCTTACTGAGCTCTCCAACCTCGGCAGATGTCAACAATCTCACAGTGCTACAGAGCAGACCTAACTTTCCAGTCACTTTGACTCCAATTTTTTTCCCTTAACAGTGCCATACATTACAGGCAATATGTAGCAGCAAGTAATGGCAAACAGGAAAACACAGATTTGCTGGACCCTAATTATAACAGAAGCAGCTTCTCATACAATAAGCGTCCTTATGCTTAGAATACCTAGAGTCAACTCAGCCCTTTTCACAAAGGGGTTCTTTTTTAGGGGAGGGGGGGATGCCAATGCATGCTACCAGTTAATTAGCCACCAAAATTTGATAACTAAAATGGAAAAGTCTGATTCTGGGAGTCTTCAGCTACCAGTCTTCATGAGTAGCTTTCATTCGTTTAACTAGGAAACATATCTGTTCATCTCTTTTTCTGGTAGGTGCTTTTGTTCAGCTTCAGTTCTGTGCGTAGTTCTCCATGTGCACAGAAAGAGCAGACTTGAACATCTGGATAGTGTGATATTTTCTCTGCAAATGCACAACTTGAGGCTATCACACACCTCCCTAACAAGCAGTTAAAGCCAACAGAGACTGTGTTAGAAGGCTTTAGCCTGCTTTTTTTTCCTGGAGAAACAAAAATAGCCAGATAGTCTTTTCTCAAATTATTTCCAAAAGCAGAAATAGTATGAAAAATAATACATAATACATTCCTTGCATCTTCTTTTTGCACAATCTCTGTAACAACAAATACAAACAGTTCAAAATGGGGGTGTGTGTCTTAAAATAGTACTTGTTTTTATACATTGATTGGTTTAAACTAGGGTCTTTAATCTACAGTGTTTCCATCTCTGAAAAAATATTTATGCCTTACCAATACTGATTTGTGCCTCCCACAAGAATAAATAGTACAGATCCAATTTCCTTGGCATAAAGGGGTGGGTGCAGGAGAAGGCAAGGCAATGCCATCTACCAATTAGAATGTGTTTGGTTGATGGAGATCTGAGATCTCCTCCTCCTTCAGCTCCCAGCAGAGCACCCTTGACCGACTTTCACAGGAATTCATTCCAGTCTTTAGAAATAGCTGTGTCGGATGCACAGGATGACCAAATGGGAGAGGGCTAAAGGAGAAGAAAAAACACCTAGCTAAGCTGGGAGGAAATGCTCCCCTCTCTCTCTCCCTCCCTCCCCTGCCCCCTCTCAAGAAAACTTGCTTCCTTTCTGTGCTAGCACAGAGAATGGTGTGGAATGTAGGGACCAATTCTTTACTTCTATTTTAATGAAACCCTGTTTTTTCAGAAGGTCTAGTCGTATGTGAAAATGATGAACTGAGCTATATTCAAAATTCAGAACCTCCTTTAGAAGATTTTGGTGTCTCAGATATTCGCACAAAGATAAAACTGTGTGTGTGTGTGTGCTCGCTCGCACGTGCACATTTACAAGTGTAAAGCAGTTGAATACATCCTTTAGAAAATAAATGTATAAAAATAACTGTGCAAATTCCCAGTGATGGTGGTATCTGGGGACTAATATAACTAATAACCATTCTGCATACTTTTCTATGACAGATATTAGAAAGGAAAAAGGCTGCTGCTTCCTTTAAAAGGTAATTTTAAAAAAAAGGCATTGGAAGTGCTCAGAAACAATTGGGATTTTTAATAGTAAAAGGCACACCAATTTTATTCTTTTGTTCTCCCTGTTTTAAAAAAGCAAACAAAGTAAACAGTATTTCCCCAGGGCAGATTTAGACTTGAAGACTGTTTATTATATCATTTGAATAAGACTAGACCTGGCCTTTTGACTTTGAACCACTACCAAATTTCAGGCTGTGAGGAAATTGTTCTACATTTCCTGACAAATTGAGTTAAGCAGACATTAAGTGGGCTTTAAGAAAACAAATGGCCATCTTTATCACAGGTGGACACTGATGGCTTAATGGGGCCTGGGCTGATTGTATCACTTCTAATGGCTTGACGGGAAGCATTAGGGTTTTTGCATAAAGAACTGGCATTGCGAACCCTGCTAACACAGACCTGTCAAGCGTTCTGTATCCCTTTGTGCATGGAAGCAGATGTTTGTATGTATACTATGAACTGGCATTAGAGCAAGCGACAGATGCCTGTATGAATGCCAGGTTTGTGAATTTTTTACAGCAGGAGCATGTTCTGAGGAAGTACAGCCCTGCCCTCTATCATAGGTAATTCCCGGTGGGACTCTGCTAAATCCCAGCTATGTTTTCATTATTTGGTTTTCCTAGCAACTGGATGAATATGTCTGTCCTGAAAAGGGAAGATGCGAACGTGACCAAATTCTTACAGATCTGCAGCATCAGGGCTGTTGTGAAGTTGTTATTTTTTCCCCCTCTGCAATTACCTTTGCACTACGTAATATAAAACAACCTTTCTCAGAGGAAAAAGGGGTATTATAGCTTGCATTCATTTAAGGCTGTGAACATTTTCTTCCTCTGCTGCCCTGCCCTTCAGAAAAGAAAGGAAGAAAAAGATTCATATTTGCCTCTCACTGAATATCTCTCACAGCATTTCATTGCTTTCTGCATCCAGAACTTATACTATAGTTGTCTGTCAGCGATACAAACAGGTAGCTTGCAGTCCATTAAACAAACACTGGGCCCCCCTCACTTTTATTTGACATTTTATTTGGCTGTGACAAATGAGCAGCAGTTGGATTATAACATAATTTGTCTTGTCTTTATTACCAGCACAAAGGACACCATTCATTAATTATTCTGCCGTTGCAGCTTAACACTAACTGGAAAGGTCCCTCTTCGGACAGATGGTGGGGACGATGTTATTTATATCAATCAGCCAAAATCCTCAACAAGGATTACTGTTCCTGAGACTACAATGATTTATTTCTTTTTACCTCACCCTCCCTCAACCCCTTCTGCTTTCAGAGATTTCTCTATAAAAACGAATTTGATGGGAAAGTTAAAGCAAAGCCATATTTAACCTGTTAGCTCACAAAACAACATGCATGGTGCGTCAGTTTAACTACCCACTATATTTGTTGACTATTTTTTAACTGGTACAGTTAAAAAACAAACGAAAACCAGTTGACTTGGTGGATGTGGGGCAGGGGGAGATTAAGTGAGGGTCTCAATTGAGTTCAGCAAAAGTTTGCATTTTTTGTAACGTCATACTGCTGTTGTCCCCAGGGACCACCAGGATCAGGAAATGGTGCCAGCTGTCCGGGTTTCTGTCTCTGATAAGATGAGATGACCCACCTTATTACAAAGAGACTAGCAATAGGCCCTCAGAAAGATGAGCTAGAATGTTTAGCTAAACTAAGGGTCAAACCATACATGAGACAGATGCTCATCGATTCCTATTGTTATTGAGTACAGGAGTGGGGTAGGGATGGATTCTGCCTTATTTGCTGTCTCCCAATGACTCTATCCAGCATGTGATCAGGCACATTTCTACAGAATGAATTCTGATGGATTGTGCAAAAATATCTTCTGAAATCTCTTAAAGGACTTCTTAACCATTGGCAATTTTCTGGATGTTCTCTTTAAGCAAATGAATTCATATGAAGAATTTCCTTCCATCAGGGTTAAGTTTGAGCTAGCTTGAATGACCTGGTGCAGTGAAAAGACTAAAATGTAGAAACGTTTATTGTCTGTAGAAATTATTGGTATAACCTTGCTATCCTGATTAGTTTGCAAATATTAAAAGTTCCATCAAGACAAATATCAGCAACATGCAAATACCCTTGCAGGTTGTGATTAAGATTTTAAATGTATCCTTTTGCTTTTAGTTAATGAAAAACAAAGTCTTGGAGGATCTAAGTTGTAATTTATTAAACATGAAAGGCTCCTTGATGAAATATAGAAATGAGATATATTTTGCATTTCAAAGATTTAAGCTGACAACTTACTTGCATGCAAATAAGAGCAAGATTTGTAAAAATATTTGAAAAGAAATTATTCCTGAATGTACTTATTACAATAATGTGGCATGTAGATAAGAGAAACACACAGCATTAAAAGACTCATTCATTTCTCCAAAGTCTTAAAATTAGCTTCTTTCTGCCATTGTGTATTAATGTTCTTCTTCAGGAATGTAGCATATTAAAGAACTGAGCAGAATTAGTAATAAATTTGTTAATTACAAATTTAAGCAACACAACTGTGTTGTTTTCCCTATGTTTTTTTTTTTCAAAAGCAGAATTGCTAATGCATTTTAATCATTTATGTACAAACATTTGAGGATAAAATATTCTGAAGTTTATCAATTTCAAGAGCTGTTTATTTGCTAGCAAAATAGGGCATGTTATACAACATATATCTTATCATTTTTGCTCATCAAATCCTCATTTGCAGAATGCAAATTTCTCTGGTCTAAGTGCTCTTGCACCTCAATTTAAATGAATAATAGGATAGACTCTATTAAAATCGGTTTAAGGTTGCCATGGGTGACATATCAGTAGGGTTAAAATGAGAGAAAAAGGTCACATAATCAGTCCTTACAACTTTTTTTTAAATAATGAAGCATATGTAAGCATATGTGTAGACTTTACCCATACCACCACCATATTGAAATTATAGACAATGCATAGTTCGTAGATTTTACTAACATCATATTCCAAACCAAATGAATAGGGAAATAATAGTACCATCAGTAACTGTGGGAATGTATTTAGTTGCACTAAAAATTAAAGAGTAAGCCCTACTGCAATAATGCTGTAGACTGACAGGTTGTGGATTTGTAAAAATAACAAGAGTCCTTAGCAAATGACTGTGTTTTTCCTGGGGTAAATCCTTCATTTCAAGGAACCAGCAAGGTATCATAATCATATTAAGCAAGCAGCTAAAAACTATTCCAAAACACTCTATTTATGAAGACTTTTGAGTCTGCAGCTAACTTGATTTATGGGATTATGCATGCAGTCATTTGATAAGTATTGAAAAATACTTCTACTTCATCGTGAAAGCTTTCTTGATATATCACTGTGTGTGCATGTGTACTTGTCTGTGTCATAGCCTTATCCTGTTTAATGTGGAACAAATAACACTACTGACCATTTTGAAGAGTCTGATGAGTAGAATAAAATTCCAACTCTTCTGAATTTTAAAAATTGATACGTCAAACCAATAACGTGATGTATTTACGATACCCCTTTATGATTCTTATTTGGATTTGAGAGAATCAGAATTTTGTTACATTTCCTTTCTTCATCTTCAACAAAAAGGAAAGGGGGGGGGAATCTTCTTATTTGCTAAGGTTACACTGCTACTTTAATTTTCATGGGAGCAGTGGAATATTTTGAAGTGAGTAACATTTACCAAGTCATTAGTTTTATGCAAACTAGGAAGGAAGATGAAAGAAAAAAATTATCAATTATTTATAGATTGTTAAAATGTATCTTAGTGCAGTGCTACTGTATAGAAATGACAATTAGCCAAACTTACCTTCTTTAATTAATAATGCATACATTATGCTCTTTGGGCAGCTAATCACCAGTTCTACAAATTTGTTTGACACGGTTGAAGATATCTAGCACATGGATGATGGGGGGAAAGAACACACCAGCATTAGCACCCAACTTTCAAATGCTTTCTCTTATATTTGAAATGCTGAGGTATGCTAGTTACCAGGGTGTCCAATCCTCAGAGTACACCCACTACTCCCATTCACTGACATTCAAGCCCTGAAGCACAATTACTATCTGCATATGTGAACAGTGTAAATAAGGTTACAATCCAGTCTAAACACCCATCATCTGCTAAATAAAAAACAGACCAGATGTAAAATAAAAACATTCACACTCAACAACTCTGGTTTGTACTCTGTTACAGATCTGGGATTGGGGATGACTTTCTCTGCTGGTGAATTCCATCATTACAAGGGTTCCCTACCAAAATAATTAATGATAAGCTGCCACCAGTCAGGCTGAACCTCCTGGTACACCCTAGTTTGTCCAGCTAGGCAGTTCTAAGCCTTTCTGTCAAGGACCCTTCCCTTCAGCCCAGGTCTGCGGTGGGGAGAGGTGCTTTGGATTGGATTGCCCCAAAGCCCAAAAACACAGAACATAACAAAATCCTAACAATGCAGGAAGTACATTTGCAACCATGTGATCCTTCACATGGGAAAGGGGTTTTACTAAGAAATTCCCTTTTAAAACAACACAGCCAAATGTCCAAATATAAAAAGGATGGCAAAGGGGGGGAACAAGGAAAGGCAATAATCATATACCCAGAATTCCAAATAAAACCAGTAAAGTTAATCTTACCTAGTTACATGTTGCCTACTTGTGTAATGTCTTGGGTTTCTGAGTACATGCAGAGTTCCTTGCAGAAAGGATGGTCTGAGAAAGCACATTTTGGCCTCCAGTTAGATGGTATTAGTAAGATGACAGCAAACTCTCACTTTTATGGGAATCTGAATTCAGTAAAAGCCTCCCCTTTGCTAGAGATGAACTTTTGTTTTGTCCAGTAGTATGACACCCTCCATTTCTGATGGCGGTGGTCTAGCTAACCAGAAAATTACTTAGTGGCTGGATCCACCTTTGTAATGACGCTACACTTGAATTATAAAAGAGGCAGCCAGTTCTAACTGGACAATTGTGTGAAAGAGCTTACATTTTGGCATTACGTTTTGACACAAAAAAAGTGAGATCTAGTCTACTCAAGCATCCCGGCATGGTGCCAATTTACCAGACGCTGTAAGGGGCGCTGTTGAGCTACATCACAAGGAGTGGTTTTTGTCTCATATTGGTTTAGATTCAACAGTGCCCTTGTGAGGATGGAAGGCATTCCTGCTCATACAAGGGATGTGTGTGTCCTCGTTTTTACAGATTTCCCCCTCTAGCTTCAGTGCCAGCCCTTGAACCACCTCAAATGCTGTTATGGTGGGGTCCCTGATCCTCAGGAGTAGAGGGCGGGAGGAGAGAAGGGTGCTGCAGGAGGAAAAATGAGTGGGAAAGCCCTATTCCATGATCAGAGCTCACAATCCTTGGGATTCAAGCCACTGCTCTTTTCTTGGAGAGAAGCTGATAGTTAAGAAAGGCTACATAACCGTTATATTGCTGTGCACTGGGAACCTTAGAAAACTGGAGACATCTAGGCTGGATGCTTTCAAAGGCAAACACAGACTGAAGAGGAGTTGTCCATACCTCCATGCAGCCAAGCAACTCCTTGGTTCTTCCCAGAACCAGAACTAGATCTTATGGTTGATGCATGGCTGCTGGCAAAACAACAGGACTGGGTCTCCTCCTTCATATGTTAGTAACAGAAAAATTGTGATGTAATGGTGTCTTCACATTCCCAGTTTATCCACCTCTGCAAGTGACAGCCAATGAAGTAGAATGAGAGCTGGGAAGCATGTAGTTTTAGCCTTGTTAGTCCAGGCTATCTTATCCTAACCTATTAGTTTATTTAACACGTAACAATACCCTTAAAAAAATCCCCAGGCAGCTTTTAAAAAGTTAAAATTACAATAAAATGAAAACAAAAACAAAAACTAGCTTGCGTCATATTTGTAGCAGTCGTTTCTCAAGAAAATTCTCCTAACTGAACTGTTCTTGCTAAAATGTGAGTGTATATCCTCCTAATTAGCTTGTTCAGCATTCCCAGCCTTGAATACTGCTGGATGTTGATGTCTACAGCACAGTTCTATACGTCTACTCGGAAGTAAGTCCCACTCGGTTCAATGGGGCTTATTCCCATGTAAGGATGTATGGGACTGCAGCTTTATTATTTTAAAATTATTATTCTGATCTTCTGTCATAAAGAATTGGCGGGGTGTGTGTGTGGAGAAGCTGTACATGGGTTGAACTGAGTAAGTTCATACTTAACGTTATTAGCTCAGGAATGAATGAGACTTAAGAAGTTGGTGTTTGTTTTTTAGTATTCCTCACTGATAAATTTTAAATATGAAATTTGAAAATGTCTAAATTTTGAAATGGAATGCTTTAGACAGCGACAGTAACCACCAGTTGTCAAATAGAGCATCTAAATGCTGATGGTTACCTATTTTCTGAAATTCTCTTCCAGGAAATGAACACTCGATTGTAAGAGCTTTCTTACAGCTCTGGTATCAGAGTTTTGATTATAATTTCCTATCTCTTCACTGGTATCGCTAAGATTTGATATGCACATGCTTTTATTCTCGATATTCCATTTCAGGCCCGGAAAATATGTAACGGGTGACTGAGTAACACTCTGAAATTGACATTTAGCACTGTATTGGGGTCTGCAATTCTAAGGAGCTCTGGAACAGCTGAGATGTGGCAGGAGAGGGCATGATTTGCAATGGAGCAGGGTGGGCAGGAGGGGTTTTAAAACTCTTAAAACTCTTCTCCTGCCCACTGCATTTCCCCTGCTTTTTTATCTTCACCTCTTTTTATCTTCACCTCTTTTCCATCAGACATAGGAAACCGGTGTCTCCTTCTTGTCTGAAACTTCTCTAATGCCAACTGCAGCACCACTGCTGCAATCCCATCTCCACACCCTCTTTACAGACTTGAGCTGTAAACACCGCTTGTGTCCACTTGGCACACTTAACCGTTCTTATTTTGTAGCTGTTCTTTCATTTCCAGGTTCATAGATCCAGGTCTAGACTGACTGCAGCCCTCAGTTAGATCAATCTCACATGAATTCAAGAGTATGTAGATCTGATCATAGGCGAAAGCCTCATGGTAGCATTTCCTATGCTAACTTTTTCTTTGGGTATGCAATTGTGCAAGTGACTCCTATATCTGTAAACCCAGAAAAAAATATTTAAGCCCTTAAAAAGTGATAGGAAGATACCTGGGATATGACAAATGAGCTCTCTTAGCTCAGATACCATGATGTCAGTTACTTTGATCAGGATAAAAGTTAAGACAAATTTTCTGGGAGGGGCCATAGCTCAGTGTGATAGAGCACCTGCTTTGCATGAAGAAGGTCCCAGGTTTGATCCCCAGGTTCTCCAGGTAGGACAAGGAAAGAATCCTGCCTGAAACCCTGGACAGCTGCTGCTAGTCAGTGTCGACAATATTGGGCTAACTGGACCCATGGTCTGACTCGGTATAAGGCAGCTTCCTATGTTCCTACTATGTTCTGTAAGAAACTCATCTCCTTCTGTGATTCTGATTTCATACAGAATTGATTAGGCACAATATTTAGGCGCAAACGACAAGTTACACATAAGTGCTTGCACAAGTAACCTGACACTCATTTAGATCAGGATAAATCAGTTCTGGGGAGAGCTATCAGGTGTTTCCCCTCAAGTTTGGGTTCCCCTCTTGCTCTAATTAGGCCATCACACACATTTGCATGTAACCTGTAATTTGAACCTTAGAAACCAGAGAATTTCAATTTCATATAACCTGAAAAAGGAAGTTTTCTGCCTTCGTGAATGATTCCCCCCCCCCCAAGAAACCCCAGGATCCAGATGGCAGAGCTTCCAAGCCCTGCATTGTCACTAGATTACCTGGGTCTATACATCTGTGGAATTTTGGTGCACATGATGAGTTTCCATTGCTCCAAATATATCAATAGATCTGCATATGCTGGGACCTGCTCATGCTTATCACTCTCTCATTGAAACCAATGGGTCCTCATGGAGCGCTACCTTAGCTGGCCTTTACCAACATTTCTACTGAAGTTAGGGCAAGTTGTTATCTCTTGAATAGGACAATGCCTTCTCCATTCATCAAATTGTGATATATCTTAATATATGTTTTTGTTCATACAGAGACACAGTTAATATAAAGAGTAATCTCTAAAAGCATGTCAGATGTTTCACCCTTATGTACATTTCTATATCAATAAGACAGCTTTGTGCTGGACACTCGTTACCTTTTAAAACACATTTTTAATACTATGGAAGGTACTGCAGACAGCATTCTACCCTGTTTTTGTTTGTTATAACCAGAGTATTTGCAATAATTTATGGACAGCTTTGAATTTATAAATATGAAGGCACTGCCAAATATTTTAACTATTCCTTCATGGCAAATTGTCTTTAAATACTGGCAGGATATCTTTTTTTCTGTTTTAACATTTACTTGTGGACCAGAAACACTTGCAGTCTATTGCCCCTGGCCTTCTGTGAGAATGTTAGTTAGCAATGCTCATAAAAACTCAATTCATCAATGTGAACATAATTTGCTATGAACAGAAAGCTCACAAAAGGGTGAATTTGTCAGATAGACAGGTGGCCTGAGATCTCTCCCTGATACTGAATGATATGAATAATAGATTCTGGTAAATGTATGCCAAGACTTGAGCTGTAAACACAGCTGCCTCCATTCCCTTCCAGAATAACAGCTTCGAGAACGAAAAGCATAGGAGCTCCAGTTCCACCTGAGGACTAAGCTTGTGCACGCGCACGCGCATGCTCACACACACACATGCACACGCACACACACACACACACACACTCATTCTCACAAAGAAAATAAGCCTTATAAAATGAAGATAGCTGGTAACGTCTTTATTTTTTTGGCCCTCTGTTTCTTACCCCAACTATGAATGGATGATAAAGAATGGAATAAAAGGGAGGAAGCGAGAAGAGCAGAACAAACATATTTTAAAAACCATTTTGATCTTTAGAAAGCCTAATATTGCACCAGTTAGTCCCTCTAGGAATCAGCAATGACTCGGTGCTTGCACAGGAGGAACCTTTCCTTTTTATGACAAAGAAAAATTTAAAAACCAAGCCCTGCTTCATTAGCAAAAGGACTGGGCCCCAGAGTACCACTTTTTGTTAAAAAGCACAGATTACCCCTTGTAAGTGAAACTCCTAGGCATCTAGATTCATTTCCTTCTACTATTGATTTTCTAAGGAAAGAGTTTGCTAGAACCAGCTACACTTCTCTTCTAAAATATCAGGATCAGTTTTTGGAGCCTTTTAAAACCAAAATATATTTATAGGAAGGCTAGCATTTTCAGCCAACCTATCTGTCAAGTGTGCCACAAGTGGTGCCCATCCAGAGTATGATGCGGTGTTATTCTTGTCTATCTCCCCGTGCGTGCGTCTTTCCTTGCAAAATTGCTGCTTTTTTTTGCTGCCACCACTGCAGCAAATTCAGTGGTGGCAGGGGACTGCAAAAACAGCCATGATGGGATGCATACGGCCCAGGGGTTACATATTGCCCGCCTCTGACATACAGTATGTCTCAGTGTGATTTTTATCTCCAGTTTCCAGACTACTGACCTAGGCTAGGAAGCAGGCTGCAGTGCAATGTTGGAGAGGGAGTCAGTAGTGTGGCCAGGTTTATAGGCTATCCTGCTCTGTCCAGGTTGGGTACCCATGGTTATAGTGTGCAGAATACAGTGTTTTCTTGAGACAAAACCATTTGGTAACGGCAGTCTTTGTAACGGTCTATAACAGGCTAAACCAGCCTTCCCTAACCGTGTGCTCTCCAGATGTTTTACAATACAACTCCCAGAATTCCTGCCCATTTGGTATGCTGGTTTGGGGCTGACAGGAGTGGAAGTCTAAAACATTGGGAGGGCACCAGGTTGGGGAAGACTGGGCTAAACTTTAGATTAGTATCTATGGGCAGTTTTATATATTTAAAAAGCACTGCTAAGTGAACATATGAATGACTTGTGCTTTGTTGGCTCTGTGGACATATTCTGGCGGGGGAGGTGCACAAGTCACATACAAAGCCGATCTTCACCCATATCTGCACCACATGATTATCTGGATGCATTTCACATATTTAAAGATATGTTTTCATGCTGCATTGCTGCTGCCCTTGTTAACCAAGTTGACATCTGGCTGGGATAGAATGTAAGCAGGCATAGAGGCACAATTATTGACTAAAATATCACACGCAACCTTGACTATAATGGCCTAAGTGGACAGTGGGTGAGGCTACATCAGACATGGAAGCACCCTTTCTTTGGTTTTACACAATTCCTGCCAGGTACTGTTACCTCCACCAAGCAGAAAATACATACAATGTTTGAGAAGATGGCTCTTTTCAATGCCTTTCAGGTGACAGTCTCTTTGTAAGTCTGGTTGCAGATAAAGAAAATTCAGCTATTCATCCACCAAACATTGTCAGCATTTACTATATGTGTTGACTAGGGATGTCAGAGAATTCCACCACGGATCTCGGTGAGGCCGAATGCCAGTGCATTCGGCCCCCCAAAGTCTGTGGTGGAACGAAGCCCCCCGCCCTCCCCCAATGAAAGGCGCGCAAAACGGAGCACTTACCTGCTGCTGTCCATGCTGACTTGCAAATGGCGGCCGCATCTGCAGCCACCATTTGCGTCCTCATTATAGCCGTGATAGGCTAGGTAAATACTTATGTAGCCTATCATGGCTAATGTAGGGACGCCATTTGCGTAGACTAAATATTTACGTAGACTAAAACAGCAAAAAAAAAGGGAACACAAATGGCGGCCACCCTAGCGGCTACCATTTGCATCCGCTGTTTTTTTTTGTTTTTTGTTTTGCCGTGATAGGCTATGTAAATATTTACGTAGCCTATCACGGCAAAATACAGGGATGCAAATGGTGGTGGCTAAGGCAGCCGCCATTTGCGTCCCTGCAGGCTGCCCAGCGGCCGGATGCCTGGTTGCAGGCGACCATGGCAGCTCCATGGAATCTCCATGGAGCAGAGCCGGCCGGAGAGAATTTCGGGGGGAGGGATGGAGTGCCTCCCCCCCACCGTGAATGTCACCCTTCAAAAAGGTAAGTGACTTTCGTACATCCCTAGTGTTGACCCATATAGCTCCAAAATAAGGCATTATTTTTCCTACTGCACTGAGCATCATTTTGGTATCTAGGCACCAAGTAGGCTGCCGACCAATTCCGCCCCTCCCCCCGAAAATAACTTAGCCCAACAAATGAATTGGGATTTGCATTAGCTAATGCTCATACAAGTTTGTTCTAATACTTGTTGTCTAGGGAAAATGTTCTTTATAATGACTTGGTTGTGATGTGCGACATGTTCTTTTCCAAACACACAGAATCAAAAATTTCCTCAAAGTTCTCAAAATGTGACTGCACATAAGACCTTCATGGCAAAGGCAAGTTTCGATGATAGCCATCTGCAGAATAACAAAAAGAGATTATCTTTCTTTACTTTCTGATGTACCTGCAGAGGATATATCACAAAGCAGAGATTCATTACAGAGATGATGTATGTATGTGAAACATTTCAACCTTTCAATAAAAGCACTATATACACACACTAAGTATTTTATTATCAGTACCATTAGTGTTTCTATTCACACGTAACTCTAGATAAATGAAAGAATAAAGACATAAAACACCCCAATTATATTCTAACTGAAGGTGGCACAGACTGATAGGCAGGTGAGTGGGAGGAGAAAGAGAATCCTATTCATTTTTCAAGCCCTGCCCTAGTGGCTACTTAAGACTGCGCTTTTATTTTATTTATTTGATGTGCACCCCACCTTTCTACTAAGAAAAATAGCACTCAAGATGGCTTACAATCCTAAATAAAACTGGATTAAAACAATTATAAAACTGTTCTGGGTGTAGATCATCCATCAAGGCAACCAAAGCAGTCTCTGTCCCAAAACCAGGCCTGAAGCCAGATTGAAATGGATCTAGATAATCTGCATCACCCAGAAATCCCTAGATTATAATGATTTACTTAGCTTCCATTACGCGTCATCTTCCTTCCTTTGGAGAAAACTTTACCATTTTTTTAAAAAACCCCACCTCCTTTGCAGCATATGTCGTAGCAATCAGGGGCCCGCAAATACAGTTACTAGTGAAGCCAAAAATTTAATTATTGCGACAGTAGGGGAAGGTTTTCCACATACGCTGTCACAGGAGAGCAACTGAAGGCTGCTGGTAACAGAACAGCAGGGTGCCTGTTTCAAAATGACATGACGATGAGCGTCATGTGCTGAGATGCAGTGCTGACAGGATGGATTAGAGGGGTTGGTATAAATCAGGGGGTGGGGGGCAGAACTTCTTTCAACCTGAGGGCCAAATTCCATTTTGGAGAAGCTGTTGGGGGTCACATTCCAGTGGTGGGTGGGGCCCAAATACCAAAAATACCAGTATATTTTAGGTTTAATCTCTTACTGCCAGTCATTCAATATTGAGGAGAAGTCCTTAGGAAAAGACTTAGGAGTCCTTTAAACCTTTTTAAAACTGCACAAAAGCTGGGAAACCTCTGAACAATTGGTAGTCAGGGGAAAGGGGGTAGGGCCAGGGAAAGGCATTGTGGCCATCTGGGGAACCCCAGAGGACAAGATCAGGGCCCCAGGAGCAGGGCCGGCACCAGACCCCACTAGGCCCTCAGCATAGTACTACCGACAGCCCCTGCCACTGAAGCCCCCACCTGCCTTCCCCAGCCCCTTGCCAACCCACTGATCCATCCATCCATTCATCCACCCACCTGCCACAGCCCATTTGCCCACCACCACTGCAGCCCCCGCCACTCGCCTGCTGCTGCTGCCATCCCGGAACACCCACCCACCACAGCCCCTCATCCACTCGCAAATCCACCCACCACAGCCACAGCTAACCCCCCCATCTGCTGCCACTGTTCCCCCTGGAGACTTGGCCAATGAGGGAACAGGAGTGACATAAAGACTATCGTGTGCCCTCATTGGCCATGTCTTCCCCAAAAGCTGCTTCAGATCGCCTCAAAATACAAGTTTTAAAAATTCTTTTAAAATGGGGTGCTGTGGGGCCAGCTGGATAGGCAAGAATGAGGAGGAGTGGGAGCTGGGGCTGGGCACTTCCAAGCCCCCATGTCTCAGCAGCTACCTGCCCATGCTGACCCCTGACACCGGGCCTGCCTAGGAGGGCCATATTTGGCTCCAGGTCTTGAGGTTCTGCATCCCTGCTATAAATGCACACCCTTCACCTGCAGGTCTTACCCAGCAACTCTGTCCCCTCTTTTGGGGCAGTAGGTATAAGAGGCATGCACTTACGTTACTTCTAGGGAGCAGGTACTGAAAAAGCTGAGAAACAGTGGCTGGTTCCCAAGCCCAGCCAAAATTTGTGGTCCACTGGCTGAAATTCAGCCTCACAAATACACATTCTCTTGTAAACCCTTTAACAAAATGGCCCAATTTTGAGGTTTGCTCTCATGCCTTGGAAAATCCAAAAGTTTTCCTAGGTTCATATTCATTGTAAGATGGAACCCTACTATGTGATGTTTGGGAGAAATCCATGAAAGAACAACAGCCCTGGTAGATGAGATGATAAACGGGTACATTGAAAGTGTGGGGGCCAGAGCAGGATCATGATGACAGTGACAGATGCTGACCTGACCTCTGAGTGTTTAGCAAAATCTCTGCATAAGTTCTTATGTGTGTACAAACTGTAGGCATGTAGGCTCTGCATGTGTGGGAGACTCATGTCCAAGACACTCTGCTGCCTACAAATGGCAGCTACAAATGGCACCACCCTTCCCACAAGTCAAGGCCAGCCAAGTTATTTTGACGTCTGATGCAGAACATCCAACAAATGCCTCTCCACACTGCCTAACAGTAAAACACAGTAATAATGAATTAAATTATTAACAATTTACTGCCCTTTCATGACATCCCAAAACAGCTGCCTGAGGTGGCTGCCTTACACTGCCTAATGGTAGGGCTGGCTCTGGGTCACCCTGCTGTATCCAGGGCTCTGGATCATGCATATAACCTGTATGTACATAAGCTCTGTACAGAGGTTCAGCTCTGTTCAGTGGAGAGGATTACTGTTCCTCCCACTGCCAAATTAAAAATCGGCGCTTCACATTTCCCCCCGGTAGACAAACTGTAAGTGTAGAAAAGTTTGACTTCCTCTCCTGATAGGGAGACATTCGCCCCTTCCCCCATTATATGGGAACCTAGCATCATCCAATGAAGTTACATGGTGGGAGATTCAGGACAGACAAAAAAAAAGAGCCAGTGTGGTGAGGTGGTTAGGGTGTAGGACTAGGACTGGAGAGACCCGGGTTCTAGTCCCCACTCTGCCATGCAGCTCACTGGGTGACTTTGGGCCAGTCACTGACTCTCAGCCTAACCTACCTCATTCATTCATTTCATTCATTTATTATATTTCTATACTGCCCCATAGCCAAAGCTCTCTGGGCAGTTCACAAAAATTAAAAAAACACCATTAAAATACATTATATAAAATATAAAACCATTCACATAATAACATAGAACAAATAACACACACAACAACAACATATATCTAAAACAAAAAAAATCAGCCAGAGACAATCAAGAGACTCACTATACTCCGCCAAATGCCTGAGAGAAGAGGGCAGTTTTAACCTAGCACCGAAAAGATGACAATGTTGGTGCCAAGCAGGCCTCGTCAGGGAGATTATTCCATAAATGGGGAGCTACCTCTGAGAAGACCCTCTCCCTTGTTGCCACCCTCCAAGCCTCTCTTGGCAGAGTCTCCCTAGGGGTGTACAAAACCCCCTTACCTTTGGTCTGTAGGAGTCTGTGGGGGGGGGAGGTGATCCGTTCCTCCCTCCCCCTGAATCCTCGCCAGCCCCGGCCAGCTCCGCTCTGCGGTGAGTCTGCGGAGCTGCCAGCCGGCTCCGGCCACTGGGACGCAAATGGCATTTTTACGTAGATTTACGTAGCCTATTACTGCAAAGAACAGGGGACGCAAATGGTGTAGTGGGTGCCATTTGTGCCCTGCTCTTTGCCACGATGGGCTACATAAATATTTACGTAGCCTATCACAGCTAAAGCAGGGATGCAAATGGCATCCGCTACACAGGACGCCATTTGCAGCAGAGCAATGGATGGTGGCAGCGGATGGACCCCACCAGCCAGCGGCAGGTACGTTCCATCCCAGGGGGATTTCGGGGTGGTGGTGGTGGTGGGGTAGTCTGTTCTGCCACGGACTCTGGGGTGCTGGATTCTAAAGAATCTGGCCTCACTGGAGTCCATGGCGGATTTCTCCGCCATCCCTAAGGTTCCCAGAGGAGACCCTTAGATGCAGAGCACGGTGTGCAGGTTGGTTCATGCCAGGAGAGACGTTCTGTCAGGTACTGTGGTCCCGAGCCATGTAGGGCTTTATAGGTCAAAAGCCAGGACTCTGAATTGGGCTTGGAAGCATATAGGCAGCAAGTGCAAGCAGGCCAGAATTGGTCTTATGTGTTCAGACCATCTGCCCCCTGTTATCAGTCTGGCTGCCACATTTTGCATGAGCTGCAGCTTCTGAGCTGTCTTTAAAGGCAGCCCCACATGGAGTGCATTGCAGTAATCTGACTTGGAGGTTACCAGAGTATAGACAACTGAAGCCAGGTTATCCCTGCCCAGATAGGGGTGTAGCTAGGCCACCAACCAACGTTGATAGAAGGCACTCCATGCCACTGAGGCTACTTGAGCCTCAAGTGACAAAGATGGCTCCAGGAGGACCCCAAAGCTATGAACCTGCTCCTTCAAGGAGAGTGTAACCCCATCCAGAACAGCTTGAGTACCCTCCATCTGGTCAGGAGAACCAACCACTAACAGCATCTCAGTCTTGACCAGATTGAGTTTCAGTTTATTAGCCCTCATCCAGTCCACTGCCGCACCCAGACACCAATTTAGCACATCCACAGCCTCACCTGAAGGAGATGAAAAGCAGAAATAAAGCTGCATGTCATCAGCGAACTGATGACAATGCACTCCAAAACTCCGGATGACATCACTCAACAGTTTCATGTAGATGTTGAACAGCATGGGGGACAAAACCGACCCCCATGGAACCCTATACTGGAGAATCCACGGGGCTAAGCAATATCCCCCAAGTATCCCCCAAGTATCTTCTGGAGCTGACCATCCAAGTCGGAGCAAAATCACTGCAGTGCAGTGCCTCCCACTCCCAACTCAGACAATCATCCCAGAAGGATACCATGGTCAATGGTACTGAAACTGAAAGCTGCCACGGGATCAAGGAGAATCAACAAGGTCACACTCCCCCTGTCTATCTCCCGACATAGGTCATCATACAGGGCAACCAAGGCTGTTTCCATGCCAAAACCCAGCATGAACCCTGGCTGAAATGGACTAGATAATCAGTCTCATCCAAGAGTGTCTGGAGCTTTTTGGCAACCACTCGCTGAAGAACCTTTCTCAGGAAAGGAACATTTGCCACTGATCTAAAATTATTAAGATTTTCTGGGTCCAAGGAGGGTTTCTTTAGGAGTGGTCTCACCACTGACTCACTTGGTGGTTGTGAAGATAAGAGGAGGAAGAGGAGGATTATGTACACCGCCTTGGGCTCCTTGGAAAAAAAGCCCAGATAGAAATGTAACAAATAAACAAATAAGTACTTTTTCACACTGTGCAGTTAAACTATGGAATTCACTCCCACAAGATATAGTGATGGCTGCCATTTTGGACAGCTTTAAAGGGGGATTAGACAAAGTCATGGAGGATAAGGCTAGTCAAGATGGGCATATATGCCTCTAAATACCAGATGCTGGGGAACATAAGCAGGAGGGTGTTACTGTGCTCATGTCCTGCTTGTGGGCTTCCCATTGGGAAGCTCAGCCATCTGCTTGGCCACTGTGGGAATAGAATGCTGAACTAGATAAGATCCAGCAGGTTCTTATGTTCTTATGTCTGGGGAATAGTTAGCATTTAAGTCATGTCAAACATATCCTATACGACTAAGCAGAAGCTCTTCATATATGATGCAGACTGTCATTTTGGACGACTCCCATGAGTTCTGAAGTGTGGCGCAACTCTGTTCTTCTTCTACTGTATAACAGGATACAGATGTTATTACTGTGTTGGTTCCAGAGAATGAGAGAGGTAAAGTGAAAGAAGGTACAGTGAATGCTTTTATTGGACAAACTTCAATTGCTAAGAGTAAAGCCTCACAAGGCTTTTATTCTCAATCTGCTTTCCTTTTTGCCTGAAGGACAGCTTTGCAAGCCTCCAGAGCTCGGTAACTCTTATCAGCTGAAGATGGAGCTACAGAACAGATCACCTTAATTACTCTGTGTGCCTGTGCTATGGTAACAACGACTGGCTTAAACCTATGAAAACCCATCTTAATTTTTTTAAAAAAACACACTTAAATTCACTCAATATTTATACTAAAAATACATGCGTTAAATTTACTGTATACAGTATTTATACTAGTGCTTTATTTTTATCTGGGCAACCAGTAGAGTATGAGCATTCTCACAGCAGACAATGCTAATGAATAAGGGTCTATCACTGTCAGGAATAGGATGCAGACAACACATGTACAACACCCACAGTCAGATTTCCTTTGGCCCAATAAGGATCAGAACTATAGGTCAAATCAGGATTTATTTCAATGGGAATAATAAACCAAATTCTTTCAGTAAAGTCAGGGCTGTGCAAACTTAAGGCCCTGGTTACCTGCCACCTAAGTGGGTAACAGGTGAGGGATAAGTGAGAAGAAGGGGACCTTGCCATGCAGTGTTCCCACTGCAGTGGCCTTATGTGAGAAGGGCGTCCTCCTCTGGCAGCCACCAGAGCACTTAGTGGCCTCACAGCAATCAAAGAAGGGAGGCCGCTCCAGCAGGACCCTTCTTCTCCTTATGTTCGTGGGCTGAAGCATGCATGCAAAGATGCTAGTCCTGGAGCAGCCCTGTGTCTAGCAGTATGAGACTCCCCATCAGCTCGACTGGAATGGGCATGGGCTCCTCAGTGGCAAATGGAAAGTACCTTAATTTTTGTGAGCCACCTAGAAAGCTTCGGCTATTGGGCTGTATAGAAATGAAATGAATGAATTAATGAATGAACAAATAATAAAAATAAGTACCTTTGTGACTTCACACCCAGAGACGCATTACCTCCCTCCTCATCTGATTGCGCTGTCCACTTTAGTGTGTGGATCCTGCATATCAGGACTGCTGAAAGCAGCATGATGAGCAGACTAAAACTAGTAAATGGCTTTCATGTATAATTAGCAAATGCCCCATCACACTTGCTAGGAAGGGAGATTTCTAGTCCTTTCTCCAACCCCATGACCCTTCTTCTTCTGTCCCTCATTGAGGTCAAAAGTAACATGAATCATCAGTATTTTACCAAATAAAATTAATGGCCTAATTAGGGCAAGAAGGACCTAAAAGCTGCCCAACAACAGTTAGCACCAGACAGCAGGCTGAGGAGATACACAAGTTCTGTGTATCTGTCCTCCCCATTATGGTGAGTTGTGCTGTATTTTTATTTAAATTATATAAATTATTTCTAAGTTTGCATATATACATATAAATTCACAAATGCATTTTTTTCTTGCAAATCTGTGTCTTTTTTGTCCTCTTTTTTTGTGATGCGCTCCTTTTTTGGTGATATGTAAATGGCCACCCTCAGCCAAATCCTAAACACGTTCACTTAGAAGTCCAATTGAGTTCAATGGAAACTGCTACACAGTAAGTATCCTTAGGATTGCAGTCTAAACCAAATAAGTAAGATTTAATTCATTAATGGAAGGGAGGGGAAATTGTGTTGATGATCAGACATAAATATTGTCAAGTACACTCCCATCAGAAATGTTTTCACTTTGAACTGATCATTTGTACAGTAATTTGTCAGAGAAGTAAAATTCCTCCTTGTCTGAACTTCAGATTATCTAAATATTTCTGGATGCCTTTCCATGGCACAATCAAATAAAACAATTCTTTGCTTTGGTCAGCCAGTCAGGCAGCAAGAGGAATACTATGTGATTGACATGATTAATTATGTCATGTACAGAAAGCCATTCAGGAACAAACTGTAGTCAAAAGCTCACTCACAGAACTATTTGTAGGAACACTGCAAGTAATGAATACCCTCACAAGAATCATCACCTGCTTGCAGATAAATCATGATATGTAAAAAGCTAAGCAGATCATATAAATTATTCACATTGAATAATTTGCCCATCTCCACATTTCAGCCAGCCCAGATAATTCACAAGCAGTAAAAGCGATAAATTGTCCTTGGTGGGTAATCTGACCAGCTCCATCAGAAAGTTTTAGCTATAAACTGAAAAACAGGCATTTATGCAGTACCTCATTCAACAACTCAGGAGAACACGCTTTATATCTGCAGGATAGCAAAAACACTTTCCTCCTTCCTCCAGATGTCTCTTTTTCCTTCCAGAAGTTACAGAGCATTGGACAAGCAATAACAGATGATGAACACATGCATAACTACAAATGGGCAAGCTGATTGTTTTCAGAATTGGTATAAACATTTGCTCTCGGATTGAGATTTAGCCCATAGCAAATCTTTACATTCGTGTTATAAACCTCTGACAAAAAGAGTTTATAGTGGAAGTGCTGACGGTGAGAAAACATGGTTACGGTCAGAAAAGCAAATGGAGAAAAGTGCCATTTTCTAGTTCCATATGTAGAGCCCATCAGTGGCTTCCATACCTAATTTGGCTAAGTTTACAAGTTGAAA
Source organism: Heloderma suspectum (assembly GCF_057233095.1). Taxonomy (NCBI): domain Eukaryota; kingdom Metazoa; phylum Chordata; class Lepidosauria; order Squamata; family Helodermatidae; genus Heloderma; species Heloderma suspectum. Next base: position 168,618,440 of record NC_139458.1, on the reverse strand, counting down.
AATAAGAGCATGCTAACTGCTGCTGCAAATTCCACCTAGGCGTTTTGCACATTTGGGCAGAATAATCATCCACACCCATCCACCATTCCGTTTCACACCACATCTTCACTTAAAGTACAGAGTAGAGACAGAATAACCATCTCTCAAGCAGCTGGGCTTCTAGTGGAAAAAGCTGAAGAGGCTCTTTTAGCAGCAAAGAAATGGGAATTCAAGAAGTGAGTTGGAAAGTAAATTGAGGAAACAAAACAAAAAAATCAAGTAGACTCTAGGTGCAATCCTTTCGTCCCCCGGGAGGGCATTCCAGAAGCCACAGAATATTGCGGAGCTCTCCTCCTTCTGGACGAAGGCCACTGCCACAGTTCTGCCTCTACCATCAGTGCTCCGAAGGTGGCAGGGCATGTTGGAGTGGATCAAGGGAGGCTTTTGATCCATAAGATCTCTGACACACTCCAGCAAAGGAGGGAAAATACACCAGCCCTGCAGCTGGAGTACGAGCTGGGTACATATTTTATCTCCCCCCCCCCACACACACATTTGCCCTGGCTGGCAGGAGCCCAGCAGGGCCATGTTTCCATGACAACGGAAGGAGAAGCTAATGGAAGAGTACCAGATTCTAGGGGTGCACGAAAGTCACTTACCTGGTCTCGCAGTTTTTCGCGGTGGGGGGGAGGCGCTTCGCTGCTCTCCCCCCGAAGTTCAGGCCGGGGGGGGGAGGCTTCCTGCCTCGCCCGGCCGAAATTCAGGCTGGGGAGGAGGCGCCTTGCCTTGCCCGGCCGCGAAATAAAAAGTAAAAAAAAAAAAAAACACCCCCGTGATAGGCTACTTGACGATTAATGTAGCCTATCACGGCTAGATTTGCAAAGTCTACTTTAAAAAAAAAAAAAGCGCGTACGCAAATGGCGGCCCCCATAGGGAGCCGCCATTCGCGTTCCTTATTTGGTCGCTGTAGTCTATGTAAATCTTTATGTAGACTACGGCGAAAATAAGGGCAACGCAAATAGCGTTGCCCTTATTTTCGCCGTAGTCTACGTAATCTTTACGTAGACTACAGCGACCAAATAAGGAACGGGAATGGCGGCTCCCTATGGGGGCCGCCATTTGCGTACGCGCTTTTTTTTTTTTTAAAGTAGACTTTGCAAATCTAGCCGTGATAGGCTACATTAATCGTCAAGTAGCCTATCACGGGGGCGTTTTTTTTTTTAATTGGAATGGCGGCGGCGGCGGCCGGTCGAAAGACCGGCTGCTGCTCCCGCCCCTGACGAAGACCCAACGAACCGCCGGCCGGAACCGCCGGCCGGACCCGCCGCTGGGAGGAACATTCGGGAAAGGTAAGTCCCGTCCCGGGGTGTGTGTGTGGGGGGGGCGGGGGTGTATGCAGAGAATTTCTCCCTGAAACTTCTTCGGGGGGCCGAACACGTTGGCGCTCGGCCCCCCGAAGTTTCGGGGAGAAATTCTCCGCCATCCCTACCAGATTCTAAAAAAGAAATTGGCTTTGCTGCGAGCAGGGCTCCACACAAGCAGGTTCTCTGCAGCAGTAAAAATCGCTTCACATAACATACTTCCTGGTGGGGGTTGGAGTGAACGTAATCTGACTGGCAGGGGCTGCTCAACCAAAAAGAGAAGCTTCCCCCCTCTCCCCCCCTTTCTCCTTTCCCCTGAAAGTTAGGGGTGTACAGATCCCCTACCTTTCCGGTCTGGGAGGGGGGGTCTGCGGGGGGGGGAGGCAATCCATCCCTTCCCCCCAGAATCCATCTGGGCCAGCTCTGCTCAGCGGCGATCCTGCAGAGCTGGCTGCTGGGTCCACATTGCTGGTGATACGGCCAGCTGTCATTGTCATACTGTGCCATATCGCTTCACTGGGCTAACTAACTCTGGAGGCAAATGGCGTCCACTATGCCATCTGCAGCCGTAAAGCTGTTAGGTTAACCTAAATGCAGCCATTTACGGCTGCATTTAGATTAATCTACCAGCTTTACAGCCACAAATGGCATAGTGGATGCCATTTGTGGCCCTGTTTTTTCACGCAATAGGCTACGCAAATTTTTAATTAGTTAGCTCAGTGAAGCAATACGGCACGGAAATGGCGGCTGGACGTATCGCCAGCAATGTGGACCCGGTGTGCAAATGTGCATTAGTTAATGTGCATTAGTGCTAAGGCAAATTAATGTGAAGTAGCGTTTGCACACCGGGTCCACATCGCTGACGATACGTCCAGCCGCCATTTCCGTGCCGTATTGCTTCACTGAGCTAACTAACTCCAAATTTGCATAGCCTATTGCGTGAAAAAACAGGGCCACAAATGGCATCCACTACGCCATTTGTGGCTGTAAATCTGGTAGATTAACCTAAATGCAGCCGTAAATGGCTGCATTTAGGTTAACCTAACAGCTTTACAGCCGCAGATGGTATAGTGGACGCCATTTGCCTCCAGAGTTAGTTAGCCCAGCTTAGTGGTTAAGACGCTGAGCTGCAGACTGGAAGGTCGGCAGGACAGCAGTTCGAGACCCGAGTGCTGCGTGATGGAGTGAGCTCCCATCTTCAGTCCCAGCTCCTGCCAACCTAGCAGTTCGAAAGCAAGAAATTGCAAGTAGATAAATAGATACCGCTTCAGCGGGAAAGGTAACAGCGTTCCATGCACCTCGGTGTTCAGTCATGCCGGCCACATGACCACGGAAGCATCTTCAGACAGCGCTGGCTCTTCGGCTTAGAAATGGAGATGAGCACCACACCCTAGAGTCGGACACGACTGGTTGGGGACACCTTTACCTTTTTTTTTTAGCATTAATGTGAATTAGCGCAAATCTCCCTGAAAAGTGAAAAACTGGTTCATACGTCCGTGGAATCCACGTGACTTGGAAAAAGCCAGTCCACTAAAGAATCTACAGGTCAAATTCTTAGAAAGTCAAACACATTGGAATCTGCTTAGGGGTATATGAAACCCCGCTTACCTGGCTCCGCCGGGTTCCGCAGGTGGGGGGAGGTGATCCGTTCCTCCCCCTGGAATCCTGCCCGGCTGGCTCCGCTCCGCCTCCGGGCTGGTGTGGACGCAAATGGCGTCCTGTGTAAATTTACTGTAAATTTACTGTGAAAATTTGCGTCCCTATGCTGCACTGTGATAGGCTACGTAAATATTTACGTAGCCTATCACGAAAAAAAAACAGCGAATGCAAATGGCGGCAGCTACAGCGGCCGCCATTTGCGTTCCCTTTTTTTCCCGCCATGATAGGCTACGTAAATATTTACGTAGCCTATCACGGCGAGAAAAAAAGGGAACTCAAATGGCGTCCGCCGTCGCCATTTGTGTTCCCTTAGTTTTCCGCCATGATAGGCTATGTAAATATTTACGTAGCCTATCATGGCTTCTGCAGGGACGCAAATGGTGTCCCTGTGTTAGCTGTTATAGGCTACGTATTTACGTAGCCTATCACGGCTATATGGATGAAGAGAATGGCGGCCACAGCTGCCATTCGCTATGCAATGCGGATGGCAGCAGGTAGGTGCTCCATTCCGGGCCCATTTTGCAGGGTGGGGGGGCAGGGGGGCTTTGTTCCGCCATTGATTTCAGGGGTGCAAATGCACTGGCATTCTGCCTCACTGAGATCCATGGCGGAATTCTCCACCATGCCTAAAACTGCTGTGGATTTCTCCAATAGCGATAGTCACAGTAACACAATGGAGGGGGCTGGGCTAACACATGCATTCCCCGCTATCCCCTCCACTTCATGCTATCTACAATGGCTGAGTTTTAATTATTGAATAGGGCTTCTTTGTCATTTTAATAACCCTACATAGAACAAGCATAGGGGTGGCCAGCCAGGGGTGGCCAGCCTATAAACTGCAGGTAGCTTCCTGATCCCAGGTGACTTCTCCTGCCTCTCCTGGGACAGCCAGGTTGGAAGCAACATGCAAGCCTCTTGTGCTGGTTTTGGTCGAATGTAGGGATGTATGAAAGCCACTTAACTTTTCGAAGGGTGACATTCCCGGTGGGGGGGAGGCGCTCCGTCCCTCCCCCTGAAATTCTCCCTGGCTGGCTCCACTCCACAGTGACTCTGCGGAGCCACTGGCCGGGGCCGTCTGGAGCTGGACATCCGGCCGCTGGGCAGCCTGCACAGGGACGCAAATGGCAGCCGCCGTAGCCACCACCTTTTGCATCCCTGTCTTTTGCCATGATAGGCTATGTATATATTTACGTAGCCCATCACGGAAAAAAAAAAAAAGGGAACACAAATGGCGACGACTACGGCGGCCGCCATTTGCGTTCCCTTTTTTTGGCCATGATAGTCTACGTAAATATTTATGTAGCCTATTATGGCAAAAGACAGGGGCGCAAATGGCATAGTGACCGCCATTTGTGCCCCTGTCTTTTGCCATAATATCATGGCAAAAAAAAAGGGAACGCAAATGGCGGCCACCGTAGCCGCTGCCATTTGTGTTCCCCCTTTTTTTTGCCATGATAGGCTACGTAAATACTTATGTAGCCTATCACGGCCTCCACAGGGATGCAAATGGCGTCCCTGCGTTAGCCGTGATAGGCTACTAGGGATGTCAGAGAATTCCGCGACGAATCTCGGTGAGGCCGAATGCCAGTGCATTTGGCCCCCCGAAATCCATCGCGGAATGGCCTGCCACCCCCCTGCCCCCCGCAGATCCCCCCCGGGACGAGACTTACCTGGGGAGGATGTTTTTGACGGCGACGGCTCCAGCGGCGGCTTCGACGGAGGCTGGTCTTCCGACCGGCTGCCGCCGCCGCCATTTGCAGTCTGTGTTTTTTTCTCCCCCCCCCATAGACGTGATAGGCTACGTGAAGACTTACGTAGCCTATCACATCTGGGTAAAAAAAAAAATAAATGCGTGCAAATGGCGGCGGCTGTAGCCGCCGCCATTTGCATTCCTTATTTTTCGCCATCTTAGTCTATGTAAATATTTATGTAGACTAAGACGAAGACAAGAAAGGGTGATGCAATTAGCGCCCAGTACGCTATTTGCGTTCCCTTTTCTTTTCTTCATCTTAGTCTACATAAATATTTACGTAGAGTAAGACGGCGAAAAATAAGGAACGCAAATGGCGGAGGCCGTAGCCACCGCCATTTGAGTACGTGTTTTTTTGTTTTTTGCTTACCCAGAGGCCTCTGCGGCCGGAAATCTGGCTGCAGACGGCCCTGGCCTGGGCGGGCGCTCCGCGGAGCCTCCGTGGAGCACAGCTGGCCATCGAGGATTCCGGGGGGAAGGACCGGATCGCCTCCCCCCCCGTTGAGGATTCCGGGGGGATGGACGGAATGCCTCCCCCACCCCATGAACAGAATCTGCAAAAAGGTAAGTGACTTTCGTACATCCCTATAGGCTACGTAAGTATTTACGTAGCCTATCACGGCTATAATGAAGAAGCGAATGGTGGCCGCAGATGTGGCCGCCATTCGCAAAGCAGCGTGAACGGCAGCAGGTAGGTGTTCTGTTTCATGCGCCTTTCGCAGGGTGGGGGGGCAGGGGGCTTCGTTCTGCCACGGATTTCAGGGGGCCGAATGCACTGGCATTCGGCCTCACCAAGATCCGTGGCAGTATTCTCTGACATCCCTCGTTGAATGGCCCCATTCACTCAGTAAGTTAGTATGTGAAAAGTTTTGACCGCTGTGGCCAAAAGAGCATGAAAACACCTCCCATGCTGCTTCTGACCTGGACAGAGATTCTACTCATAATAAATGTGCATACCCCACAAGCCTCTGCTTATATTTTGAATGCTTTTCAATGCCCTTTTATTTACTTTGTGTTGCTGCTGGTGGGGCTGGAAGCATTAAGTGTGTTGCTTTATTCTTGAACTCTGCTGGCTAAGGCAGAAACAGCACAAGAAAGACACATGTTGATTTTTACCTGGATGCTCCTCAAACAAAGTAACAGTGAACACCAGAGGTCCCTGGATGTCTCACTTCAGAGGTCTCACTTCATCTTCTTCACCTTTCTTTCCCACAATCTACTGTCAAATTGGGGTAACTTGACCTAACCTGAATAAAACATACATCTTGAGTGTAGGCAAGCATTCCAGATTTTCTCAGGATGGTTCCCAATACCTGTTTACATCACCAGTGTCCTCATACTGTGTGTTTGCTAAACTGTTACTGAATACAAGTGGCAAAGGTTCATTAATGTAAGCGTATAGTTTAGAATTGACTACGGTTACAAGTCTCAGGAAGGAGTAGGAAGATATCCTATCCTTAGCCATTTATGGTTTGTTCTGAAACCAGATTATGGTCTTCTATTCTGGGATTTGTAATAACAAGAAGATTGCAAAAAACAACACAAGTAACTGCAGATGGAAAGATAACAGTTATGAGGAAAACGCTAAAAGGTGCTGAATAAGTAGTGTTTGGAAACTATGGTCAAGGGAAGCACTGGAATTAGAGGATGCTCAAGAGTTTGACCATGCAAAGGTGAAGGAGAAGGAATAACTATTTAGCACAAAAAAGTAGCTATTAGCTAGGGGGACTAATGACATAAGATAAAGAACTGGGGAAATTTAGGTCGAGCACCAGGGAAAAAGCATGACACTGAGAGCAATTAGAATGAAGGTGGGGGGAGCACCAAGCCCAGTGACATACCCACATACACCATTAACAGTACAAAGAACCAAGTCTGTGTAAAAAGATCACATTGACTGGTAGCACAATTAACACAATTATATCATTGCAACAATACACACCAGTTGAATTTGACTCCACTTGAACAGCTGAGAGCTATACTGAAAACAAATCAATCGAACCCAGCTAATTAGAATATAACAAGTAGTTTGAAATTATGCAAAGCTTAAAGTCTTTTAACTCATTCATAATTCTGACTGTAAATTAGTAAGTGTATGCCAGTAACTTCATATGCCTGCTGCAATAAATACAGAGAACAGGATATGTTTTGTCAATAGGCACCCTCATGTAAACTGGATACACAAGCAGGAAATAATAAGGTTGCTAATGGCTAATTAATTAATTCAAGCTTCAAGATAAGATCAAGGGATCCTGCTGACCCTGCATGCTAATCAGGTGATTGATTAATTGCTACAATCTTAATAATTATAGGTTATAAACAGAAATACATGTAATGATATTCTGTACTTTTCATTCCCAACTGCTTATCTATTCTCCATATATTGAACCATGGGCACAATTTATTCCTTTGTCATAAGTAATCCTGAAGTTCTCTCTGAAGTGTTCAGTCTGATGACACAGTTTACACACTCCATCAGCAAAAGTCAAATATTATCCATTCAAAGTTAAGCACTTTTAAGTTCTGTTGATTTCAATAGAAGAGTTAATCACATGTTTGTGTCTGTCCTACTGAAATCAATGGAACTTAAAATTGCAAAACTTGATCATGTCTTTTGGTTGGTTGTCTCAGTATTCCAACAGTAATATAATTAGGTGAAAAGAAAAACATTTAACAGAATATGTCCGCATAACTTCATAAAGCCATAGAAAGATCCTTCTCTGTCTGGGAGGTAGTGCTATTGGGCCCTTAACTACAAATGCATGATAGAAAATCAGCCATACAATAGGCATCTTTTTATTGTTCGGTATCGCTATCTTGATGTGTGTATGTTTATATTATTATCTTATTAAAATCAAGGGTATAGGGAGGAAGCCCTAATATAAAATTTTTAGTACAATCATAGCCATTTCTCAATGGGGCTTTTAGTGGCTGCTTTAAATTCATTCACTTGACATGTGGCACCAATTTCACAGATTGCCACAGATTAGGAATCCTTGCCCAAGGCAATTTAAAGCAGCTGCAAGTTGCTTGGAGTGTGGTTGCAATCCATAAACCCTAGTATGCTATTGCAATGCAAATCTGCCTCCCTTCTCCAGTTGAATCCTGGGAAACCCCAGAGATACCTGAGATCACAGAATCATAGAATCATAGAATAGTAGGGTTGGAAGGGGCCCACAAGACCATCAAGTCCAACCCCCTGATCATTGCAGGAATCCAAGCCAGAGCATCCCTGACAGGTGGCTGTCCAGCCTCGTTTTGAATGTCTCCAGTGTGGGAGAGCCCTCCACCTCCCTAGGGAATTGGTTCCATTGTCGTATTACTCTAACAGTCAGGAAGTTTTTCCTGATGTTCAGCCGGAATCTGGCTTCCTGACACTTGAGCCCATTATTCCGTGTCCTGCACTCTGGGATGATCAAGAAGAGATCTTGGCCTTCCTCTCTGTGACAACTTTTCAAGTACTTAAAGAGTGCTATCATATCTCCCCTCAGTCTTCGCTTCTCAAGGCTAAACATGCCCAGTTTATCCAAGGTTTATCCTTGAAGTTTATCCTTCTCTTCTCAAGGCTAAACATGCCCAGGTATCCAGATCTAGGATACCACACTGTCTAGCATCTATGCAGAATCTGAAAACTAGAAAGAGCTGTTGCAACAGTTCCTCATTTAGAAATGCAAGCCTGCATTCTGTTCCTCTCAGAGTTGGGCACAAACCACAGGTACCAGCTGCAGAGATGCATGGCTTTAGAACTCCAGCTGAGAGCTGTTGTCAGCTATTACTAGGGTTTTGTTAGGTCAGTGCAACAGGTTTTGTGGCTAATGTCCTTCATCTGTATATGCACACAAAGTCTTTTTACTCAGCCAAGGAACTTCTGCAGTCTTGAAAGGGTTACCGGACTTTGTGCTCTTGCAGCTTGCCTAACTCAAAGTTATGGCACTGAAGGAGATAACAGTGAAACTGTACTATAAAAGTAAATTACTATCATGAATATTAAGCAACAAGAATATAATAAACATGACTGCTTACATGATGCTGATTTATTGATACTGATTTGCTTGTAAATTATCACACAAAGTACTCATTTAATTTTTTTTAGGAACATGTGCAGAATAAAACTTGGTGGACAGTTCCTGAAGGCTTTGACATCTGCCATTTAATTCATTTCTAAACAGCCTTGGGGTACCATGGTATGCTGTAGTTTCCTTCTCACTGTCATTGAGGTCTGTGTAACCCTATATGTGTATCTTTATTTCATCCAAAAGGCAGGAAATGTTACTTTATTATTTTCTTTTTTAATTAGTTTTTTATTGTAAAATTTCAACAAAACAAAAAAGGAAAAGAAAAATAATTGTAGCTACATACATTTGAATATATCACTTTCAATGCATGCCTATGAAGTGTGTGTGTGTATGTGTGTGTGTGTGTGTGTGTGAGAGAGAGAGAGAGAGAGAGAGAGAGAGAACTTATTGGAAATTTCCAAATAGGTATCTATTCATAAGTGGCATCTATACACCACCTGTTTAAATGGTGAAAACACTATAAGATCTTCAGTCCATTGCATTATAGGAAGTGTTTATTCTTCCAATCTTGTAATATTGTTCTTTTGGCTGCAAGAAGGGTGTGGAAAATCCATTTGCACTGACCATGCATTAACTTCCAGAAAGCAGGAAGATAATTCAAAATTATGTGTACATCAGTAAATATCAAAGAGTGTTCCAATGTGAAGTTTATCCATATAATAACCTCCTCCCCAAAAGAGGCAACTATTGGGCACTGCCAAAACATGGTTAAAAGAAGCATTAGCTGTGTTACACCTCCTGCAATTAGCTGACAAACCCTTATTAAAGAGACGTCTCTTTAGATACGGAACCAGAGTTTTTGCTGAATAATGTGTAACCTGTGATCCTTAGATGCTTCTGATATGGATGCTAAAGCAGTGATCCATTGATTAGACAAAATGGGACAATCCGGTCCCTATTTCATTCCTGCTTAAGACCCTGTGTTTCATATATATTCACCAATAATAAGTATTTATAAATGTGGATCATGGGTCGATATAACTGATCGGTCTGAATAAGTGCTTCCAATAGTGAAGGAGACCCTGAAGCTGTAAAAGTGGCAGGGCCAAACCTAGATTCTAACAAATGTTGCAACTGCAAGTATAGCAGTTCAGCCACAGTGGGCAAGTCAAAGTTGGCACACAAAGCCGAGAATGACAAAAACTCATCATCACCCAATAGCTGGTTCACTGTAAAATCAACTCATCAGTCCAAGGTAAAAATCAACTTATCCACCACAAAACCTTTTTTCTTACCAATGTTAAAATCTGGGTTTCCCCATATAGTCAATTTTGCATGAGAAAATGGATCAAAATATAACTGACATGACACTAGACACCACATGTCTCTAGCAGCTGTAACTGTGGGAAGAATCCTATCCATTTGAATGTGCCGAGAACCTAATACCGAGAACATGTTGAGAGAGGATCCAGACAAGAAGATTCCAAAACAGACCAGGGTGGAAAATCTGATCTAGGTGGAAAAGACCAAAATTTAGTACGGGTCAACAAGTAGGCCTGAAGATATGAAGCAAGATCCAGACAGCCAAACTCACCTTCTTTAATTGGAAGTTGCATTCTTTTCTAGGATATTCATGGTGAGGAGGAACCCCACAAAGTTTATGAAACAAAGCATTGAGCTTTTGAAAATATCTGGCAGGTATAGATAAGGGAATTCCACATACAACGTAAACAATCTGAGGCAAAGTATTCATCTTGAGTGTATATACCTTACCCCACAAACTCAACTGTAAAGATGCCCATCTATCTAAATTCCATGAAATCTCATTAATCAACTTAGGGTGCAACCCTACAGCTGCTAGACAGCGTCGAGACAGCCATAGGGTTTTTCATTTTCTGGGATCTGAGAGTCAACGTTCCAAGTTTGGTTCCCAGAAAACTGACTACCCTTCTCCTCCCCCACCGCCTAGTGGGTGGGGCAGTTTGTCCCCAGCTCCATGCATGCTCATAAGAGCAGTGCGGAGCAGCCAAAGAGCGGGTGTTCCTGGGGGCAGGGAGGGGGCAGCGGAAGTGCCGTTATGATGCTTCCTATATGCCATCCAGCCTCCCCTCCCAACCACTCCAAGGTGCCCTGACTAGACAACCAAAATCAGCTGTCTAGCCACAAATGCAGGGCAGTTGGAGTGCGGAGGATAAGATCCCCTCCATGCTCTGCCCACCCTGCATTGGACAGTTGGTTGCCTCTGAGTTTGGAGGCAGCTGACTATTCCCATAGGATTGCACCCTTATTCAAATTAAGCTTAATCATCTGAGATACGTCTTTGGGAATAAGTATTCTAAATAAGTAACAACATTTGGGCACCATCGAAATTGCCAATTAGCCAATACACTTCAAGTTATAGTATCTCCAATCAGCATCAGTTCAGACTTTGACCAGTTAATTGAGTAGCCAGACAAATTACCAAAAGTGTTAATCAACTACATCAAAGCTGGAATTGACAATTGCAGTTTCGAGATAAACAATAAAAGATAATAAGCATAAAGAATAATTTTAAATTCTAAACTATCAAGCACAATACCGTGAATACTACTATTCTGTCTGATTTTGTCTAAATGTTACTTTCTGTTGCTTTCTACAGTCAATAAACAGTCTCTGTGTGGTATATGTGTGTGTGTGTGTGTGTGTATTGATGTGCAGAAAACACCTCCGGTGCACAAATACTGCTCCTGCAGTCTGAAGCTCCTTTCTTCATCAACCACTACAAGAGTGCCATGACTTGCACTACCGAATGTGTCATCCACCCTCTGATCTCTGACAGCACTTATCATCTGTGACTGTATAATGCTGGGTCAGATTTAGGGGTTTGGTACTTGTTTACAAAGCCCTAAACAACTTCTTTTAGAAATTTCTTTAATATAAGTGATTCATAAATATATTAACTAACTAAAATCTGTTCAGTGGGCTGGAGATGGGCAGGCTCAGAGACAAATGTTGTTTCTGTTCTAGCCCTTTTCTCTAGAAATGCCATCGTTTATCCATTCGTTTTTTACAGAACACCCAGACAAGGTTGTTGTCAGCCTATGATATCCCAGTGTTTTCTGTGTCTTCCAGTATTTTTTCCACCTTCAGACCTACATTTTGCTGATTTTTTGGTAATAACATGCAATTGCAGTACCAGCCTGTCTAGTGTGGACAGACAAAGTGCTACTGAGGCTTTTAAGGGCTCCTTTGCCTTTAATTAAAGACTTCCGGTTTGCCAGTTCAGCCTGTTTTATTGCTTCCTGATGTGTGCGGGTGGGAATAGCCTATTAATTGTCCCTTGAAGAGCCTCTCTTAATCGCTCAATCAGCTTCTGTTCCGAACTGGTTTCCTCTCTTTATAATTTTTTTCTTTTCATTTTTTTTTTAAATAGCAAAACTGCTGTTTCACTATAAAAATGAAAAGAACAAAATTAATGAGAAACTCCACTTCCAGCTAATCATGGAAAGCAATGCCTCAGCACCATTTAGAACTCCAGTGTGGAAGCAACTTGAGTTCACATGCTTCTTTCTCCCATATTCTCTCTCCCCTGCAACAAACACCTAATGGTTGATCAGCCCTGATCAGGCACATCGCCGATAACCCCACATGTGTGATGCTTTCTGCTGTGCTGACATTTCCCTGGATCAGGGCACAGGTCTGTATCTTTTATACATACATACATACATATTCACACGCACATATATGCACCAACACACCTGTACATACATTCAACATATACTGTGAATGATGTGTGTGTGTGTGTGTGTGTGAGAGAGAGAGAGAGAGAGAGAGTGTCTTTCAAGGTTTTGTCAAACTACTGTTAGGGATGGAAATTCAGCTCCTCACATAGTGGAACAAATCCAGCTGTAAAACCTCCTAAAGGCAGTTCGTGCTTGTTCTGTTAAATAGTGCTCATTTTGCGTCAAGAGGTTTCATTACTATATTTCTGAACCTCTTGGCACTGAGGGTTGGGGTTTCCCAAAGCATATGCATTATTACACATTTTGCATCAGGGTTTTGGCAGCAGCAGCTTTGGATCAGTGGTGCTGAAGGGTTAAAAACAACAGAAGAGATCTTTATTTCTAAATACCAGTTTTATGAGTGCATCTATATGTCTTTAACTCGAGAGGTATGCAGCATATCTGTGTGATAGAATTGCAGCAAAGTGCCACAGTTACTAACTAATAAGGATGGCAGGCAAGAAATACTGTCAGTGTTAAAGAGCCTTGCTGCCTATATTCTGGATCTGATAGTCTGTTATCCAAATTAATGGATACATCATCTGAAAATAGGACCCTCCTCCTACCTTTAAAAGTGTACCTGCTTTCTGTTGTATCTGCCTATATCACTTTGTGACATGTTCTATTATGTTAAGGCTAAGATTATTTCTAGAGATTTCTGGGTCAGCAGCTCTCTCCTTTTGCTTTCTGTCTGCCTCAAATCCTCCACTGCATGGCACCCATTCTAAATGCCATCTGAACTTAAGAGAGGAAGAGAGAGTGCACACACATCTTGGTTCTGTTTCTATTAGCACAGAACTTTCTATTTCCACAGATCTCATTATTCACTCTAGAAAACTTTTGTTCCTGAAGTGGATCAAGTTTTCATTGCAGTTGCTGTCTTCCAGTCAATACACGTACAAGATAAAAAGAAACTATGAGCAAAGAGCTCAGTGCAGCATGGTAAGGAGCACTGGGATGGATCTGGGTAAATGTGATAGAAAAAAAGATGAAAATCAAAGATGGGCAGAGGAAAACTACTCTTCTGTAAATGGCACTTGGTCTCCAATGGATGGATCTGCAGAAGCAGAAAATCTCCTCAAGCTTGCGTGGTTGTCTCATTTGCCTCAGTGATTTCTTCATTCTTATAAGCACCCTGTGTAGCCACTAAATATGTTTTCTTGAAGCGTTTATTTTTTGCTGAGCAGCAGCTATAGCATTTTTTCTGCACTGGACACAGAGCAGTGTCATCTTGTCCTTCGTTTGGTTGGCCATAGCACATTTGTAACCCATACCTATCGTTCTTCACAAAGCACCTGGTCTCTTCTACAGTAATAATAATGCTCCTTTCCCTGGATGTAAATGATGTGACACTTACCCTCATGGAAGCTGAAAGGTCCCAGTTAAACAGGCTTTCTTAATCACCCAAGGTTATGTACTTTTGGAATAGAGTTTAAGCCAATATGTACTACTGCAGTAAAGCACCCTAGGGCTGGTGATGTGGAGGCAAGGTGATATGGAGGCGAGCAGACAGTCAAGCAGAGAGCAACGATGAGTACAGTCTCCGGTTCACAATTAATAACGGTGCCAAGACTCAGAAGAGTAGGTGGGGATGGAAAGGCAAACTGAAGGATTCTCCCCCTCCCCTCAATCCATTATCAGGCTAAGAACCACTGGCATGTAGGCCCAGTTTATAACAATTCACCCTTACTGCCACCTCCTTATCTTTTGAAATGTAGATACCAAATACAGCTGACAGCCACAGGTATCCGTGGACACATGAGTAAGAAAGACATCATAGCATCTGAAATAGTAGTAAGTGAGCACGTAGCCCACTTGATTTGAATTGTGCCTGCATTTTTTTATTTGTGGCATTTATAACCTGCCTTTCCTCCATGAAGCCCAAGGTGGAATACGTGGTGCTCCTCCTCACCATTTTATCCTCACAACAATGCTGTAAGGTAGGCTTAGGTTGAGAGTCAGTGACTGGCCCAAAGTCACCCAATGAGCTTCATGGCATAATGGGGACTGGAACCCAGGTCTCCCCAATCCTAGTTCAGCATGCTAACCACTATACTGCACTACCTTAAATTAACTCATTTAAGCTTGGCCTTTTTCTGATGATCTGATCTAGAGCCCAGTCATGTTCTGAAAGACATGTTACTTGGTGGTACTTTGATGATGGGCATGGCTGATGATGGAGTCTCCATTAGGCACTGCAGTAGCATGCAGAACATCAAGAACCACAGGGAAAGTAGTTTGCATGTTTCGCAATTACCTGAATAATGTGGCAGGGTCCAAAGTCTAAAGGAGGCCATACAATGATGTTTACCTTTTGCTGATGGTGCTGCTGTGTGCTGGTGCCAGGTAAGTTTTTGGGTTAGGATTAGGAAAGCAGGCAGAGGCTAAAAAATATGAGTGGCTGGGGGTGGGGAGGCCTCCAGGTTCTGTTGCACTTCTGATAATATCCTCGGAACATGGTGGGGCTTGGAATGAGATGTAGATTAAGGGCACAATCCTATGCATGTTTAGACAGAAAAAAAGGCCTACAATTCCCAGCATGCCCCAGAAGCATGGACAGATGGGGAATGCTGGGAGTTGTAGGACTTTTTTCTGTCTCAACATGCATAGGATTGCGCCTTAAATGAATTAATTTGATCCCAGTACTGTATCAAGCCAGGGAGTAGGTTAGGGGCTAATTTAGGATTTGGGAACCCCCAGCCCAAGGGGCAAAACTGGCCCTCCTGGGGTCCCATTCTGACCCTCTGGGGTTCCCCAGGCAGCCATGTCCCCTTCCCCTGGCCCCAAACCCTTTCCCCCAATTGTTCGGTAGGCTCCCAGCTTTTGCACAGATTTTCCCACATTCTAAAAGGTTGAACTGCCTCTCCTGAGGCGTAGTTACTGGCGGGAAGAGTGTTAAGTTACAATATTTTTTTTTGGCCCTACCCCTTTTGCCTTCTGCCCCTCCCGCTTTCCCTTTGGCCTCGCCCACCACTGGACTGTGACACCCGAGAACTTATCCCAAATTGAATTCAGAACTTGGGCTGAAAGAGGCTAAGTCACCCTATTTTGATACCTTATGGTGCCTTACACCTATGTCTCTGCGGCTGCCAGATGTATTGATTGGTGCTCAGATTTCAAGTGGCAGTCACCCTTGATGCATGGATCCAAGATTGGGCTTTATGTGGCATCTGTGAATGTGTGCTGAGATATATTTCAGCTGCATGACTGAGACTGCGAACATTTTACTATATATAAAACTAAACCCTGACAAATCTCATACCTATTCTACTAAATATTTGTCATACAGATAGAGGTCCCAGATTTGTTTTACAAGTATTTAAATTTTAAGCTAAAATATAATTCTTAGTGCTACCACCTCCAGTGGATTCCATTAATAAAGATACAGGAGAACGAATGTGTGAGGCAAGCAAGCTTGCTCCAAGGGTTGCATCCAAATCTGCTGCTTACAAGAAAGTGAGAGTGAGAATCATAGCATTACTTATTTCTTCCTTTTCCTTACTATTCTCTCTCCTCTTTTCAGCTGTCACTCAATACAGCAGGTGCAGTACAGCTGCCAAAGATGCTTTTCCATGGCCAAGATCACCAGGTTTTTCGGCACTTGCGTTCCACAAAAGACTGTACTTTGAACACTATCCTGCTCTTTGTTTCTGACCTACACTCTCTTGCACTCAGCTGTGAGGATTACTTAGAAATGTGTTTGGGCCAAACACATTTCAGCTTGTGGATTACTCAACTGCAGTGCACTCAACTAGTTCTTTGCATGGCATGTCACTAGCTGTATTTGCGAGGTGACATTCCATTTCCTTGACTGAGTGTGTGCAAATGTAATTAATGGACAAAGACTGATTATTTCAGGCAGCAATGAATGGGAGAAGAGAGGAACTCGGGCTTTATGGCAGTTGTGGGGTAGGACTACCACATGCATTTCTAGCTAGTGAAAGTAGAATCAGATCCATGAAAAATAAAATCCAGAGTACGACCAAAGAAGCACCTTTTCATTTCCTGCTGTCATGCACAGATGTGTTTGACATATGACGTAGCACAGCCTTCCCCAACCTTGTGCTCTCCAGATGCCACTAACCATGCTGGCTGAGGACTGTGGGAAGTGTAGTCCAACACATCTGGAGGACACCAGATTGGGGAAGGCTGCCATGGTAACATTACCCAGGTAGTGGAAAGATCAATGCACACACAGGAGGGCACAAAACTGCCTATTTCATTGTGAAATCTTACAAGCTAAAACCTGGATCTCCAAAGGTATCGCCATCCTCAGAGATTTAGAAGCAGAAGCCCTTTAGCTCCTTCATGTCATTCCTAGTTGGTCAGGGTTTGGAGTTGTTGTTCTTTTTCTTTCTGACTGGTAATGGAAGGCTACAGAAGACTCTTTCCTCGACTATAAATTGAGTCACTCCATATCTCTTTCTGACATTCTGGTGCATGACTTCACACTCCTCTTGTTGCCTCCAGGCTAGCCCTGCTTCTACTTCAGCTACACTCCTTAGATCCAACAGCTGCCACCAAAAGTTCAGATAATCCTTGGACAGTGAATGTGAACATCTGGTTTCTTGGCTCATTCTCATTTGCCACCAATCTGCCACTGGATTGCTCTAATCTGTTTTTACCAAACTGGGCTCCACAGTTATTCAAGTTAGGCCTTTAGTGCAGTGGTTTTCAAGCCATGTTCTAGGGAATCCTAGAACCTTATCAAGAGTTCCTTGATGGCATGATCAGTAATGGCTGTCCCTGAAAGATAGCTTGGCAATCTCTTACTTCATGCAGAGTGACACTTAGGTCCAACAGGACAGGCTAGCATCACGTGTAAATCGAGTGTGCAACCTAGAACACATTCCCTAGGATCCCCTTCCATACACAAGTATTCCTTCCTAGAAATGCAAGTGTTCCCTAGTAGTCAGTGTCATGGAAAAAGGCTCACTGCAGGCAGAAGGCTTGAAAACCACTGTTCTAAGGTTACTGCTCCCAGAACTGTGGATCAATTTGCATTCAACCTGTGCTGATTCATCTCTAAAATTCGCTTCCTTCGCTTCCTCTTAATGTGTAGGCTTGACTCCTTCATATCCACAGGCTTCAAGAAACAGGGCAGTTTCAGTTCAACTAAGGCAGAATAACGACTCCTTTTATTTTTCACTTACAGCTCTGCTTCCTGCAGCTGTTGTTCCAGAGAGATAGAAGTGGCACCCTCTGCTGCCAAGGAAGAGGAACAGCTTGTCTTATCAGACCTTCCAACAGATCCTGTGTCTTGGTGGAATGAACACTTGAGCTCATGTGTTTTCCCAGCTTACTGTCTCACTGCTCCTGCTGCCCAGGATGGTCTTTCTCCTTCAGTGCTGGTATTTCATACAGTCTAATGCTGGGGTTCCCAACATGGTGCTCATGGGCACCAATGTGCCCACAGACACCGCTCTCTTAGAGCTCGCCAGCCTCCCTCCTGATATATTTCTTTAAAGTTTTTGTTTGTTTGTTTTATGTTTTTAACTGGGAGTCTGGCATGCTGCAAAGCAAAGTCCCAGCCTCCAGCACCATCTTTATTTTCAAGAATGCCTCTGGGCTCCATGTGGGCTGCGGAGGCATTCTTAGACAATAAAAATGGCTGGTGGCTGCAGCCCCATACTTTGTTTTGAAGCGTGGCCAGCCGCCCAGAAAAAAAAAATTAAGCTAGGGGTGGTGGTGGTTGGGAGCATCCTAGTGGGCTAGAGGGCATTGCAGGGAACATCCTGGGGGGCTTGGGGGGGGCACTGAGGAGCAAGGGGGTGTTTTGCCTGTGCTGTGTGTTGTATATGTGTGTTTTGCCTAGGGTTGTCTGTGTGTGCGCATGTCTGCAGTGTGTGTTTTCCTGATGTTCTGTGTATGCTTTGCCTGGGTTTTTGTTGTTGTGTGGTTTGTGTGTGATTTGCCTGTTTTTGGGGGCGGGGGGAGAATAGGGGATGCTTGGCCTGTGTGTATTTCTCTGAGTATTACCAATTTGTTTTCTGTGAAATAGGTATTTTGTTGAGCACTGTGGGGGCAAATATGTGCTTTGGTATTTGTGATTCAGCACCTCACCTCTGTCTTATAGCTTGGACAGAAAACTGAGTATTTGTCTCTGTGCCTCATCACTCTACCTTCTGTGAAATGGGTGTTGGAACAGAAAATCATATTTTCTGGAGCTGAAAAAGAGTGTTTTTGTGGTTTGGAACTCACAGCCTGCCTTGGCCTTCTACTTAGGTTCTTGGACAAGTTTCTTTCAGCGCATGATGCAAACATATTTGTATAGTTTCATTATGGCACCAAGCACTGAAATAATAGAAATATGTATACAACGTGTCATTTTATTTCATTTTTTTCTTTGCCATCAAAGTTCTTTGCTTTATTTGTAGGGATGTCAGAGAATTCCGCCACGGACTCCAGTGAGGTTGGATCCCCCTGGAATCTGTGGCGGAATGGCCTCCCCCCCGCCACCCCACGGAATCCCCCCGGGACGGAGCTTACCTGGCGGCGGATGCGGCGGTGGCTCCCGGCCGGCCACTGCCGGGCTGCTGCGGCCGCAAATGGCTGTCATTTGCATCCCTGCTCTTTGCCATGATAGCCTACATAAATACTTACATAGCATATCACGGCTGACTGCAAGGATGCAAATGGCGGCCACTATGACAGCCGCCATTTGCGGCCACAGCAACCCAGCTATGGCTGGCGGCTCTACAGAGCCGCCACGGAGCGGAGCCGGCCAGGGAGGATTTCGAGGGAGGGACAGAGCGCCTTCCCCCCCACGGATTGCCTGGTGCGGAGCCAGGTAAGACTTTCGTACATCATTATTTATTTGTCCACTCTGCCATTCAGTTTTATTGGCTTGAGTCCAAAGATAACTAGGGAGGTATGAAACACTTACCTTGCTCTGTTCCATGGCATCCGCAGTGGGGGGGAGGTGCTCCATCCCTCCCCCCGGAATCCTCCCTGGCCGGCTCCGCTCCGCGGAGACTCCGAGGAGCCACCGGCCGGGGCCAGCCGCAGCCGGAATTCTGGCTGCTGCCAGGCTGCTGCGGCTGCAAATGGCGACCTCTACACCATTTGCGTGGCTGCCTTTCTTCATGATAGGCTACGTAAAGACTTACGTAGCCTATTACGGCAAAGTATTTACGTAGCCTATCATGAAGAAAGGCAGCCAAGCAAATGACGGCTGCTACAACGGCCGCCATTTGCGGCCACAGCAGCCTGGCAGCGGCCAGGAGACCAGCTGGAGCTTCTGCCAGAGCCACCGAAGCCACAGCTGCTGGATCCGCCACATCTGCTGCCAGGTACACTCCGTCCTGGGGGGATTCCGCGGGGTGGGGGGGGCAGGCTGTTCCGCCACGGATTCTGGGGGGCCAGGTTGTAAAGAATCCAGCCTCACTGGAGTCCATCGCGCAATTCTCTGATATCCCTAAAGATAACTTAAGGAAATTAATGGAAGGAAAATTACTAATTCCCTCCTCCCCCCTGCAAGTAGCTGTGCCCCTGAGAGGCCTCTCTGGAGGGTCAGGGGGGCTCCCAGTCCCCAGTGCTCCATCCCGCATTTTTCAGGAGGGGACCCCAACTTTCCAGACATGCTTTTCCGGGGTCACAGGTGGCTGTGGCAGGGGGAGGAGGGGATGGGGAACTTTCCTTCATGAATTTCCTTATGCTAACACCTTGGGATCCAAGTAATTGCCTTGCTACCATGATGACTTCCTAAACAAATCATGTGGGTTACAACAGCTGGTTGTCTTAAGCTGAACTGTGAGCAAATGAAAAGGAAGAGAAAGAGAGAAAGAGTGAGAGAGAGAGAGAGAGAGAGAGGAAGACAGACAGACAGACAGACAGAAAATGGCACTTCGAAAAAGTGGAGCAGGAAGGGGTAAAGAAAGGCATCAGTTAGCATTGAAACAACACATATATAGGCAGTATTTTTTCAGCAGTTTGTTCAACTGTGCCAAATGTGCTACTTTTGAAGCAAACATCAAAATCAGAGTATATTTGGTGATGCTCTTGTTTGAGGCAAACCCAACAGGTTTACCTTGAAAAAGTAATTTGTAAACTATAGCCAGGAATAGTATGAACTAGTGTAATTTCCTAGAATCAACCTTCCTTGGCCTAAGGAGATGTCTGACTTCTGTCTAACACTTGGGTGTCATGTATCAGGTAGGAGTTGGGGGACAGACATTAATCTCTTCCTACAGCTACTGCTGCTCCACTATCGGTTTTCTAAAACACAGGAATGCAGCGGTGCAAACTGACAATAATTAGCCTTTTAAAAACCAATAGTGCTGTAATAGAAATCACAGGCAGAAGAAGGCTCTTTTGTAAATGTTTTCTTGGCCCAGAATGAGAAAGTTATAGAAGTATTTTCTTAAGCTATGGGGTAAGTACGAAGATCTTTTAGATGTGATTCTCCCTGTAAAGTTTATAGGGTCATAGAATCATAGAATAGTAGGGCTGGAAGGGGTCTACAAGACCATCGAGTCCACCCCCCTGCTCAATGCAGGAATCCAAGTCAGAGCATCCCTGACAGATGGCTGTCCAGCCTCGTCTTGAATGCCTCCACTGTGGGAGAGCCCACCACCACCACCCTAGGTCATTGGTTCCATTGTTGTATTGCTCTGACAGTCAGGAAGTTTTTCCTGATGTTCAGCTGGAATCTGGCTTCCTGTAACTTGAGCCCATTCTTCCATGTCCTGCACTCTGGGATGATCGAGAAGAGATGCTGGCCTTCCTCTCTGTGACAACCTTTCAAGTACTTGGACAGCGCTATCATATCTCCCCTCAGTCTTCTCTTCTCAAGGCTAAACATGCCCAGTTCCTTCAGTCTCTCTTCATAGGGCTTTGTTTCCAGTCCCCTGATCATCTTTGTTGCCCTCCTCTGAACCCTCTCCAGATTGTCTGCATCCTTCTTAAAATGTGGTGCCCAGAACTGGACACAGTACTCCAGATGAGGCCTAACCAGTGCTGAGTAGGGGGGAACTAGTACTTCCCGGGATTTGGAAGCTATGCTTCTATTAATGCAGCCCAAAAGAGCATTTGTCTTTTTTGTAGCCACATCACATTGTTGGCTCATATTCAGCTTGTGATCGACAACAGTTCCAAAATCCTTCTCGCTTGTAGTGTTGTTGAGCTAGGGATGTCAGAGAATTCCCCCCGGAATCGGTGGCGGAACGGCCTCCTGCCCCCCTGCGATATCCCCCTGCAAAGGAACTTAGCTGGGGTGGGTGTGGCGGTGGCTCCAGCGGTGGCTCTGGCAGCGGCGGTGGCAGCTGGTCTCGCAGCCGGCCGCAGCCAGGCTGCTGTGGCTGCCATTTGCGTCCTTGCAGCCGTGATAGGCTACATAAGTATTTACATAGCCTATCACGGCAAAGAGCAGGGATGCAAATGGTGGCCCCTACGCCATTTGTGCCCCTGCTCTTTGCTGTGATAGGCTACGTAAATACTTACGTAGCCTATCACAGCTGCTTGCAAGGACACAAATGGCGGCCGCTACGACGGCTGCCATTTGCGGCCGCAGCAGCCCGGCTGCAGCCGGAACTCTGGCTGTGGACGGCCCCAGCCGGCGGCTCCACAAAGCTGCCGTGGAGCAGAGTCAGCCAGGGAGGATTCTGGGGGGAGGGACGGAGTGCCTCCCCCCTACCACAGATGCCCCTGCGCGGAGCCACGTATCCCCCATCCTTTAACTGTGCATTTGGTTTCTTTTTCCTTGGTGCAGAACTTGGCATTTATCCCTATTAAATGTCCTTCTGTTGTTTTCTGCCTAGCGCTCCTGTCTATCAAGATCACTTTGAATTTTGTTTCTGTCTTCCAAAGTATTAGCTATCCCACCCAATTTTGTGTCATCTGCAAATTTGAACAGCATTACATGCCCCTCCTCCTCCAAGTCATTCATAAAAATGTGGAAAAGCACTGGGCCCAGGACTGAGCCTTGTGGTACCCCGCTAGTTACCTCTCCCCAGTTTGAGAAGATCCCATTGATAAGCACTCTTTGAGTCTGGTTCTGTAGGCAACTGCAGATCCACCGGATCGTTGTTTCATCTAGCCCACTTTGAGCTAGTTTGCTCATCAGGAATAAGGATATCATGGGGCACTTTGTCGAAAGCTTTGCTGAAGTTGAGGTATATTACGTCCACAGCATTCCCACAGTCCACAAAGGAGGTGACCCGATCAAAAAATGAGATCAGATTCATCTGGCAGGATTTGTTCTTGACAAATCCATGTTGGCTTCGAGTCATCACTACATTGTTTTCAAGGTGCTTACAGATGGATTGCTTTATCATCTGCTCCAGAATTTTCCCAGGGATTGATGTCAGACTGACTGGTCTGTAGTTCCCAGGTTCCTCCTTTTTACCCTTTTTGAAGATAGGGACAACATTAGCCCTCCTCCAGTCATCTGGCACTTCACCCGTCCTCCATGATTTCTCAAAGAAAATGGACAGTGGCTCTGAGAGTTCTTCTGCCACTTCCTTTATTACTCTAGGCCCTGGAGATTTGAACTCATTCAAAGTAATTAGGTGTTCCTTCCTTGACCATATGCCTATCAATCTCAGTCTGCAATCCTGCTCCTTCAGCCTGTACTTCGCCTTTGCCAGGGGGGTCATAGACCCTCTTTTGGGAGAAGACTGAGCCAAAGTAGGAATTGAGCACTTCTGCCTTGTCTTTGTCATCTGTTATCATTTTGCCATCCTTATTTAATAGCTGAACCACCATTTCTTTACTCTTTTATTGTGCATGTAGCTGAAGAAAACCTTTTTGTTGCTTTTAGCATCCCTCGCTAACCTCAGCTCATTCTCAACTTTAGCCTTCCTGACGCCATCCCTGCAATTCTGTGCTACCTGCCTGTACTCTTCCTTTGTTGCTTGGCCTTCCTTCCACTTCCTATATGTGTCCTTTTTTGTTTTCAGGTCATCTCTAAGCTTTTTGTGGAGCCACATTGGCTTCTTCTGTTGTCTTCCACATTTTCTTCTTGTTGGAATTGTTTGTAATTGTGCCTTAAAAATTTCCTTTTTTAAAAGCTCCCACGCATCTTGGACTCCTTTTCTCGTTAGAGTCGCTTGCCATGGGACCTTACTGATGATTGTTCTGAGTTTATTAAAATCAGCTTTCCTAAAATCCAGGGTACACATTTGACTACACTCGGCTTTTGCTTCCCTTAGAACCAAGAACTCAAGTATAACATGGTTGCTTTCCCCCAGAGTTCCTGTAACTGCTACTTTACCCACTAAGTCATCTCTGTTGGTTAGGATCAAGTCAAGGATAGCCAATCCTTTACTTCCTCCCTCCACTTTCTGTAGGAGGAAGTTATCCACCACACAACTCAGGAATTTCCTGGAGGGGCCATGTTTTGCAGAATTTGTCTCCCAACAAATATCAGGGAAATTGAACTCCCCCGTTACTACTACATCATGCTTCCTTGAAACATTGGCTATTTGCTTTTCAAAAGTTTCATCCTCATCTTCTCCTTGATTGGGTGGCTGGTAGTAGACTCCGACCACCAGGTTCCTTTTATTCTTTGCTCCACTTATTTTGATCCAGATGCTCTCGATGGGGCTACCAAGCTCAATCCTCCTGTATTTCTGTGCAGAGATTTGTATTTTGCACATATAGTGCAACCCCACCTCCCTTTCTGTTCCTCCTGTTCTTTTTGAACAAGTTATATCCTTCAATTGCTGTATTCCAGTCATGAGAGTCATCCCACCAAGTCTCAGTTACACCTATCAAGTCATAATTTCCCTCTCGTATTAAGACTTCAAGTTCGTTCTGTTTGTTTCCCATACTCTGGGCATTAGTATATAGACATCGAAGACCATATGCTTCATAGTCTGGCTTTCTTCCTACGTGTGTCTGAAGACTATTATTGGGCGCTATTAGAGCTGTTCTTTCTGTTGCGGTGCATGAGCCGTCGTCCATTGTTACCCCCAACTTTACATCTCCCTTTCCTGTAGGATTCAGTTTAAAGCCCTCCTGATGAAGTTCTTCATGCTGTGGCCGAACACATTCTTCCCAGCCTTTGTGAGCCTTCCCAGCCCATCTTCCAGAAAGTATAGCCTGTGGTCCCAGAATCCAAATCTCTCGCACTGGCACCACCTTCGTAGCCAGTCATTCACCTGGAGTATTTTTCTTTCCCTTTCTATCCCTCTTCTAACTACTGGAAGGATGGATGAGAAAACTATCTGGGCCCCACAGTACTGGAGTTTCCTTCCCAAAGCTTCAAAGCTGACATGATTGCTTCGTAGCTCCGCTTGGCGGTATCATTTGTTCCCATATGGATGAGAAGAAAGGGATACCTGTCAGTGTGGGCTTTATGAGTGCAGGCAACCTTTCAGTCACGTCTCTAATCCATCCTCCTGGGAGACAACATACCTGGCGAGTCCACGAGTCTTCGCAACATACTTGGTTCTCGATAGGGGTGGACGAAAGTCACTTACCTTTTCTCGCAGCTTGTTCGCGGTGGGGGGGAGCGCTTCGCTGCTCCCCCCGTGAAGTTCAGGCCGGGGGGGGGAGGCTTCCCGCCTCGCCCAGCCGAAATTCAGGCCGGGGGGGGAAGCTTCCCGCCGCACCTGGCCGAAATTCAGGCCGGGGAGGAGGCTTCCCGCCTTGCCCGGCCGCGAACACGAAAGTAAAAAAAAACCCCCAACAACGTCCCCTGATAGGCTACGTGACGATTCACGTAGCCTATCACGGCTAGATCTGGAAAGTCAGCCATGATAGGCTACGTGAATCGTCACGTAGCCTATCACGGGTGACTTAAAAAAAAAAAAAAAGCGCGTACGCGAATGGCGGCCCCCATAGGGAGCCGCCATTCGCGTTCCTTATTTAGTTGCTGTAGTCTACGTCAATGTTTACGTAGACTACAGCGACCAAATAAGGAAGGGGAATGGCGGCTCCCTATGGGGGCCGCCATTATCCGTACACACTTTTTTTTTTTTTTTAAAGTCACCCGTGATAGGCTACGTGACGATTCACGTAGCCTATCATGGCTGACTTTGCAAATCTAGCCGTGATAGGCTACGTGAATCGTCACGTAGCCTATCAGGGGACGGTGGTTTTTTTTTTTCTTTCATTGCAATGGCGGGGGCGGCAGCCGGTCGAAAGACCGGCTGCCGCTCCCGCCCCGCTCGAACACTGGATGAACCGCCAGCCGGGAGGGACATTCAGGGAAGGTAAGTCCCGTCCCGGGGGGGGTGCGGGGTGCGGGGGGGGGGTGCGGAGGATTTCTCCCCGAAACTTGTTCGGGGGGCTGAACATGTTGGCGCTCGGCCCCCCGAAGTTTCGGGGAGAAATTCTCCGCCATCCCTAGTTCTCGATCCCACGCAGCAAGGAGTTTCCCACTACTACCACTCTTCTCTTCTTGTTGTTGTAGGCCTGGGTTTCCTCGCCTCTGTTTGACTGACATTCAGCCTCTTGTTCACTCTCATGTAGGTTCCCCTGTAATTCTTCCTCTGCAGGCTGTCCTCCAGTCTCATCCTCAAGTACCTGGAATCGGCTCCATAGCTCCACTGCTTCCACTGATGCAGAGTGGTGTCTAGTTCTTCTTCTCCTAACTGTCACCCTTTTCCAAGGAGTATCCTCTACTGCATTTTTCCTCAGCATTATCCACCTCAGCATTTCCCACTTCTGCCTCAGCTTGCTGTTGCTCTTCAAGCTTCTGGTCTTCACTTTGCTGCTGCAGTTTCCCCATTCTGCCCAAGAACTCTTTGTGTTCTCTTATTCCCTGGAGGGTTGACAGTCGCCGCTCCAATCCTCTTACTTTTTCTTCCAGCAGCGTGATCAACTTGCACTCGTTGCAGGTGTAGGCCATGTTGTTCTCAGGCAAGAAAACAAACATTGCACACACCTTGCAGGTCACCACCACTGGAGAGACTTGTCCTTCCATAGTCTCTTTTTTCTTTTTGTGTCTAGCTTTCTGATTGTTCTAGACTAGCCTGTGCCTGGTCCTCTACTCACTAGAGGTTAAAAGCAGAGTCCCACTGGTGTGGAAGTGTGTGTTACAAGAAAAATAGTTTTTAAAAAATGTAGAAAAAAATGTTAGGGGTCTCCCCTTTGACCTCCCCTGCTGAACTCACCTGGCCAACTCCTGTTTGCTCCCCCTGTTTGCTTGCTCTGGTCGCTCGCTCTCTGGGAGCTTGCTTGCTTCTGTAGTCCCTGGACCAGCTGGAGCAGCTTCCTCTGCTCTGCTCAGGGTCCATGAAATACTTGAAAACTTTTGAGAATGGATCCATGTCAAGGTAAATACTATGTAAGTAGAGATACCAGGGAGCATGTTTCTTGGTTTTCTTATTTTCTTATTTTCTGTAGGCTCTATTACTAAAAAAATAAAATAAAACTGAGACCTGAAATATTCAAATTGTATGAAGAGTGCAAGCTTCTGTTTGTGCTGCTGAACAAGACCTGTAGTCCACAAATTCCCTGTTCTATTTTGATGGAACACTTACATTTTGAATTCTGTGTAGCAAGTACAATTACAAAAAGACGAACTCTGTAAAGATCTGGAAGATATATTATTGAATAATTCAAATTTTAATACTATACTCACTTATCTGGGAGTATGTCCCATTGAACTCAGCAGAGCTTACTACTGAGCTGACATGTATTTGATTGCACTGACAAGTTCTGTGTGTGTGTGTGTGTGTGTGCGAGAGAGAGAGAGAGAGAGGAAGAGAGACAGATAGACAAAAGCCACAGGCCCAGACAGGGATCACTATAGGACTATATGTGGGAAGCCCACAAAAATAGGTAATTATAATTTAATTTAGAAAGGTTTTGAAAAAAATGGTGTGGAAAATTTTCCATTGTTATTCCTGGCCACACAAATGAAATAACAGCCAACTCAGTCCTGGATAAATCTCCATTTCCCAAACAGCTTACTTGGCAGTTATAAAAGGCTGTTTACATTTCCAGGTGATTTGGATGTACAGCTCTCTGTCCCTACTCCCCATGGAAATAACTTATTACAGCCCTGGACCCACATTAAGGGAAAAGAGCTCTCGTTTCTGATAACCTGGCCAGTTTTGCTGCTTATTGCATTGGCTTGCTTCACAAGCTGAGATGCTGACCTTCTGAAACTATAGTCAAGCTCAGATGGCATTAGTCACAGTGCTGTCTTTTTTATTATGCATATTTCAAATTTAAATCTGTAACAAGATGGTTGTGGATCAAGACCACAACTATTCCCTGTAATGAAATTAAAGCTGTCTTGAAAAATAAGAGCAGATGAAGAGTGAAATGCAAAAACAAAACAAAAACAAAAAACCCCAATAGAATAGAAAACAAGAATGCAGTCAAAAAGGTTTCTATACAGGGAAGATGAATGGATAAGAACCATGGTTAAAATGTGCTAAGTGTAGTATAGCTAAGTCCTAATTCTCATTGGGGTGGTAATACTGCTTCTTGGCTGCATACTTCAGACTGCAGGTGGGGCCTCACATGACTGAATTATCCACCATACAATCAATTGATCAATTGATCAATCAATCGATCAAATAATTCCCTTCTGTATGGACCAAGGGTCCATCTAGAGCACCATTTTGTTCAGGAACTCACAAGCATAGCATGAGTGCAACAGCACCCTCCCACCCTTGTTCCCCAGCAACTGGTGTACATAGGCTCACTGCCTCTGGTACTGGACATAGCTTATAGCCATCAGGACTAGTAGCCATTGATAGCCTTTTCCTCCAGGAATTTGTCCAACCCCCTTTTAAAGCCATCCAAATTGGTGGCCATCACTACATCCTATGGTAGTGAATTCCATAGTTTAACTATGCGCTGTGTGAAGAAGTACTTCCTTTTATTTGTCCTGAATCTCCCACCAATCAGCTTCATGGGATGACCCTGGGTTCTAGTATTTTGAGAGAGGGAGAAAAATGTCTCCCTATCCACATTCTCCACACCACACCATGCATAATTTTGTAGACCACTATCATGTCTCCCCTTACCCTCCTTTTTTACAAGCTAAACATTCCCAGCTGTTGTAACCTTCTCTCATAGGGAAGATGCTTCAGCCCCTTGAACATTTTAGTTGCCCTTTTCTGCACTTTTTCCAGCTCTACAGTATCTTTTTTTAGGAGTGGTGACCAGAACTGTACACAGTATTCCAAGTGTGGTCACACTATAGATTTGTATGGGGGCAGTATGATATTGGCAGTTTTATTCTCAGTTCCTTTTCTAATTTTATTTATTTATTTATTTATTATTAAATTTATTAATCGCCCATCTGGCTGGTCACCCAGCCACTCTGGGCGATGTACAACACACAATAAAAACAGTTTAAAACAATAAAATTCTACAATAAAAACATTTTCTAAAATACCTTAACCCACCCCAAATGCCTGCCTGAACAACCACGTTTTTAATGCACGATGGAAGCTCATTAAAGAGGGGGCATGACGGAGTTCCCTAGGGAGGGAGTTCCACAGAGTGGGGGCCACCACAGAAAAGGCCCTCTCCCTCATCCCCACCAGTCTAGGTGTCCTGGCTGATGGGACAGAAAGAAGGCCATCCGAGGCTGATCTTGTTAAGCGGCCTGTCTGGTGCTGCTGGAGGCGCTCCTTAAGATAGGCTGGGCCGGAGCCATATAGGTTATAATTATAAACCTATATGGTTTAATATAATTATATAATATAATTATGCCTAGCATGGAATTTGCCTTTTTTACAGCAGCCGCACACTGGGTTGACATCTTCACTGAGCTGTCCACTACAACCCCAAGATCTCTTTCCTGATTGGTCACCGCTAGCTCAGATCCCATCAGGCTATACTTGAAGTGCATCACTTTACACTTGCTTACATTGAACTGCATTTGCCATTTGGATGCCCATTCTCCCAGGTTGGAGAGATCCTTTTGGAGCGCTTCACAATCCCTTTTTGTTTTAACCACCCTAAATAATTTGGTGTCATCTGCAAACGTGGACACTTCACTGCTCACTCTAATTCCAGATCATTTATGAACAGGTTGAAAAGCATTGGTCCTAATACAGATCCCTGTAGGACCCCACTATTTACTTCCCTCCATTGGGAGAATTTGCCATTTATTCCCACTCTCCGCTTTCTGTTCTTAACCAGTTACTGATCCCTAAGAAGACCTGTCCTCTTATTCCATGACTGCTAAGTTTGCAGTCAAATTCCTTTTGGAAGTCCAAGTAAACAGTGTCTACCAGATCACCCGTCTACGTGTTTATTGACAGTCTCAAAGTGTCAAAGACTTTTGTATTTGAGACAAAAGTCAAAGACTTTTCCAAGTCTGAGGGCTTGGAAAAATTACCAGTCCATTTGCTCCCCTCTTCTTCCCTGGCCCTACAAGCTAATGGAGTATATCACTCCACTCACTTGAAGGCGGGCGGGGAGCTCCCTCAAGGGCAAAGTTTGAGGTCCCCCTCTCTTCCACTGTCGGGGATTTTTCCCCCTTCCCCCATTAACTGCTTCACTCCTTAGCTTGCTTTAAAGTAAAATATGAAGATTGCTCAGGAAAATTACTACGCCTTATTATGCCAAAAGGTAAGGTTAAAAAGTGTGTAGGAACACCAGCCAGTCAAATCCAATTTTATTCCAATTACATTACTTTAAAAAAAAATGATAAAGCAGAAGTCAAATTAAATATAACACAAATGCCTCCTTTGGTTATGAAGCAACTGATGGCCTGCTTACAAAATCAGTTATCCTATGTTCACTTTTGCTTAGGTATATTGACACTTTCAAGGAGTGAATCAAAGACAGACTTGAGTTAAAAAGGAATAAATAACTCATGGCAAGATTATGGTTTCTTGCGTTATCTCTCTTCCATCCCAGGATAAGTGATTGTGAAAATGATTCCAAGGTTCTTATATCTGGTGGGTGAAACTCACAGTTCAATAGAGAAACACAATTGTAAAGTTTATATGACTCTTGTGAATGACCCAAATTTGCTAACAAGGACTATGTGGGTAGAACACCTTGGAATCCCTTCTGTCAGTGGAAGCAAACAGAGTTTTTCTGCCTTCATACATTACAAAATATGTTTGTTCTGGAATGGAGATTAAGCACTTTAAGTTGGATCTAGTCTAAGTTAGTCACATTTTAGTCCAATTCAAATTATTGGACAAGTTAGTTGTGACTAACTTAAGTCCCACTGATTTAAAACTGAAACAAACTTATTGGATTGAAACAACCTCAGTGTAAACATGATCTTGTGGCACATGTTAAAGGCAAAAGATGCAATTCAGCATAGAGAATGAAGAATAAAATAAGTTGTATCCTTCTCATACAATCATATGTACTTCATGCACTTCATATGTACTTATTCAAACCATGAGGTGGAATAGGAAATGTTGCTGCTGCATGGCTGGTTCTCATGCTGTTTTAGTAACATATGAAGAGAAATTATCAAGTGGGTGGTCTGACTGCAGAGTTTCCCACGCTAACATTGCACCATACATGCAGTCATGCAAGCTAACTATATTATACGAATGTCCTACTGGATCATTTCCCTTTAAATGCTACTGGGATGGCCTGGGAAGCAGCTACATGGTAATGGGAGCTGCCCTGAATGACTGATCATTTTGATGGTTGAATCTCAAGTACTGCTGGGGCAGGAGGCTGAAATTCCTACTGCTGAAAATGTAGACCTTTTTTATGTTTGTCCACCGCCTTTGCTTTTCAGATCTACTTCTGCTTCAGTGGGCATCTCTTCACCAGCCTAAAATCCTGCATTTAAAACAGGGCTTTCTGCTTCTGTTTTAAATGCAGGTTCACAATAACTCCCTTTTTCATGTGCTTCCTTTCCCCCCTCTCCTTTCCCCCTCCTTCTCCCTGTATCTGAGTCTTCCATTAACTTTCATTGATCTCATTCCTCTTCTTGCTGCTTTTCCTCTTTTCATGGAGGGAACTTAAGCGAAACACAATGGGGCATTTATAATTTGATAGCTCATTATCTGCAATCTATTTACAAATGGAACAAGGGGCATTTAGTTCAGGAGACGCCTTGGAGGTTCACAGCGTCATGTAAAGAGCCCGCAAACATCCATGAAGGAGCAATCTCAATCGCAAAATAAAAGCTCCGTGTGAAGAAAGCCAGTACCATCCCATCCCTCCCACCCCCAATGATTCTGGATATTCTTCTTAGTGGAAATAAGAATTGTCACATAGGCAATACAAGCCAATAGGGGATCACACAGTGAATGGGACGACTGTCATGACATTGAGTGCATTCAGACATCATGATAAACCATGGTTGATCAAGATAAGAATGAACCTAACCTCCTCTGAGCTCATATACTCTCTCTCTCCTTTCTCTTGCATAGTCGCAAGCAGAAATTTGGAAGCTGTCAATTCCATTTTACGTTAACCACAGCTTGCCATGTCATCTGAAGCTGACAAAGAGTGGTTAATATTAACTATGCTTTGCTTGAAACAAGTCAACTTCAAAAACTACAGTTTATGAAGCTGGCTTGTTTCAGCAAACCAGAATTAAGACTAACCACAAGTTTAAAGTTTGGGCAGAACACTAAATTGTGATTAATTGAAATCAGAAGCAAAAGCTTTCAAGCGCCTTGCAGCCACACTGGAGGAGAGGGAAGGAGGAGTCTGTGAACCAAGGGAGAGGCTAGTCTCATTCCTGTCATGATATACAATAGTTTATTGTGAAGTCCAAACACAGGCAATATGTAGACAAACAGATTTCATGATGTACTTATGTCACTGAAGGCAAACAAAAAACAAGACTTCACAAAGTACTGTCTTCACTGAGGGGTAAAGGCTGTCATTTGCCTTTGATGTAATGGCCTGAAAAATCACTGAAAGTGGGGGGCACTGGTCAACACTGCTGAATTATTATTATTTTTGCAAAACTGCCCATCTTTCTGCCCAGTCTTACTAGCCACAGGAGCTCCCATGCCATTCAGACAGGAACCAGGCCTTAGATCTGTATACTTAAAATATGAGTTCTTGGGCTAGAATTTGTGCTCTAAGCCTGAAAGAAGGCAGATTGTGTTGTTTGTATTAAGACTGATTATTTAGAAACAGTGATGACTAGACATACTGAGTTTTATAACCAGTTAAGAAGTCATTGTAATCAATGAGATGCTCATAACAGATACCAATAGTGTCAAAGCTAACTTACTTACTATATCACCAAAGGTATGACTTGGCAGGTCTGCCCTACAAATTTAAACCAGATTACAGCATATTTGAGTGTTTATTTGTTTGCTTGTTTTAAAAAAAAGTATATTCCACCCTTCATCAGAACAGATCCAGTGCAGTTAACAAAACTTAAAATACAACAGCCAAATAAAATGAAGCCTGGGAACTGCAGCCCTTTGAGGGAGTTAGAAATCTCAGCACCAGCACAAAACATCCAGTTCCCAGGACTCCCTGTGGAAAATTGCAAGGTAAAACTGGTTTTAAAGCATTTTAAATTTGTGATGTAGATATGCCAACAGAATTTAGCTGAGACCTCTGTGGTTTGCATTTTGCAAGGTTAATTCTTTACATCTGAGCCACTGCAACATTTGAAGGCAAATGAAGTGATAGTTCCATTCTGATAAATTAACAACCAGTCTTATAGCAATTTACCTGGGAGTAAGCCCCTTTACACTCAGGGGCACTTACTTTGAGTAGATAGGGTGCACAGGATTGTGTTGTAAATATATAAGTGGAACAGCTACCTTGGCATTTTATAAAGTAATCCACAAAGATCTGCTTTTTCCCCACAATAACACATTTTATAAAATTTGGAAGAGTGACTATGTACAAATTTTATTCAGCAAGGGCAGTAAGCAAGGAATCCTAACTCTGAAAAACATATTATGGCACCACGGTTTCGGTTTGGTTTCTATGTGAAAGCCATACTGACCTTCTCTTCAGGCTGTTTTACACTAGTTGTCCCACAAGTATATTCATGGTATAGTAGGAATTATAATCACTGAGTTTCTTTATTTCTTTAAACAAT